>NC_090929.1:778169966-778481633 GCF_040938575.1 Ambystoma mexicanum
GAAGCACACCAGAAAGCATAGCCAGTTGTAGTATCATTGGGGTACACTCTGAGACCATGACATGAGTGCAAGGCCTGCAGAGCATTGCTGTATTCAAAGCAATTTGGCAGGCCATGTTTTAAGAACAGTGCCCAAATGACCCAGTTCATATAAGGTCAGAGTTTTTGAGGCATTGTCTAAGGGCACACCCCAGGCTTGATGTCCATGTGGCATGACCCCAGACCATTTCCAGGGGACACAGCTAGAATAATCACATGGAGCTATAGGTATTGGCACAGAACTTGGAATGTGGTTTATAGAGTTTGCAGGGCAATGTCCATAATCTTCAGTAACTGATATGTATGGTCACGTACCTGTGGGTGCTGTAGGTAGGAAGACAGTACATTTTATTGACATTTGTAATATTGGCGACACGAAAAGTACCCGCCTCCAGGATAAAAGTACCTGTGTCTCAACGAGCAGCCTCTAATACATTTTTATTTATTTCTCTTTGCTGATGGGTCTAAAGAAAAACTAGCTGCACCTCTCTACTTTCTCCACACTATAGAGATAGAAGCCTTACTGACCAAGTTCAGGTTTTATCCATAGCCAACATGTCACCCTATCTGCTCTCCTGTAGAGTAGGCATCAATGTCATTCCCAAGATGCTACCAAACACGTAGCATGTCATTGATAGTTTCAGGTTTTGAGCAATATACTTGAAAAAGGAAGCAACAATGGGAGCTGGGATTACAGCTTTTTTGCAATGATTTTCTGCTAATGTGATCTGTTATATCCTAAGCTCCATATAGTGGGCTACAACTAAAAGAAAAAACATTAACAGTTCTACAAATTATAATTTTCCATCTTAAGAAAGTTATCATTGACTATTTAATGAATTACTGTTCTATCACTCAACAATAGTCACCAATTAAAAGACACTCCCTGATTAAAATGTGTGGTTCTGTTTCTAGAGCATATCTACGAGGGACCAAATTTTGAGTGAATGAAGGTTTACCCAGCAGACGTTTAATGTTCTATCATGCATTTTACTTAATTTTTGTTGTCTATGATGGGATGCTATGGAGTTTTATTTGAGTTTAATAATATTAAGAGCACTGTAGGACTATTACTTACTGTAGTCAATTAATGTGATCCAGGGCTACATATTTTATAATTTAATTGCAGAGAAATTAAGTACCATAATACTTGTCTAATGACATAGGGTGGAGTGGCCTACAGGGAACTCTAGAAATATCCCAATGGGCCTTTGCATCATGGGCCTGTTTTGTTTTGTTAACTATTTTATTTCCAAATGTCCTTTGGGGAAGGGGTTGGGCTTTCTCAAAATATGTAATATGGGGCCACTTGATTTCCAAGGGCTCTTTTGGTTTCCAGTACACCTCTGTGTGAGGACATTAGCAGCGGTTAGCAACACCCAAGACTATGTAAAATACCTGTTTATACTGTGATAAAGTCCCATTTTTGGGGACATGCTGTGAGGAAGATGAGACGTTGAGAACCAATGGATACCGCCTGCTCTGTGATGTCGCCTGAAGGCATCATATGGGGGATCTCCCAGGGACTCATCTCACTTTATGGCCTCAGAAGAGATAGTGAAAAATGGCCCAGAGATAAAAAATAAAAATGCTCCCTCATTCACAGTTTCAAACTGTGGTCATCGCTTCTAACTCCTGCATCTTAGAAGCCCTTGGAGCAGACTGTGCACCCCAAACAGATGCTGCTTTTTATTTGCAGCTAGAGTCACAGATGCTGTGACTCTAGCTGCAAATAAAAAGCATCCAGAGATGTAAGCAACACAGAGCCCAGTGAGGGAACCATCTCAGAATCATACAGCCGCTATGACAGAGCCACCTGATTCTGAGATGCTGGCACAATTTGTAATGCTCTCGGCCAAGGAGCTATGAGCCAATAAGCTCCCATTAACAAATACATATTTACACTGGGGCATCACTTAACAAGTTCAATTAACTACAGACCTGGGTATAAAGAAGAGCAAATACTGGCACTGGGACTCGGAGAATAGCACATGGTAAAGTGCTCGCCTTGGAACCAAGACGAGACAGAACACCACAGGTTCAATCTGCGGGTCCACGCTTAGAAACCTCTGGGTATTAAGCATGTTATAAATAACCTATCATATCATATCACTAGTTTGGAATCGCTGGGAGGGAGCAGGAGAGAGCGAGTCAGAGAAGAGAAAGGTAGAGGAACGATCACTTAGCAGGCGAGAGAAGGAGAGAGAGTTTAGGGGAGGGGGACAAGCAGGAAAGGGAGGCAATGGTTAAGGGCAAAATCAGGAGTAGAAAGAGGTAGAACATCTGGAGAGAGGAGAAGAGAATTATGACAAGAAGAGGGCAACATCTACAAGAGGGTAGTATCTGGAAAAGGGAGGCATTCAAGAAGGGAGAGATCAGGAGAGGAAGGAAGAAGAGCATCTGAAGAGAGGAGTGGCGGAGCTGAGGAAAGAAAAGATAATCAGGTGTGAAAGAAGAAGTGGTGGACAGTGAGGTTCAGAGAAACCTACATTTGTCCAAGCCAAAAGGAACAATAACGAGAGGGGGAGTTAGGAGGGGGAAGAAAGTCAGAAAATCAGGGCTGAAACCTTATTAAACTTAGGTCCATCACTGATAGGGGACAAACCAAAACATCACTGAAAGCACAGGAAAGGGAGATGATACCTAGTAGGCCTACACTGGACCTGGCAGAATTAGCAAGACCACTAACGAAACAAAAGGAATCTTACCCACAGGTGAAGCTTACTGAAGGTGAGACTGACAGAGAGAACAAGCTAGCCAGTGGCCATAAACATAATCTTGTGGAACTGGACATTCTAGTAATAACACTAAAAACATTTGCCTACTGGGTCAGAGCCACTGACTGCCATCCAGGAGGCGTCTTTGGGGACCTAGGACTGAGTAGGTGTCTGAAAAATGACAATGGGGATGAATAAGTCAGGAGAAGGACCAAGCATGTGACAGGCTCTTACAAGAACTGATAAGAGTGCTCTGGTTGAGGGGCTATAATGATCATGGCCTGAAAATTCACCCAGGAAAGAGACAAATAGACTGTCATCAGTGACGTTACATCTATGGTCTCAAAGGATCATCCTTTGCCCAATGACGATGAAGCAATTCATTGACCGCACTAAAGAAACAATTAACAGAGCACATTGGTGCTGTAGAACATTTCCTTAGTAAAGAGAAAAATATGTTTTTAACGTGGTCCATTAACTGATTCAGGCCTCATTATGTCATGGCCTCCACATTTAATTAGTGCCTCTGTTAAATGGCTGAAATTAAATAAGGCAGAGCATCGGTGTCAAGGCTCGAAACGCGCGCTGCTCGTATCCACCTGGCGAATTCTATAACCTTTTGTCCACCAATGTTCTAGGTATGACACACATCTAAGTACTTAAGTGCTTGACAATGGTGCACCAGTTCACATTGCGGACAGGGCAGGTACATTCAATTCAGACCCTTTGATGCCGGTTGGATGACAAGACAGCATCTTGTGGTAAAATTATACGACAGTGTCTCTCACACAGATGTATTGGCCGAGAACTGGAGATAATCTGGGGTCAAAATAGTGGTGAGATGTGTCAATGAGATGACAGTATCCAGTGGTAAAAAAGAGGGATATGTCCACATTTTACAATCAAGTACAGGGTCAAAGCATATCATTACTAAACAAGGGGTAAAATAGACAGTCACCTGTATACCTATCAATACTTGAAGGCACCCAAACAACATAGTTTGAATTATATTTTGACCTTCAAATCCAGTTAATAACTGAGATGGGGGAGGCTAAAAGCTCCCTCATGTCTTCATAGAGTTCATTTGACCTGATGGAGTTAAGCATAGAATCACAGTGGGGGCACTGTTGAGCAGCCAGAAGTAAAGGCTGCTTGGTGCAGGAGTTCCGCAACACAGTGAAGTATCCTGTGAAGGAATGGCGACAACTGACCTAAGAACTCCTTCAAAATCTAGGATCAGGCTGGTGCGACATCCTAGAAGGGCTGTGCCTAGTTACAGACACTGAGAAGCCCGGAACGCCACAAGATTAGCCTCCGGAAACCTTGGCACTCCCTTGAGGCCACACACTGCCATCGGCACCTGCCGGTGGTCACCGCGCAGCGGGCTGGGAGTTGCTCCTGTATCTACTGACCCTCCATATTGGATCCATCAGCTTAGTCCCCACGCACATTGATCACTGGGGGCGAAGCCCATAATCCCCACATTCCTAACACAAGGACTCCGGCTACTGCTGGATGACACATGCGGAACACCCCCTGCCCTCCCTAACAGTACTCTAAAGCCCCACTGCGACCATCTTGCACGGAGGACAGAAGAGGAACGTGTTGCATCTGCCGAGTACCCCAGTGCTCGTTGAGTTCCCCCCCGAGCCCATTGGCCGTCTCTCTTGACCCAGAGTCAATGACCATTATCTCCTTGCTGGCTTGGAGGGGAAGAGAACACAGCAAGCGTGCCAACCTGAGTCCTCTCCACAATATCAACCAGTTTCTCTGAAGGGCGACCTGAATGCTGAACATGACCAAGGGTACTGGCGGAATGGAGTCCGGAGCAATGGATAATACACGAGATCAACGCCCAGAGGCGAACAGGGACAGTCAAGCCATGCTCAACTGGATCCTCCTTTATCAAACCCTGGTCCCCCCTCCACTCCTGATCTGACCAGTATGATGGAGGCTTTGGCGAAAGGCTGCACAGCAGTACACGAGAACCTCGATGACATCACAGCAGATGTGGTATCCATGAGATCCCAATTGGCCCACGAGGGAGCTAGAATTATTGAAGCTGAAACTAGAATGGGGGCCAATGAAGACAGCCTGCATGCACTCCAAGACAAGGTGGCCACCCTTACCAGAGAAGACTGGGGCAGGATTTTGGAAATCCTACAAACAGACTACACGGAGTAATGGCACCCACATAAAATACGGATACTAGACTTTATCAACTAAAGGCAGATGGAAATACAATGGTAGAGGAACTTAAGGACCTTTCCGGGGGAGGGAGGGATAAGGGGCAGGGGGCGAGGGGATAGGAATGTTTAATGTTGATTGAAATATGTACAAAATCAATAAATTATATATATTAAAAAAATAAATTAAAAAATGACAAAACCCAATGTTAAAGCAATGCCCAAAAGGAATGGTCACTGCAGTGACTTTTCTTCTGTTGAGGCAGGGTTACGCCAGGGCTGTGTACTGGCCCCCTTGCTTTTTAGTTTATATGTAAATGGTCTTTATGAAGCCTTGGCACACACAGGTGCCGTTGTTCTAAGAATGGTGAACATAATGTTACCAATACTAGCATAAACTGAGGGGTACGACGTTCATTCATCATAGATTTTTTTTCTCGTTGCATTTGTTGCTGTAAAGTTTTGCCTGAAAAAAAGAATCAGCGAAAAATGAAAAATATGGGGGGTGTTGGGGGTGTAGGCAAGTTATGTTATGTTCATTGCGCTTATAACGCGCCAAAGCCCGCAGGCATCCAGGCGCCGAAAGATAGAAGTAAGAAGGAAACAGAGCTGGAGTTAACCTATTTAAACAGGATTGTCTTCAACTGTTTACGGAAGGCAAGATGATTCTCTATCTTGCGCATCTCTGGTGAGAGGGAGTTCCAGGCTTGAGCACCTCGGACACAAAAGGCCCATCCTAAACCACGAGATCTTTTTACCCGAGGCAGAACTAACAGAGAGCCATCCGAGGATCGTAAGCTTCTCCTCGGTTGGTAAATGTTGATCTTCTCCTTCAAATATAAAGGAGCATTTCCAAAAATACACTTATGGCATGTAGTGAGCATTTTAAATTGGATACAGGCAGCCACTGGGAGCCAATGAAGTTGTCTTCTTGCCGCACTAGTGGTTCTGAACTTTTCATCTGAAAAATAATTCTGACAGCTGCATTTTGTGTCTTCTGCAGCTGTTGGGATGTCAGCCTTATTAGCTCCCCCCAATAGTCCACACGAGGTAATATTACTGCTCTTACAAGTTTTATGCGGTTTTCTACCGATATTAATGGGGCCACTTGTCTAAGTACCTTTAGATGGTAGTTGGTGTTGGTAGAAATGGCTGTAACATGTGCCTCACTATCAAGACTTTCTTCCATATAGGTACCTAAAGTCTTGACTTTCTTCACGATTTTAATTTGAGCACCTTCTATCGTAAAACATTTGTAGTCTTGGCTTAGTTTGGATTGAGCGTGCTGGGAGCCGAAGAGCATCAGCTCGGTTTTGGCAGCGTTCAGGCAAAGCCAATTGGTTGACATCAATTGTTTTATGACATCATATGCTTCGACTACCGTTTGTTGGTCAGCCCCGTAGTCCCCAATTATGTTCAATACCAGCTGGAAATCATCTGCATAATTACAGAAAAAAATCCCTAGAGATTCCAACTCAACACATAAAGGAAGAATGTAAATATTGAACAACAGGGGGGAAAGACATGCCCCTTGGGAAACTCCACATGTTATGGTCTGTGGCTCGGAAGCACAATCACCCCAATGGACACGAGACTGACGACCCTCCAAGAAGGATCTAAGCCAGGAGATGCATTTTTAGAGAGTCCACCTACCAACGCCATTCTATTGAGCAGAATTTTATGATCCAGCAAGTCGAAAGCTGCCGGCAGATCTAATAGCATCAGCAGGCCTGACTGGCTGTGTTCCAGTTTACCTAACATGTATGTTTGGAGATCCAGTAATGCGGTCTCCGTTCCATGAAAGCTTCGGAAACCTGATTGCTTCACGTGCAGTATGCCGGAGTTGAGTACGTGGGATTGTAGCTGCGTAGTCGCTGCCTTATCAATACATTTAAGAAAGAATAACTGTTTGTGATAGGTCTTAAGTTGGCCGCATCCAACGGATCCAAGCCTGGTTTTTTTATCAAGGGGGTAACGGCCACATTTTTAATAGAGTGAGGAATAGAACCTGTACGAAAAGAGGACCTAACAAACCGACAAAGAAAAGGAGCAAACAGTTCTCGATGTTCCAATATATGTTTAGAGGGGAAAATTTCCCCTGGACAGTTTCTAGGGTGCATATCTTTCAGTAGCATCAGCATTTTGGCTAAGTTTGGTTCTATAAAGTTAAAGTTACCTGGTGTATTAGTGGGATATAAGGGTGAGGGTGTATGGCAGGTAGAGCAGGACTCCTCAAAATGGTAGCGCTCCCACGCCTATTGCACTGCTTTACCAATGTCCCCTACAACATCCCCTCAGCCTTTTTCAGAGACCTGAACAATCTCTGCAGAGGATTCCTGTGGCAGGGGGGCAGGCACAGGGTGGCGCTTGATATCCTTCAAAGGCCCTACGAGAAAGGTGGACTGAAAGTCCCTAATTTCGAATTATATTACCTGGCCAGCCAACTGAAGCACGTAACGCACTGGATGGCTGATGAAACCACCACTGACACCAGACTTCTCCAACCGGCTCTGCCGCGACTGCTACTCCGAGACTTGTTATGGGTCGAGAAAGGGGCTCCACAGCGTCACCCATACCTGGCCAAGCTGGGAATCCAACTCTGGAAGCGGGCCTGCAAAGCTGCGGGGCTGAGGGACCCATACTCCCCACAGATCCCCATTGCAGCAGTCATGGCGAAACCCTCTTGGGGGCACACTGAAACTTGCTCGGTGTGGGAGCCTTATGGGGTGGCAGTACTGGGCGACCTCATGCACGAACATGAACTTTTGACATTCCCCGACCCCTGCGAGTCGACGGGCCTGCCCACCGGGCAGTTCTTGCTCCACAGGGCGGTAACAGTGGCCTTAAGGAAAAGATGGCCAGAGATAGACAATCAATTCACTGAGAACGAAACCATCGAAACACTGCTGGACACTGCCGAAGGAGGCCACGAAACCTCCAGAATATACGAAGCCCTATTACTGGCAACGACAACGAATGAACTAAAATGTAAAAGGAGATGGGAGAGCGAAATGGGCCTTGTATTTGAGGACAACACATGGGAGAAAATAACCCACTACCATAAAAAGACTTCCAGGAATGCTCGCCTCCAATTAATACAGCTATACATCACAAACAGAGCCTACCTTACCCCCGACGTCATATCAAAGTTTAAAGGGGCCTCGCCACAGACATGTCCCAAGTGCCACGCCCCGCAGGCAGGAATGACCCATATGTTCTGGAGCTGTCCCGCGGTCCTAAGGTTTTGGGCCCGGGTGAAAGAAAGGGTGGCGCTGGCCGGGATTGAAGTGGTAACTCATGAACCTGCAGCTTGCATATTGGGGACATACAGGCGAAGCAGCAAGGATAAGCCCCTAAATAGACTCCTAGACTTGATTTACATAACAGCTAAAAGGCGCATAGCCATGGGCTGGAAAAGCGTACGGGGTCCCAGCGAGGCCCTTTGGTGGTATGATCTCAAGAGATGGATCGCCGCGGAGACGGCGGCTTGGGAAATGGCAATCCAGGTACAAAAACTAGACTCCAGTGCAGATCTTCTCCGCTGGGTGGAGCTGACAGAGCCACTTCTCCGTCCAGCGACACAGGACAGCACACCGAACAGTCCTGGCAGTCCCTGCTCGGCACGCGAGCCTATTGAGGACTGAGGCTTTAACTGCGGTCACGGGGGGAGGGGGGTGGAGTGGGTGGGAAGGGAATGTTAAGGTTGACGTTTTTGTTATTACACATACTACAATGCTCCGCCATTGCGCTGTTCGTTACATGTTTTGAAAAACCAATAAAGTATTTTCAAAAAAAAAAAAGGGTGAGGGTGGGGTAGGGAATAGGGAATAAAGGTACCCAGTCATTCTACCGAAAACAAAACAGAGAGGTAAGTTTTACCGAAAACCATAATACCAAAGAAACACTGAAAAGTTTTATTAAATATATATAGGGGTGTGAGATAAGGGATTAAAATAGGTGGGGATGGGGTTGGGGTGGGGTTATGAGGATACAAAAATTGGAGGTTTCAGGGGGACCGCCCCAAATAATAAAAAAATAATAATAATTGTCTTTTTTTTCGGTATTGTGGTTTTTAGGGAAACACACCTATCTGAAATTGTCTTCGGTAAAATCACATATAACTGGGAATGAATAATAGGGGAGGAGGGTTTGGGCACCCCGCCCAATAAAAAGAAATAAATTCGATGAATTTTTTTCAGGCAAATATTTTAGGTAAAAAATGCAGCAGAAAAAAAACGGGAGATGAATGAACATAGACCCACACCAATGATACGGTTTTATTAGCACGTACCACTGTGCGTTACAAAAGTTGATCCCAGATTATTCCCATTTTATGAATGCACATTAATCTAAAAGTAAATGCACTTAAGTCACCATTCATGGTCTGCCACAGGAGAAGGCGAACACCTACAATACCATCATACATAGCATTGTATAGCAATTATTCAATAATCAGGTTTGGTTTAAGAATTTGATTATCTAGGTGTCCATTTTTAATTTACATCTTCACCTGAACCCCACATTACTAAACAGACCAGTCGATTTAAACAAGCGCGGGGCGATGGGAGTAGCTCGCTTTATGTCCACATCTACCTGTAAACCAATAGATCTAATACTGAAAGCGTATCATAGCAAAGCAAGTTCAGTAGCAAAATATGGAATGGTACTGTGGGGCTATGAAAAAAACACTGACCTACAAATAACAGAAAATTACTTTTATTTTACAATTAAAACGGTTTTCTGGTTTACCTGCTCAGCATCAAACCATGGGGTGCATATGGAGCTTGATTGCACCCATATTAATGATGATTTAACTATTAAAGCAATGCTACAATGGATTTTGCTTTGGGTGAACCAGAAGGAAGAACTCCCCCAATCACCTTTAAGGACGATTAGTCAAAGATAAATCATTGAATACACCTTGGCAGAGGGACATAAAAGTGAGGCTTACTGAAATGAACGCCCATACATATTTGTATGCACTAGACACTTTAACTAAATCCATGGTACATTATGGGATTGTTGCCCATACACTTGAGGAGCAGTCTCAGGTCCTGGTTGATGGTCAGTGAGTAGTTGTACATTGATTTTAATCCGTTTTTGGTCTGTTTCACGTGCTCCTGTGGAGGGGTTTGTGTGTTTTTTTAAATAGTTTTTTGACTAGTTTGTGCTGTTCTAGTGGGTTTATTTTGTGCTTTGTGTGGTCTCCCATCCCGTTTTCTGAGCTGGCCTGCATCTAGAGGGTGCAGTCCCTGGGGTGTAGTCCTTTGTTTGTTTCTGGCTTTCTTCCTCGCCCTGACCACCCGCCCTTCCCCTTGCAATCGGTTGTAACAGGCAGGTGTCCCTCTGCTTCTGTTCCTGGCAGCCATTTCCACTTGCCTTACAACAGACTTTTTTCCCTTTTTCTGCCGCACCTGTGTGACCTCTCCTCTGCCCCCTCCCTACTCCAGCCCTGTGCCTGTGATTGACTGTTGTCAGCCCTGTGCCTGTGATTGACTGTTGTCCTCCAGGAGGTAGGCTCTTAACCACATCCCCTAGACCAGCCCAAGGCAAAGGGTAGTACCCAAAGAAGCAGCTCCAGACCGTGTTTGCCCATGTTCGCCTGAGCCAGTAGCCAGCCATCAACCAGCAGCGACTGGCAAGATAAGTGTGGTCTGGGTGGGGAGTACAGCAATCACTGAATTAAAAAAAAACCTGGCTCTCTTATTACCTACACAACATAGCACACCAAAATTAGTCAGCTAGTAAAGAGTACCCCTATCACTGCTGTATACCAAACGTTCAGTAGTGTTATTTACTGTTGTGTCCCATACTTAGGCTTTCCACCTCTATCCAGATACCTCAAATCTAGGTGTTTTGCACTTACTGTTGTACCTCCAATTTAGGAGTTTGCACACTGTCAAGATGAAGTTTAGAAAGCGTCACACTTAGTTAGAAGAATTATTGAGATTAGTCATTTGTCACATCAGATAGGACTGTGTAGATTAGCCATATAGAAGAATTTAGCGAGCAGCCAAAGCACTAACCACCCGCTTCTACCTCCTCAAACACACCATCCAAACACTATACACGGCCACTGGTCTAGAAAGCCTAGACCCTAACACAAACCCAACACAAGCAACACACACTTACAACAAACTAACCTGGATTCTGGACCTTACCCATACTGACACAACAAGCCAGTGCACACAAGCTTAAACACCTGCCAATCTAACCATAAAGCACACATACACATCCCAACATGACAAACAGCAACACAGAAAACGCCCATGGCATTGGACCTTACCCGTATGGATACAACAAGCTAGTGCACACAACCTACCATCTGTTGCCCATCCATGTCTCACATCAAGATAACTATTAATTAGCAATATCTCACAACTAGGTAGACTATACTCTGTGCTAGCTAGTCCAGATAAAATTGTATCAGCGTCACAATTAGACAGAAATGTGAAGATTAGCATTGCGTCACATCTAAACAGAATTGTAATATTAGCTTGCATCTCCTCTAGACAGAATTGTGAAGATTAGTATTGCGTCATATCTAGACAGAACTGTAATATTATCTTGCGTCATAATTAGACAGAATTGTGAATGCCAACTTGCATCACATCTAGAAAGATTGGTGAATGTCAGCTTGCACCACACCTAGACAGGATTGTAAAGATTAGCTTGCGTTGAATCTAGACAGAATTGTGAAGATTAGCATGCGTCACATCTAAACAGAATTGTAACACTACGTCGCATCTAAACAGAATTGTGAGGATTAGCATTGCGTCACATCTAGACAGAATTGTGAAGATTAGCATTCTGACACATCTAGACAGAACTGTAATAATAGCCTGTGTCACATCTAGACAGAATTGTGAAGATTAGCTTGCATCATATCAAGACCGAATTGTGAAGATTAGCATTGCGTCACATCTAGACAGAATTGTGAAGATTATCTTGCGTTATATCTAGACAGAATTGTGAAGATTAGCCTCTGTCACATCTAGAGAGAATTGTGAATGTCAGCTTGCACCACAGCTAGACAGGATTGTAAAGATTAGCTTGCGTCACATCGAGACAGATTTGTGAAGTCAGCTAGCATCATATTTAGATAGAACTGTAAAGATTAGCATTGCGCCACATCTAGATAGGATTGTGAAGATTGGCATGCGTCAATTCTAAATAGTGATGCCACTAACCAACCCCACAAAACAATCTCACCCCTCTGCATACACATCTCAAACTCTAACTAAACACAACCATGCCTCTAATGTACAAGAAACCACACACACGTCACCACACTGCAACAACAAAATATACTACACATAGCCTCACGCAACAGCACACAACAGCTTCCAACTGAAAAGCACACCTAAGCTCAGTGAACGGTGCAAACCGAACTGAGGCTGCCAACAGCACATCACCTCTCTCTTGACATTCTCCCGCTCAATTCTACTAACCTTCCTACCCTCTTCCCTTTTTAGATCTGCCAGAGTGCCTGGGGACCACTCCGGTGGTGACGGTCGCGGTACAAATACCTTTAACATTAACATTAACATATACAAGACATGAGAGAGACATTTAAGCTTTCCAAACCATTGTCTTGTTTTAAATTCCTTTTTATTGTTTTCAAAGCAACCATCAACAAAAAACAATAAAAACACTGGTCCAGCGATCCATCCTCCCACTCCCCAGCACCATCTTTCAGTACCTCCAAAACATTACCTAACCATTGCTCCCTCCATAATCAAAACGTGGACCCATGCATAATGAACCCTAGTGGTGCCAAGTGCAACCGATTTAGCAACCATCTAGCACCCTTCACAAATCCATGTTGGCAGTCGCCCCGTCCTCGGACACTGAAACAGTCTCTCGTGCTAAGGAGATGAGGTATTGTTTATAGGGGTCCCCTATATCCCTAGGCCGCACACTGGGATGTTCCATAGACCCGCATTCCATCTCCATTTCATTACAGGAAAGAATGTCCTCCTTGTCCTCCTAAAGTCAACTGAAACCTTTGTTTGCTCTCATGTCAGTCTTTTTGACACTTGGGCCAAGGGCATGCAGTGAGCCAACGGCAGTTAGCACTCACTTTTCTCTTACTGTCCTTTTTTAGCAAGATGCTTTTGCTACTGTTCCTGACACTTGGTGCTGTGCACCAGCTAGACAGGGTAATGCATGAATGCTAAAAAAACAAAACATAAATCACAAAAACGTCAAAGGTATTGGCTTTGCCAATGCTTGTATTTATAGCTATAAGGTCTTTATCAATCATATACTCTGATGTGCTTTGCACTTTATATTAGTATATAAAAAACACGTTATTAATGTATTTACCCCACGTTTCTTGATGGCTTTGTTGAGTAGCTTGACAACATCTGCACCCTCAACGCCACTTGCTTTAAAACGCTTTGTCCAGTGGATCAGGATACCCTATTAAAATACAAATAAATAATAGTCAAACAAAATAATACAAAACATTAGTAGGAACCATCCTTAACTATTTTTTGTGCTAGATCACAGGAAAAATAGCACACATGTTACAATAGTATGTTTCGGGTTTCACTAGTCTGGCACAGAAATGGATAAATAAACACCACTGATCACAAATTAAACACAAAGGAGATCATTTTGCAAAAAAACATCATTTGTGTAGACATACCCGTAGACAGCTCTCTGCTGTCAAATGTTGGTATTTGTACAGCAGAGTGCAAATGTACAGGGCAAAAGGCAGCATGCACACATGTGCACCGTCTTTTGCTATGCACATTTGCACTGAGTAAATGCTGCCTACCATGCTGGAACAGCAAACAGCATTTACAGTTACAAATAAACGCTGCCTACCATGCAGATATGGCAAGCCGCGTTTAATTCTAATTGTGAACGCTGCATGCCATGCAAGCATACTAGGCTGCGCTTAATTGTAAAAGCATTTACAAATGATCCCTATGGGATCTTCCTTCTTTAAATTGGCGCATAAAGCCAGCGGGCTCCATAGGGATCCCCAGCATTTGCGCTGGCATGAAAATCCATGCGGCGCAAATCCTGAGACATTTGTATAGAGGAGAGGAAGGGAGGAGACGGAAACAACTGCGTTCCACTTCTCCTCTCCACCATACAAATGAATGAAAAGGCGTAACAGCCTAAAGAAAGACTTTTGTGTCTTAAATTGACACTACGCCTCATTTGAAAATGAGCTCCTATGTATTTTGGCCAACCTCCAACTGGTCGAATATTTTTTGTACCTTTTATTACTACGAAAGCTAAATAGTGGGTTGGGGTCAGGCAACATTGGTTGGAGTAGGTGGGGAGTGGGTGAGAGGCTCGGAGGTCTCCCCCTGGTTTCAGTGGTAAAAATAAATTGCAAATAAAATTGTAAACAAATACAACCAGTTAAATTTTGATGGAAGCACACAGATCCACTTTTATATTCCAGGGGAATTTCTCAATGCATTTGAAGGAGGAGTAGCAGCAGGAAACTAATTTAGCATTTTCACCATGCGTTCTTCCTCCTACTTTAAATGCATCCAGCCTGAGATTTGAATGCCGGTGTAAAACAAATCCTATGCAGGGACGACATTTCACCAAAATGCCAGGGATAGCGAAAGTGACATCGCATGACCCTTGACCGCTGATGACATCACAGGAAGTACACTACGAAAAATATGGTTATGATATCACTGTAAAGTCATATACATTTCATACAAGAATAGATGGCCATATGTATCGTTAATATCAGTGCGTATAGGCCCATATTACCAAATTAACTAGAATGCAAGCATACGTCCAAGGTCAAACGATAATGATGTGTTATTATATAGCACTTAAGCTTAAGCGCTTAAAAAGGAACACATTTACAAACAATATCACCCAACCTGTGTTGGTACTCATTTATCAACCTCAGCAGGATGCAAGACTGAGTTGACCTTGCCGGGAGTCGAACCTGCAACCTACAGATCACACACACATTGCAGCAGCAAGCGCTCAACCAACAGCTATTTTACCAGCTATAGCTATCAGAAAACCAGCCATTCCATAAGCAAAGAGCCACATGCTGCTGGCCACAGCCCAGGAGCCTCAATAAAAAAATATATATATGTATATTTTTATTTTTAGGGGTAGCAAGGAAGACCACAGGGGTAGCAATGGAGATATCAGGTGTGACCCCTGGCAACCCCCAAATGACGTCCCTGTTCCTATAAAATATGCCTGCATTTAGCACCTACATCTCGAATCGGTGAAGGACCACTCTAGATTAGTTGTATCGCTGTTTGGAAATGCCCCTCACACTCACATATTTTGCTCATAAATAACCCCCCTCACCCATAAAGAAAGGAGCAACTGCCACAAGGCATAGGGTGCACTGTCGTTAATATGACAATGCATTACTTACCGTAAAAGCATTTCTGATGGTTGTATCTGCTTAGATTCACATGCTGTGCATAGGTCCGACATCCAGTGGTCACTGCGGAGTATTGCATTTTGTTTTTCGTAGTCGAAAAGGGGACGTCGACAAGGCGTGTCTGTAACACTATCCCTATAGTGACGTGTGTTGTACCCACAATCCCTCACGCGTCGAGGTCCCTCTGTTTGTATTTTTCTGCCCTGAGGGAGCCTTTTAGCCGTGAGTGAGTACAGAAAAGAGAGAAATATATATAAAAGGATGTCTATGTTCCTTCCATCCGAGCGGGGAGGAAGGGTGGGCGCATGTGAATCTAAGCAGATACAACCATCAGAAATGCTTTTACGGTAAGTAATGCATTGTCTTCTGATGTTTGTTAATCTGCTTAGAATCACATGCTGTGCATAGACTAGCGAGCAGTACCCGGAGTTGGCGGTGGGTTATGAGAAGGAACAGTAGAGAAAAGATGTCTTAATACTGCCTGCCCAACCTGGGAATCAGATCTAGAGTGTGCATCTAGACAGTAGTGTTTTGTAAATGTGTGCACAGAACTCCAGGTTGCTGCTTTGCAGATGGACTCAAGGGGAACATTTGCAATGAATGCTATGGAAGCCCCCGTGCCTCGAGTGGAATGTGCTCTTGGCTTGAAGGGTAGTTCTCTCTTAGCAAGAGTGTAACAGAGCGTGATGCATTGAACAATCCATCTAGATATAGTGGATTTTGAGACCGCATCTCCTTCTCTTCCTGCTGCCACCGAGACAAAGAACTGATTAGTCTTTCTCAGTGGTCTGGTTCTTTCCATGTAGAACATGACAGCTCTGCGTACATCTAGTGTATGCAGACTTTTTTCTCCCGAGCTGGAAGGGTTTTGAAAGAACGTTGGTAGTTCTATAGTTTGGTTTACATGAAATTTCGAGATGAATTTAGGTGCAAACCTTGGGTGTGTGCGTAGAACCACCTTATCTTTGTGAACTGTAACGAAGGGGTCTAGTACAGAAAGAGCCTGTAGTTCACTTACTCTCCTAATGGAGGTGATAGCTATTAGGAAAGCAGTCTTAAGGGTGATATCTTTAAGAGTTGCCTTGTGCATGGGTTCGAAGGGAGGGCCCATGAGTCTGGAAAGTACCACATTTAAGTCCCATCCGGGAGCTGGGTTAGCTATCGGAGGGTGTATCCTCTTTACCCCCTCCATGAAGGCTTTGATAACTGGTATCTTCCACCACAACACTTTAAGTTGGGAAGTGGTGTATGCAGAAAGTGCCGCTAGGTGGACTTTAATGGAATTGAACACTAAACCTGAATCCAGTAAATGGGTCAAGTATAGAATAATGTCCTCCCACACTGTTCGCGCTGCTCCGGGAGGCGGAAATGCTCCACTCCTTCTGCAGGGTTTATCTGCCAACCCCCCACGGCAGGGCCGTCACCTCTCTGTGTCCCTCCAGGGTCCGGGATGACCTCCATGAACAGGGATGGAAGGGCAACTCTCTCAGCCCATAGGTGCCTGCTGCGCACTCCTCACGCCCCCAACGGGACTCCTTCCTGCTACGTACCTCGCTGTCAGGAGATCAGGATAATCTCCGAGCTGTGTCTCTGCAGTCGGCCCGCCCCTCCATGTCTGGGGCTCCTATCACTGTCGCTGGGGGTTTATACTCCTCCACAAGGTGTCTTCCGGGGCCCCTGCATGTTCTGCCGTTATCAGGATGGGGAGGCAGCCACAGGGGTGGTGGTGGTTACCTAATTCTCCCATGAGCTGGCATAGTGGCTGTCGGCAATCTCTACAGGGTGCCGGCAGCCATCTTCGAATCTCTGTGTATCCCTTATTTTTAGGACAATGCAAGGGGGAAGCCTGTAGCATTGTTGCTGTTTGCTCAAATGAAAAAGCTGACTTGTTACAAGATAAGGAAAATGAAGGTTCAATGGGTATGTAAACAACATATTAAAATTGGTAATCTCACCAGATTGTGTGGCTAGTCGAACTCCTATAGATTAAGGCAAGCAAGGGATTGCATTATAACATCTTCTGACCAGATCCAACCATATCTATAGTTGTCTGCTTGCATGCTAACTCGCTCTCCCTTGGATACCGTTTGTTCTTTTTATCCAGGATGTAAGGAGACAAATAAGCACATATATTTTTGGCCAAGTGTATGAGAATATCTGCAAAAACGTTTTAGTTACCATAGCGAAAAATCTGTGGATTAAACAATGCATGTGGCATTGCTGTATTTGATGACGTTTGAAAAGGCGCATATTATGTTGTCATTAATGGTATTCATAAAGGCAGACTCACTATACGGAAGTGCTCTGTAAAATCTGCTATTGTGAATTTTTGTATAGTGTCTAATATCATGCAAGTTTTATAGATCTGTGATATGTGGAATGACTTTGTTTTTTGTATTTGTATTGATTGTTTTCTTGTTTGGCGCTTATACAATAAGAAAATCTTGTTTCAAAACGGCCACAGGGCAGGGAGGGAGCGAGGGTGGGAAATACATTATAACAGAAATATTTGAGAGCAGGGGGGGGAAGTGACGAACCTACTATACCTTGTGAGTATTCAGAACGTGCAAGTGCAGAAAGGAAGAGGGAAGAGGGAAGAGAGGGTAAGTGCTGGGGAGTCCGAGCTGATGGGTGAGCAATAAACAAAGTGCTAGGAATGTTGAGTGCTACACGGCCTGGGCCGCGGGAGGTGTAAGTGCGAGCCTCCAGAGCGGAGGCTGTGAAATGCAAGTGCTGTGGATAGACAGGAGCTGGGAAGAATTGGTGTGGGAGGTCAAGGCCCCTAGGATGCATAAAGGCCAAGGACACTGATTCAGCAACTGTGGGATTAGCAGAAGAGAGAAGGAGGGAAGGAGGAGGAAAAGAGGAAAGTCTTAAGGAGCTTCCGGAATTTGAGAAGATCCTGCTGAAGGCGCAGGGGGAGGCTATTCCAAAGGAGGGAGCCCACAGAGGAAAGTGACCGACCCCCTGTCCTCTGTTAGGCAAAACACTTTACACACAAAGAGTTGGTGCCAGAGAAATGAAGTGGTCTAGAGGGAGAGTATTTAGTGAGATAAAGCTGAAGATAGTGTGGTCCCCGGACCCAGACAGCTTTGTGGATGATGCAGAGGGATTTGAATTGAATCCGTGCAGCAACCAGGAGCAGCAAGTAAATACTTTTTAGTGCAGGAGAGATGCTGTCCCTGGGCTTAAGGCCAAAGAAAAGTCTTGCTGCCCTATTCTGGATAAGCTGGAGGGGTCACAGAGTGGAAGAAGGAATATTCAGGAAGAGGCTGTTGCAGTAGTCAAGTCCATAGAGAACCAGGGCTTGAGTCACATTGAGCCTCTGAGGGGAAAGTGAGAAAATGTAAAATTCCTTTGAGGAGGAAGAGCTGATAGTTGGACTTCTTGTCAATGCCCTGAGTGTGAGGGAGGAAGGAGAGATAGGAGTCATAGATGACTCCAAGGTTTCTGGCTTCAGTTGAAGATGCAGGGGAAGAGCCCAAGGAGGCAGGCCAGAGTGAGGGGAAGCAGGAAGGATCAGGGGTCCCAATGGGAAGGATCTCAGTTTTAAAGGTGTTGAGGCAGAGATCATTGGAGGCGCACCAGGACTGGATGGCAGACAGGCAGTCAGGGATGATGGAGGTGCAAGAGGGTCAGCAGGGAGTCTGAAGAAGAGCTGTGTGTCATCTGTGTAACACTGGAAGTTGGAAGAGAAAGAGGAGATGAGGCATGCAAGGAGAGCAAGGTAGATGTTAAAGAGCTAGAGGGCGAGTTTAGAGCCCAGTGGGACACCACTAGTGGAGATGGATGTAGGAGAGGAGAAGGGGCCCAGGATGACTTGGGAAGAGTGGTTAGTGAGGAAAGAGGAGAGCCAATCCAGTGTCCGTTCAAAGATACCAAGAGTATTGTGGAGCCTTTGTATGTGGATGAATGGTTAAATGTGTCAAATGCAGAGGAGAGATCGAGAAGGATAAGGACAGCTGGGGAGTTGGAGATACGAGCAGTTCTTCACGGGTGCTCAGAAGAGCAGTTTCCGTGCCGCTGGATGCTCGTAATCCAGATTGATGGTCATGGAGGCCGCCAACAAGTTCAGTGTGAAAGTTGAGTTGGGACAATGCCAGCTTCTCAAGCAGTTTCCCCAGGAAGGGGGTGGTGGAGTTAGGGTGATAGCTGGCAGGGCAGGTAGGGTTAGAGAATGTTTTTTTCAGGAGTGGGCACAAACGGGAGTGCTCAAGGGGGGAGGGGAAAGATCCAGTGATAAAAGAGTGATTGCAGAAATCAGCGAGAGCAGGGGCAAGAGAGCCAATGATATCCTTGATGGTCCTGGATGAGCAAGAGGTGACCTGTTTAGAAGAGACCTTCATTGAGCAGACAACCATGGTAACCTCTTCAGGTGTGACAGGAGAGGAGGAGAAGGAGGAAGGAAGAGGGAGGGAGTGGAGTGTGGTGGGGGTGGTGGGATGGGTTGTGAGGGAGTGTAGAAAGGGAGGTCAGAATGTCCTGAGTTTTGGTGGCAAAGTGTGAGGCCAGTGCATTGTAGAGGGACTGGGAAAGAAAAGGGGAGGAGGAGACTGTGGAGGGGTTGGCTAGTTCCCTGCACATTCTGAACAGTTCAGCCGATTTATTGGATGCACGGGAGACCCGTGCCTGAATGTGGGCTCTTTTCTTTGCATGGATAGCGAGTCTGTATTGTCTTTGGAGCAGGCGGCAGGCCAGTTTGTCAGAGGATGAGCCTGAGGTTAGCCCCTTCCGTTTTTGTTGCCCTGCACTTTCGGTTCAGGGCTGCAAGTTCGATGTCGTACCAAGTGTTACGCTTTGAGGCAGGTTTCAGATGGATCCTCATGACTGGGGCAGGAATGTCAAGAGTGTTGGTGATAGAAAGATGGAGGTTGCTGAGGGCAGAGTCAGAGGTAGAGTCAGAGGTAGGAGTGTGAGGGGGTGAAGGTGGAGGCAAAGGCAGCCGCAGTCACATGTTTCATCGGGCGGATGTTAGTGAACGAGGTTGAAGGGACTATTAGGGGGCGGTCAGGGGACCAATGGGACCCAGATGAGAGGAGAGGAGAGAGAGTGGTCTGACCAGGAGAAAGGGGTGACTAATGGGGGGAAGCTAGACGGGGGAGAGAGAGAGGTCAGAGTGTATGAGGGCATTGAGAGTGTGTCCAGCTTTGTGGGTTGGCCCGGAAGGGAGAATGGAGAGGGAAAGCGAGGTGCAGAGGTCAGTGAATAGAGGGATGCAGAGCCAGGGGAGTACAGTTGAATGATGAAATCGCCCAGGTGGAGAAGGTTAGAGGTGGATGAAAGTAAAGAAGAGCACAAGTTAACCCATTCAGAGAGGAATAGGGAGGTGGCTCCTGGAGGCCAGTAGATGGTAGCAATGGTCAGGGTGGAGGTGGGGGAGGTGACCAACCTGAAAACCAGTGCGGTGAGGTCAAGGCTTGGAGATGATCTTAAAGCTGCCAGGGAGGAGAGAATCAAAGGCAGTGACTGAGCTGGCATTGAACCAAGTCTCGGTAATAGCGAGAATGTCGAGGTCAATATCTTCAAGAAGGAGACAGATGTTAGAGGAGTGTTTGTTGGCTGAGCGGGCGTTAAGAGTTGCCAGGAGGAGGTGGTCATTGCTTCTGAAGGTTTTCTGAGGTGGGGTACAGGGCCGCGGTACACCATTCAGAGGAGGGAGAGAGAGAGTAGAAGGGGCAGCTGCAGGCAAAGGAAGGAAGTTAATGAGAGAAGGCAGGATGCGGTCAAAGAGAAGGAGGTTGGGTTTTAACAGCATATGCTCATTTATATTTGTAACCTTGTTTTAGAGATAGTGGGTGTGAGAAACCTGAGGGCACTATCACATCTACTCCCTGGGGATCTCCTGCTCAGATGGCCATCGCTTTTGGATCCCAACCCTGTAGGGTGGACAAGTGAGGGAGGATCACCTGGGTGGAGGGTCCTTGGGGATTGGGGAGGGGACGACTGAAGATGAGACATGGTATTTACCCCTTCTTGATTCTGATCTACTCTCCCCTCCCTCAGCCTTCATGGGCTGTTGTCAACCCTATCTGATATCCCCTTCTTCCATCCTACGAAAATACTGAGGTTAGAAAGAGGCAACTGGGAATAATATCTACTTCCTATCAGAAACCCCATTTTGATTCCAAATTCCGAACGAATAGAAGTGAAGGCTGTAAATGAAAGCCAATAAAGTGGAATTAGGAAAGGAGAGTCAAGGAAGTGCCAGATAAATCATTAATCTATGAACTTGTGAGCTTATGAGTTGGCCGTGAACCGCCAAACCAATCTAAGTCAAGGTTGCAGAAAGCGGGGGCAAGGGCAACTGGTTGTGTGACCTGTAATGGGTGGGCCGTGCAGCCTGTCAATTGCGCCTAGCGCCGGAAGCCTCAACAAATCCAGGAGAATTGTGAAAGCAACCCTGAAACAAGATAAACATTGGAACATCGTTTTGTGAATCAGTGCTTGAAGCTTGAGGAAGGGAACCCAGGGCTCCTTTGGAACATTGTTTTGTGAACCAGTCCTTGAAGCTTGGGGAAGGGAACCCAGAGCTCCTCTGGAACATTGTTTTGTGAACCAGCACTTGAAGCGTAGGGAAGGAAACCCTTCGCACCTTTGAAGCATTGGTTTGTGTACCAGTACTTTAAGCGTGGGGACAGGGATCCCCAAAATCCTTTTGAACTTTGTATACTGAAACCAAGTGTGCTTCAAACTTCCGAAAGAGAAACCCAAGTCCTGAAGGAACATTTGACGCCGATAATTGTTGGAACTGTATCGTGAACTTGGGGAACAAAGCAAGAGGCTACTCCAGACTTTATGTTGAACACTATTGAAATAGAATAACCCTACACTGCATGATTTTATTAGACATGAAGGCAAGCATAGCTTTTGGCACAGACAGACATTTAATTTGGACTTACGGACACAGGGCCTCATTAAGATTCCAGCAGTAGCCGTGCTTGTAAAACCGGCAGGCTGCCGCCGGACTTGTGAATTTTTCCGGTGCCTGGCTTCATGGAAACACCAGGGGATTACGACCCCGATGTTCCTGGAAGTCAGGCGCCAGAAAATGGTTAATCCCCATTCCCATTGAGTCCCAGAATGTGGGAATGGGAATGTGGATGACGGAAGCACCGGCACCGATAATAATGGTGCTGGTGCTTCTGTGAAAGTCTGCGGGCGGGTGCCGTCCCGCCTGCCAGGTCTGACCTGGTGTGCGGGACGGCACCCGCCAGCAGACTCGTAGTGAGTCGGTCCCGTTGTTACCGGACCGGAACACTTATAATAAGGCCCATAGACCTTCCCTAGTTTCTTTAGGTAGGGAAATCCCTACCATAGCTATAGGGAAAGTTAGGCATTACACCCATCCTGATACTTAATACAAATTCTATTGTTGAATTCACAATCTGTTGTCTGTGTCATCTCTTGATACCATGGCTGTCTCACATGGGACTCATTATAAGTTGGGCAGTGCGGTACAAATACAGTTGTAACCATTACCGCTGCATTACCGCACTATCCAACTACCAGTTTGGTGAAGAGGTGGAGGATTCTCCTCCAGCAAAAAGCTGAAGGTATATCTGCCACCTTTCTGCCCAAAAACTGCAATTCTGGCAGAATTACCACCGGCAGTAATACCGCCGAAATCCCCCAAGGAGTCGTATGGACTCCAATTAATGGGGACTAACACTGCCTACCAACTCTTGTAATGCAGCAGTAATACCGCCGGACCAAGTGGCTGTAACAGTAATTCTGTTTGGAGGCATCTCATTGGATTTACTGCTGAGATACCACTAAACTTGTAATGAGGCCAGTATCTTTCATGTAGTATTATCTTATTATGAATTTTGGAGAAGGATGTTATGTGTTTTGTGTGCTTTTGTATTTATGGGTGAATAGTCCTGAAATAAAGGGAATAAAGAAAGAAGGAATACAACTACAGTATAACCATTCAAATATATTTTTCAAGTATTACAAGAATGTGTCTTTGCTCACAAGAGCCTTTGTTAAGAATGCTTGAAAGGCCCGGCCAGTCGCTTCATTTCCCTGCATGCCAAATATAGACGGACTGGTAAACCTTTGCCTAAAATTATGAGCTCTTAATACAAGATATTTAAATATTTTCATGCAAAGGTACAGTACAAAGTGCATTCCTATTTTTAGAAGAGTCATCTGGGAAGCTACAGACTTAGGTCCTTGAGAGAAGGGGGAAGCAACAGGCTCAGTAAGAACCCTGCAGGTAACACAGGATGGCATCCTTTCATTCAAAGGCACCGACCCAGAGTTTGAGGCCCGATACAGTATGATCCCAACTGCATAACAAACATCAGGTCTCAGTGCAAACTAAAGCCTCACCACCATCCCCTAGCTACACAAGAGCATTGCCAAGGAAGTTACTAATTCTAGAGCCTGGAACTTGTTTAGACTAATGGACTCTTTAATAATATGCTGGTAAAGCTAAAGAAAGGTGGTGTTTTAAACACCTCCCAACTTTAAAAGACCCCTTAATTTTGAATTGGAATGAATCACAAGCAACATTTGCCTCATGGGTAAAAAAAAAAGTAATGACTGTGGTAAACTTGGGTTATTTATCTCAGGTAGTAATTCCTATGCACTCCATGTTGTAAATATCCCATTTGATCCGAACTCATGAATAGGGAGTATTTTAAAAAAAAGAAAGTATTTAAAATACCACATTTTCACCATTAGCAACATACTCATAAGGAGGTCTTACGTGTGGATATTTAAGAAACATTAGGATATACTCTTTTTGCTTGTGAACAAATTGAATGAACTTCAAGGAATGTTAATATGCATACACATGAACTGACTGCTAGTAAATCTGACCTACTCCTGATTTACTAGCTGTAAGTCTAGACTAACTTCTCTGTGATTTAAAAAATGTTCCCCAGAAGTAACTCAGAGCTACTCATGATAACTTCTTTGTGAACCTGTACCAATGTGTACAGTGGCTAAGACACTTAATGGAATTGATGCTTAACCACTCTTGATGGTGTTGATTTTTGGAGAATTTAAAGAACTAGTAAATGATCATTGGTTGTTATTTTTGCATAAAGAGCTTCATAATGCTGACAATGTGAAATGATAACATACAGTGATTAGACAGTCCATTTGTGGGCCAGGGACTAAAGATGAAGATGTAGGTTTTCTTGAAATGTAAATAAACAAGTATATGACTCGCACTAGAATTGTTGCTGTTTTGCATGAAGGCTGGCTGCATGTAACTGCACTGGGATGGCAATGTCAATCTGTCATGTGACATTATGTATTTCTTTGCTTTGAAAATTCGTAGTAATAATGAGGTATTGTTTGAATGCTGGAATTGTTTTATCCTGGTTACAAACATAACACTCTTTTAAAAAAATAATTATAATAATTAAAAATAGAGTTTGCTGTTCAGGTAAATATTTTCTTACCTCATCAAGCTTTGATTGTCTACATGGAAAGGAAAATGTAAACCCAACAGGTAGCTTTTTGTCTTTGATTCTCTTCTTATCCATGAAATCGCCCAAGCATTCAGCAACATGATCAAAAAGCTGTAAAACAAACATAAAGTCACATACAGTTATTTGGCATTAGAAAACGAAAGACAATATTTTCAAGCTCACAGAGGCCCCCTGTACGAATGCAATTTTTCAGAAACCTGCGGTATTAACCCTATTTTGGTTCAGAAACCTTCTTGATACTGCACTTTTCTAAACAAGATATGCTACTGTCCTAAAAAATAAATTCAGAAAAATGTCTTGAGCTGTCTTTAGTATGCAAACTTTCAAACGTATTTATTTGCATCTGAAAAAAAAAAGCTATCACCAAGATCCCAAAGGTCAAGAAACGCCCCACTTCTATCAGTCCCAAAATCCTACAAGAAACATTTGGCTGGGCAAACATTTCAAGTATTTCATGATCCCACCTTCCACAATGCCTCTTCAGCTGTGACAAGAAGTCTTAGTTACTTACCTGCAACTGCATTTCTCCAGCATTTGTATCTTTCATAGATTCACATGCTTGAATATTCCCCGTCGTCACACTGGGAATCCCTGGTAATTTTAAACATTTTCCATAGGAAAAAGCAATGTACATTGCTAATGAAGCCGGAGAGGCACTCACTTGTGTAGTCCCTCCACATCATGTTGGTCTCTTTTGTCAATAACCAATGAGGTGGCAGGACTTAAGCTCCACTGCAGACAGCCATCTTCAGATTTTGAGCCCTAAAGTGACTGCTAGATTTGATGGCTGCCTGCTCAACGGGGAAGTGGGTGGGCACATGTGAATCTATGAGAGATACCAATGCTGAAGAAATACAGTTACAGGTAAGTAACTAGGACTTCTCCAGCAGTGGATCTTTCATAGATTCACATACTTGATAAGAATACCAAGCAGTGGATGCATGCCACCTACTTCACTGAAGCATACATTAAGTCAGCAATAGTACCCCAGAGTGCCCTGAACACATTGTGCATGCTTGAACCATGAAGTGAAGGAGGGAAAGAGCAATGGATGCTCCTACCTCACGTAAACAGGTGTTGCATGACTGCTTGTCTGACTCCCGGCCATTGTCCTCTTCCAGACAATAATGCTTGGCGAACGTATGGAGTGTGATCCAGGTAGCCTCCCTGCATATTTCTTTCATGGCCACTCCTGCCTGAAAAGCTACTGTAGCTGCCCTCCCTCTGTTTGAAAGGGCAGTAGCTGTACAGGTAAGTGGGCTGCCCTGGATTTGTGGGCAATTTACAAGGCCTTGTTTGGAGATGTTTTGGCCCTTACAAGGCCCTGCAAACGAAACAAGCACTTGAGAAAGGTCCAGCGAGTGCAGAGCGCATTCAGCATTAAAAGTATGATTGCTCAAAAATGTAGGCAGTATGATGCTTTCCGACAAAGTCATAACCAACACCATATCCATGGGGAGGAACTTAGGGTGTGGCCTGAGAACCACTCGGTCCTTCAGGAAGACTGTAAAAAGAAGGTCAGTGAAAAGCGCTTGTAGTTCGCTGATTCTTCTTCTTTAGGAAGGCGACCTTCTATGAGAGGAAGTTTAGATTGCATTTGTGGATGGGCTCATATGGAAGAGCCATTAATGCTGTTAATACTGTATTGAAACTTTAGCTTGGAAAAGGTGTAGGCAAAGGTGGGAAGGTCCTGAGCAGACTCTTCATGACGGTCTTCACTGGTAGGGTCCCTGTGGCAAAAGGCTGAGGCCCAAGAGCTTGTTGAGGTGCAGAGGGGCTCACATCCTGAGACTCCTCTAACTCTTCTTAGACTCTGAATCATTATCATCCTCATCAACATTTTCCACATTTGTTGAAGAAGTAGGTGTAACAGACCTACTACTCAGACTTTGAAATTCCAACAATCTTTCTACCAATTCATTTTTCTTTCCTTTAACAGGGAGGTTCCTGACCTTACACATTTCCTTCAGTTGATCTACTGTTAAAATGATCAGTACCTCCTGTCTATAGTTATCCATATTAGGCGTGATAAAATAGCTTTTCTAGTGGTGCTTAGCGCTGTGAAGATCACTATCTGAAGAAAAGTAAAGCAGAACTCTCACTGTAACAACTATACAATTTATCCTCACCACCTGCCACCACTGTTAGGCAAAGTTTTTATGCAGTACCCTTTGGGACCACTACACACAACTAGGACTACAGGTGTAAGCAAAACCAACCTTTGGTATAAGTCTGTACCACACAGTTTTTGGTAGTGAGCTGAGCAGCCAGGCTTATCTCAAGAGGGAATGTGAGCTTGAAAGGGTGTTACAAAGAGGTCTATAATTACAAGTATAAGTATTCAGATAGGCACTTAAACGCAAGGTTTCTTGGTAAAACACTTCTTACTTTATTTACACAGTCAGTTAGAAAACATTCACTAAAAGGAGGCAATCAATATCACACAAAAATATACTACAATACTTCACACTAACCGGTTCTGAAACATTTACACTACTTTGAAGGAGGAGCAAAATGGCATTCAGAGCAGTTGAAGTAGGAGCAAAAAGGCATAAGTTAATAAAACAAATATTAGAGTTACTCTTAAACAGTGCAAATAGTTTGAGTTCACCAGAGGAGTTGATTCAATGCAATAGCTAGGCCAAAGTCAATGGACGAGTGCCTTGTATAGGTAAAAACGGTTCTGGTATTAAAACGCAAAAGTCTTTGCCACGGTTCTCGGAAGTAGTTTACGGAAGAAAGGTTCATATGTCGGGTCACAAGCTGATTAGGCCTGAAAGTTGCCAAAGTTGCACAAACTTTCGCGGTGAGAGGCAAGTTCTCTCGGTCGGGTTTTCACAGTACCTTATAGTGAAAAAAAAGATGCAGCTGAAGACTTCTGTTCCTGGCAGTTCCTGCAGATCTCGCTGTTCCTGAGCCTCAGTCGGGGGGAAAAGAGGGAGGATGTCGGGGGACTCCTGCACTGCACAGGGATTGGTCACAAAGCTGGCAAACTGGCAAATCTTCGATTCCGGTAGCTGTCTTAAAGCACACAAACTGGTGTACTTCTCCCTGGCTACTCGGTTTCCTGCAGCACTCTGAGGAAAATTCAACCAGCTCTGACAATGGTGTCCAGGTGGCTTACGAGTTGATTGGTCCTACCAACTCAAAAGAAGAAGTCATCCTTGAAGGGCTTCTCTGTTGAGGTGAACATGGCGATTCGGACATGCAGCAGGGCTCCACCAGGAAAACCAACGGTCCAGTAGTCCTCTTCCAGTTCGTCTTCGGTTCTTTCGTTCCAGTGGTCGACTCTGCCTTTCAGTCCAAGAGACTTGCCTTTTAAACAGTTTTCTCCCATTCATTCCAGGCTAGCTGCCACCCACCCAGCAGGGTGGCTGTCCTTGCTGGACAGTCAGCCAGCCAATCACGCCAGAGTGTATTTGGGTCTCCTAGGAGACTAAGCACAGGGAGTTTCGGTCAAATCCCTCACTTCCTGCCCACCCCAGACACTCGGGCGCCAGAGGCGGTCTTCAGTCCTGAAGGCCGCCAAAGGCATAGAAACAAAGGGACCAAACCTAGTTTGGCGCGCAGAGTCAAACTCTAGAAGGACCTTTCCGAAAATAAATGGCAAAAAAAGAAGATCGGGACCTGTTTAAACAAAGGGGGCTCAGACGCCATCTTGAAAAACATGGCTCCCACAATTTTTAGCTACCAGTGTTCGTGGTCGGGAAAAATCATGGTAGTTCATTGTAAAACCACTGCCACCAGCCATTTCGATAGGAAACGGTAGAAGTTGACTGTTACATGAGTTTCTAGACATAGGGGATACTAGGTAAACCCTCCAGCGCTCTATTGTAAAATAGTGTGTTATGGGTCTAGGAATTTAAAAAGACTAGAAAAGTCAATTTAACTTTACATTCTCTGGGAAAAAGTAGTTTATCCCAGAGAAGGTATTTAAACCTTGGGACAGCCTAAAAAGCTTCCCAGTGTCACTGCACTGAGGGTGCTGTGTGACACACATGAAAAGATGATGCCTATGGAGTGGTCTAAAACTCCACATTCAAAGAACACAAGAATAAAACACACATCAAAATACATGAAAGAGTGGGAAAAAAGGCTCACACTCTTTCCAGGTAAAGAATTCAAGTCCTCAAAATCCAGCTAAGTTGCTGGGGGTCTCTAAGGTGAAGAGAATTAGCACATTTATGAGAATTATCCCTAACACACGTCCCCCCAGACTAAGGGACATGAGGATTAAATCCACCCCTGGATGAATCTCCTTAATCCAGCCGGTCATACATTCTGGAGAGAGCATCAGAATTTTGGTGATTGCACCCTGACCTGTGTTCAATGGTAAAATCAAACCCCTGTAGGCTGATTGACCATCTTAACAATTTAGGATTTTCCCCCTTCATCTGCATTAACCGTCTCAAGGGTTGGTGGTCTGTCTGAATCACAAAAGTAGATCCATACAAGTATGGTCTAAACTTCTTCAGAGAACCCACAAAATGGCAAAACACGCACATTCTATGGTTGCTCACCTTGTCTCAGGTTCCTTCAGCTTCCTGCTGATGAAGCAGATTGGGTGTTTCCTACCTTTCTCATCCAGCTGACCCAGAACTGCACCTATACCTGTATTGGAAGCATCTGTTTGAACAATGAAGGTTTGGCTGTAGTCAGGACCTCTTAAGACTGGAGCTTAACAAAGGGCTTTCTTATGTCCTTCAAATGCCTTAGTGTACTCCTCATTCCACCTGACCTTCTTGGGGAATTTGGGTGAGGAGACCACATTCAAGGGAGAAATTATGGACTCATAGTTCTCTATGATGTTCTTATAAAAACCAGTGAGACCTAAGAAGGCTCTCACTTGGGTTTGAGTGGTAGGGGTGGCCCATTCTTGTACAGCTTGTACTTTACTAGGCAATGGCTTTATTTCACCTCCTCCTACCTCATGTCCAAGGTAGACCACTTTGCTATGACCCATTTGACATTTACTTGCCTTTATGGTCAGATGGGCCTGCTCAAGAGCCTGCAAAACATATCCTAAGTGGTCAACATGTTCTTTCCAAGTAGGGCTGAACACTGCAATGTCATCCAATTATGCTATGCAGAAGTCCTCCATCCCATTAAGAACTTGATTAACCATCCTTTGGAATGTTGCAGGTGCATTCTTTAGTCTAAAAGGCATTACCTTAAACTGGTAGAGGCCTGCTGGGGTCGAAAATGCAGTTTCTCCTCGGCATGGTCTGTCACGGCTATTTGCCAATAGCCTGACGTTAGGTCAAATTTACTGAGTTACTTGGCGAAAGTAAGTTTGTCCCCCAGCTCATCTGTCCTAGGTAAAGGATGGGCATCAGTACACACATAATCTCAACTTCTTGTATCCTGCCTTTGGCACTAGTACAACTGGACTAGACCATGGACTTGTAGATGGCTCTATTACACTGAGATAAGCATCTTGTTGACCTCCTCCTTTATGTGGGTTCTTACATGATCTGACTTCCTGTAACCTCTGCTTTTGACAGGTAAACAGTCCCCAGTGAGAATATCATGCTGGCCCCAAGGGGTCAAGCCTGGTGATAGTGACAACAGGGAGGCAAACTGATTTAACAGAAACTTGCACTCCTCCTGTTGTTCCAGTGTCAGACTAGAAGATAGATTAAACCCTTCTATCTTCTCATCTAAAGGTTGTCCCCTGGGGAGATCAGGTAGAAGTTCACTCTCATCCTCCTCCTGAGCTGAAGCTAGAAGCAAAGCTCCCACTTCTGGTCTTGAGACATAGGCTTTTAGACGGTTGGTGTGAAAGACCCTGCAGGCCCCCTTAGGATTGCCTAAATCCAACAGATAATTGACCTCTCCAAGTTTTCCCACAACCTTGAAGGGTCCAATCCATTTGTCCTGTAAGGCCCTCTGCCTTGTAGGCACCATAACTATAACTTGCTGGTCTTGAGTAAACTCAACCATGTTGGCCTTCTGGTCATGCCAATGCTTCACCAGAGCCTGACCTGCTTTCAAGTTATCTGCTGCTTCTGTCATAATGTGTGTCATTCTCCTCTGGAGACCAAGCACATAGTCAGTGACTCTCACTGGCTTGGGGGAAGAAGCACTCTCCAACCCCTCCTTAATTAGGGCCAAGGGGCCTCTAACTGGATGACCATAGAGAAGCTCAAAGGGACCAAATCCAACTCCCTCCTGAGGGTCTTCTCTATAAGCAAATAGAAGGCATGGCAGTAGAAGGTCCCACTTTCTTCTAAGGGGTTCTTCTAAAGCACCTATCATGCTCTTCAGAGTTCTATTAAACATCTCTACCAATCCATTTGTCTGGCGATGGTTGGCAGCTGAGAACTTGTAAGTCAATACACAGTTTGTCCACATGGCCTGCATGTAGTGGGACATGCCTCATAGGTATGGATGGCTTCAGGATACCTAGTAGCATGGTCTACTACAACCAATATAAATCGATTGCCTGAATAGGTTGGACGGTTTAAGGGACCAACAATGTTGATTCCTACCCTCTCAAAAGGGACTCCCACTACTGGGAGAGGCACTAAAGGTGCCACATTCTTGGCTCCACTCTTGACAGATATCTGACAAGTGTGACAGCTCCTGCAGAATTTATCGACATCAGATCCCAACTTAGGCCAGTAGAAATATAGAGAAAGCCTTTCCTTGGTCTTCTTGAAACTCAAGTGACCAACCAAAGGAATCTCATGGGCTAACTGTAGGAACTGTTGTCTGATCTCTAGAGGCACTGCAAGTCTTCTGTAGTCCCCTGGGATAGACTCATTTGGTTCACTGTAGAAGGGGCCATCTTCCCAGTACAACCTGTGCTTCCCTGGCTCTTGCCCATCCAGCTGGGAAGCTGCCTGTTGGCGAAGTCCTTCAAGAGTAGGACACTCTCTTTGACCTCCTCTGAAGTCTGCCCTACAGGGGCTACCTTCTGCCAGTAAAGACTGCAGCTCAGGATGGTCTTTAGGATCCAGATCTCTAACAGGGGGAATGTCTTCTTCCAGCTCTGAATCTTCAGCAGCTGATTCAACCTTTCCTGGTTGTTCCTCACACTCAGCCTCAGCTCGCGCGCACTGAGCGAAGGACCGGTGAGGGACCGCTTTGCCGCAGACGCTGCTTCCCTGTGTTATCAGCTGATCCTATTGTGGACAAACCTTTGTTTCTCAATCAAACTCACGAGATTGCAAATTGCTAAGCCACTCCCACTGGTTTACACTTTGAAAAGCGGGCAGTCACGGGCACCAGAGCACGCACACCGAGCGAACGACCGGTGAAGGACCGCTTTGCCACAGACACTGCTTCCCTGTGTTATCAGCTGATCCTATTGTGGACGAACTTTTGTTTCTCAATCAAACTCTCAGTACATATTTGTACTGAAGACTCTATTAGAGTGTATGATTACATTTGAACCTGGAAACAAAGTACTCATACTGTGGTATTCTATTTTCATACAGATTGCAAATTGCTAAGCCACTCCCACTGGTTTACGCTTTCAAAACCGGGCAGCCTCGCACACCAGCGCGCACACACCGAGCGAAGGACCGGACCGCTTTGCCGCTTCGCTGCGGCGTTCAGTGGTTGGTGCCTGGTATCTTTCGTTTCAAATAATATCACTGTTTCTGACGGAACCAGTATAATACGTGGCAAGGGTAACCAGTATACCTTGCGATCCGATATGCCTTCCCCAACCCAGATGCGCTCTGTATCAGAACAGGATCATTTGTTGGGTAACTCAAATCAAAATGGAGACCTCGCGACAAAATCTTCAACCCCGAACGCTCGGGGAGTGAAAATAAGACAAGTAACAACAAAACCAAAAAGCATTGCCTTTCCTAATTCTGACATTCGTGATTTTGGGTTTGGACTAACATCAATACTAAACGGAGGATCAAAAGAAGGATGTCTACCCTCTGTTGCTATAACATCATCTGAATCGCTGTGGGTTTTCTATCGGCAGCTATGAGCTTCGCGAGGAGAGCTCCGGGTTGTTGCCCCTCACCGTATTGCCGAATTTTACGGTGTCTGTCTGGAAATTTTATTTCTCTTTCGGCTGCGCCTTTGAACACTTCTAATTCTTTCTTAATTGCTGCTAGAGATTGTGGAGTGTTGTCTGTCTGGAGAGCGCCTTCGAGGTCTTTGAGATTTGTTTCGCTGGTGTTATACTCCCTTCGCAGTAATTTTAATATTCCACATTCTTTCGTCATGCAGACCCCTCTAGTAAAACATTTTAGAGTCTCCCACAGAGTCCCGGCTGAGGGCACTGATCCTAGGTTGGAGTCGAGGAAGTGTTCTAGTTTATTTCGGAGTTCTTCCGCGAAGACCGTGTCTTGCATTGCTCATGGCTTGAATCTCCAATGAGGTTGGGGTTTGGTTGCTTGTGTGGTTTTGCAAGCTAGAGACACCATGGAGTGGTCTGACAGGGATCTCGGTAAGATGCGGCAATCGTCCCATTGTAGGCGGCTATGGCTGGACACAAGGAGATAGTCTATTCTCGAACTGGTTTTGTGAACCCAGGAGTGGAAGGTGAAGTCGCTGGTGTTTGGATTCTGGTGTCTCCAAATATCAACGAGGTCATAGGCTTTGCAGATTTCAGTGATTTGTAGGGACGCCTTGGATGGGGTCGCTGTCAAGTTATGTGATTTATGTTTAGCTGGATTCAGGGTTGTGTTGAGGTCGCAACCCCATATGATTGTGGATCGTCTGATCGTGCTCAGTTGGGTCATTACCCCGTCGAAGTTATTGGGGCTGTCGGTGTTCGGGCCGTATAAATTCACTAGAGTGATTTCTTCTCTGTCAATCGTTCGAGCGACCTGCCTTCTGTGTCCTTTTTTTGAGCGATTAGTTTGAAATTGATTGCCTTGTTGATTATTATGGCCACTCCCCTGGCGTTGGACGAGAAGGAGGCAAAGCAACAGTGACAGCCCCAGTCTTTGCCCCAGGGGTGTTCGGAAGTCGGGCGTAGGTGGGTTTCTTGAATGTACGCTATGTCGATTTTGTGCCGGCGTAGGTATTGAGTCATCTTCCTCACTTTCGCTGGTTGATTCCCACCTTTAATATTCCATGTGGCTACAGTGAAGGCGCTGTGTTTTTAATTCTTTGTGCGTGCGGTTCGTTGCGTTTGGCTGCTGAAGGGCGGGGGTGGTGGGCCTTGTCGTGTTGATTCTGCTTGTGGTGTGCTCTTCTCTTGAGTAGAGCACATGGGGTGACCTGGGTGCTGTAGAACTTGTTATCTCCCAACTTGTGTGATTTTCCCTCCCATTTCTCGCAAGCAACCCCCAACTGGCTCGTCGTGGATCCCCCTTCTTTTAACTTGTAACTTGTAAACTTGAACATTGCTGTGCTATGGGTGCTTGGATCGTCCCAAGTCGCGCGGCCTTGAGGGTTTTTTACCCTCATTTCATGTTCCGGCAGTATTGATTGTCACGGTGAGCCATGTTTTTTGCCTCTGTTCATCTATGGTGGATTCCTCTGGGCCCTTTCTCTCTGAGCTCGTGCATTTTTATTCTCTGGTGGTCGACAGCCCGCCTGGCCCAGGTATACATTTGCCTCTTCGGTGATTGGAAAAACTGGGTCCTTCCCTGGTGTTGTATTCTCAGTCCGGCTGGGAACAGCATCGAGTAAGGGATCTGGGTTTGTGCGGAGTCTCTGTATAATGTTTGTGAAAGACCTCCTTTGTGCCTGCACGGCTGGGGAGAAGTCCGGATAAAAGTGGACAAGTGAAAGTGGACAGTGTCACTGTCGTGCTGTAGCTCGCCTTTCTCTCTGGCCATTCGGAGTATTGCATCTCTGTCCTTGTAATTGTGTAGTTTTGCAATTATTGGACGAGAGGGAGCTCCAGGAGCGGGCCTTAACTTCGGTATTCTATGGGCTCTTTCGATGACGAATAGGGGCGAGAGAGTTTCTGGACCAAAGAGGGATTTACACATTTCTTCAACCTGGTCTTCCATTTTGCCTTGTGGTTGTTTCTCTCTTACTTCTACTATCCGGATGTTATTCCTTCTTGAGCGCCCTTCGAGAGCTTCGTTTTTTGCGTTGATTATTTTCATTTGGGACTCGAGGGACGACACTCTGGCATTTAAAGGTGATGCCCCATCATCTAAGGTGGAGATCCGTTGCTCTACTTCATCAGGATTCTCATTGTGGGTGTCTAGTCGGTGTTGGACTTGATCGACTTTGGATGAGAGGCCGTCTAGCTTACTATCTAAGTTGCTGATCCCGGATTTCAGTTCTAGGAGAAGTGCTCTGATGTCAAGTGACTGGGGATCGTTGTTCTCTTGGCTTAGCATATGTGGCAGGGATTCTGGTTCGCTGCTGTGTCTCTGGGTTTTTGCTGAAGTTCCAGCTTCGAAGTTCAGTTTACGCTGTTGTTTATCGGTTTTCCCCATTGTGGTTACGAATGGGCAGTGTTGTTGGTCGCCTAATTGTAGGGCTTGTATGGCAGCCGAGGCGGGGTGATGGATTACTGAGTGCCTGTACTACTCGGGGGGGTTTCTTGTACCCTTGGGGGAGTTTTGCGCGTTGCTTTGCCTTATTGCAGCGTTGGCCTGTGCCGGACATTCAGCCCGCCATATGCGTTCTAGTTGGTGCCAGGGTCGGTGGATTATTGGCAGGCTATTTGGCGTGGATGCTGCCGACCAAGCCAGTTGGGTCCCAGGGCAGTTGATTCAGTTCGAGGTCCTATGGGCTCTGCAGACTGGCTGCGGTGGTATCACTGTGTTGCCAGGGCGGGGCCTCTTGCTAGATGGTACCGAGTGAATTGTTGGGAGCAGCCCGGAGAGGCACAGTTGTTCCCCCCGGGGCTATGAGCTGCAATAGTGTGGCTCTTCTCATTGAGCGCACCCCGCTCGAGCTGCCCCCCCCCCTCTGTGTGCGCGTACCTGAAGGGGCTCAGCCTGTGTTCTGCTCCTTTGTGCTGGTCCCGTCTCCTGGCCGCCGCCGCGCCATCAGGATGTTGCTGCCTGGGTAGCCGGCGGGAGTTTATGGAGCCGCAAGGTTCTGCTGGAATGTGGCATCTCAGCCACTGTGTGCCTCTGTGATGGTGGAGCCAGGTGGGTGTACGGTCCGCCTATCGGAGCCGCAGGGGCCCTCCTCCCGCCCGGCGTTCCCGCGCGCTTTGCCCCGCCGGGTCTGCAGCGAGTCTCAGCAGGAGAGTCGTGGGACCGTTCAAACCCCTCCGAGCCCCCGCTTGGGTCTCTGGGGCCAGCGGTACCTTCTATGCAGGGGGCGTGCAGAGCCGGGCAGCGGGGCACGCCTCTCACGAAGTCTGGCCGACCCACGTGGAATTGGCTGCTGTTGTTGCCGGGGGGGTAAAGCCAGGGGACACCTGCAGCACCTCTCTGTTAGTTATATTGGTGCATCTTCCCTTTCGTTGGATGGATCTAGGGGCGCCCTCTGAATTCAAATTTGTTGTTAAAAAAAACCTAATTCAAATTTTTGCTAGCCAAATTGTGTTCAAAATAACCTGTGATTTCATCCAAATACGGGCCACAGTAAGGTCTCTATTGTCAAGAAATTCAACTTGGTCAATGTCACTGGTAACAATGTCCTCCAAAGCTGGTATATCAGAGAATAGTGTGAGGATACTTTTTCTATACATGTCATAGGACGGAAAGTTATCTGTTCGGCAGCCAATCACGAGAGAATGAAACATATTTGATTTCTTTGACAAACTTGATATTCGTGGATTGCTATTATTTGGTTTCTGTGCAGGGGGCATATTATTAGTGCCAGTATCTGTTTTGTTAATAACTTCATGATCTTGCATGTCCTCAGTAAGTATTGCATTTACATTGGACATATTTTTTGATTGATCTGATCTCCCTACTGAGAGCAAAGAATGTTTAATATTCATTTGTTCTCTCATGAGTTGAGATAGTGTGCTTCTGATATCAGATAATGGATCTTGTGCACTCTGTTCAATATTTTTGATTTCAGCTAGGGGAATTTGCATATCTGATTTATTCATTTCTCCCCTATTATTAGACTGCTGCTCAGTTTGGGAGACAACTGCTCGCTTACTGGGTATGGCCGTTGGTTCTATATTGATCATGGCATCGCTTGTGCTATCTTTTGTTATTGATTGGCATAAACAAATATTGGATTCTGGTCTGTGCTGGCGCATATATGCATCAATTGCCTTCCTGATTTCATGCTTATTGTTGCCCACGCCTGACACTCTTTCAGAGGCATGTATCACTTTAGGAGTTGTTTGTGGTTGTAGAGAGGAGTTTTGGATGTGTCGACAACCTTATCAAATTGAAGGTTTCTTGCTGTGTTTATTACTTCTAAACTTCTCCCCTGAGGCTACCTGGATTAACTCCTTCCTCAACAACAGAACGATGAGAGTATTCTCTCCGACAGACGCAGCCGACCCCATTCCCATCACCTGTGGAGTCCCTCAAGGATCCTGTGTCTCCCCTACACTTTACAATGGGTTTAGTAAACCCCTCTTTGACACCCTGGACCGTCTGGGTGTCATCTACACCAACTATGCAGATGAAAACCCAGATACTTATCCCCCTATCTGGCAACTATGACTTGGACAATTTCATAGTCTCCTAACTGGCTTTGGAGATTATTTATGAGATGTTTATGTCCTCGAGTGTTCCAGATAAGCATTGTTATTTTCTGTTGCACTTCAAGCTGGTCTAGTTACATATTCTGAGTGCATTGGCATATATTCGTTTTTCAGATTATTTCTTGAGCCTCGCCTTGCACTTTCGGGCTCTGTCAGTTATATGACTTAGACAATAACCTGCTAAACAAAATCTACCTCGTCATTCAGGCATGGATGGCTACCCATAGCTTATGCCTGAATGACGACAAGACTGAAATTCTCATACTAGGTGCCCCTAGAGGGCGCCAGAGACCCAATCAAGATGGCCGCTCCTCTGTGAGCTCCCACACAGCCTATTAAAATCCTCATTAATCCTGTTCATTCCGGCAGTATAACTCCCTAAAACCACCACTAACTCTCCTGCCAGAGCACAGGGAAGTAAACCAGCCGTGCAGAAGTTGGATCCGAAGACCCTGGCCGCCTAGACCCTGCTTCGCGGCATTCCCGGGTGACAAGGGAGTCCTGTGGGCCCACCAACGCTTGCCGGCCCTCTCCCAGCGCTGAAGAAGAGCTTCGGCGGCTGACGCGCGGCTCAGCCGAGCCTGCGGTGAAAGCGAAGGAACAGGGAGGTCCGCCACCTGAGACGCCGGTGCTGCAGAGAAGTTTGGATGAAATCCTGCGTTTGGCCCGGTCAGAAGCTGCACTCGCAGTGCAAGTGGAGGGCCTAGATGAAATAAAAATCACGCATGGAAAGCACGAAAGTCTTAACAAGCTAGAAGGGATGGCGAAAGCCAACAGTGACCCGTTCTGCTATCGATGTGGACACGAATACCCCCATGAAGGGACATGCCCTGCCATGGGCCAGACATGCTCCGCATGTGGTGGTGACAACCACTACAAGGCTGTGTGTTTGATATTCCGCAGCAAGATGAAGGGGGCAGGGAGAAGTGGAAAGCCCACAAACGAACTGGAACAAAACTCACCCACCCAACATCACCGGGTCACCCATCAACATCATGAACAAGGACGTCACAGATACCTCGACGAACAAGTAGAAAGGAGACAAGACAAAAGGGAGTGGAGAGAGAGCAAAACTACACCACACAAGACAAGGAGAAGACCCAGGAGGTACGTGCGGTGCCTCATAGAATAGTCACAATCAGAAAGCGTGACAAGTGCATCCTCGGAAGAGAGAACCCGCAGACCGGAAAAACATCAAGAGACACTGAGGAAAAAGGGATACCTATATGCTCTTGGGAACAATACGGCAAAAGAACACAGCCCAATTCTGAGAATACAAGTCAACAAATCCACGGCCGAATTTCTGATAGACATGGGAGCTACCGTGAATGTAATCAGTGAGGAGGTCTATGAAAGAATACCAAATGCCCCACACCTACAGCCAGCACAAGCTCTCATCTACCCATACGGCTCAAAAACACCACTGGCATGCAAAGGATTCTTCATGACCACATGTCGATGCAAGGAACATGAGAACGACATGCATGTGCTAGAGGCTGCCACTGAGAGCGGATGCATTCTGAGCTATCGAGCAGCCATTGAGATGGGACTCCTTCACATCTTATATCGCATCATGGTGCACAAGTACTTAGACCCAACGGCGAGCATCGACCAAGTCTTCCCAGCACTGTTCAAAGGCCTCGGAAAACTGAAGGACAGGCAGATTGAGCTTCATATCAACTCCAGCGTCCCACCAGTAGCACAGCACTACAGGGGTATCCCCATCAATATTCAACAGCAAGTGGAAAATGAACTAGCCAAACTGCTCGAGGCAGACATTATTGAGCCAGCAGAAGGCCCCACACCGTGGGTCTCCCCTATAGTGCCGGTGCCCAAGAGAGACTCCCCAGACATCAGGATTTGTGTTGACATGAGGAGACCAAACGAGGCCATCCTGAGGGAACGACACCAAGCTCTGAGAATAACAGACATGGTACTTCTTTTGAATGGAGCGACTGTGTTCTCCAAGCTGGACCTAAACAAAGGCCACCACCAGCTGGAACTCAGCAAGAACTCCAGGTATATAACAACATTTGCCACCCACCTGGGCCTATTCCGTTACAAACGGTTGAGTTTTGGAGTGTCCTCCGCGGCAGAAATCTTCCAAGCAGAAATTCACAATGTCATCAAACACGTGCCCAACTGCTTGAACTATAGCGACGACATCTTAGTCTTCGGCCAAACTCAAGAGCAACACGATGACACGCTAATGAGGGTCTGCACGGCCCTTGAAGAAGCCCAGCTAACGTTGAATAAAGAAAAGTGTGAATTTCGCAAGAAGACACTCAGATTCTTCGGACACATATTTTCTGAGAAGGGAATGATACCAGACCCCGAAAAAGTAAGTGCACTCCGCGAAGCTGAACCACCCGCGACAACCTCAGACCTCAGATCCTTCCTAGGACTTGCAAGCTATTGCACAAGGTACATACGAGACTTCGCGTCCATCAACGAACCTCTCAGAGCCCTCACCAAGCTAAACACCGAATTTGTCTGGTCCCCCAAATGGCAAGAAGAATTCCAAATCATTAAGGACTGCATCTCTGATGCCCGCAACATGGCCTATTTTGACCCCAAGAAGACCACAGAACTCATTGTGGACGCCAGTCCCATCGGATTGGGTGCCATTCTCACGCAATTGGACAACAGAGAGGGTGGTGGGAAGCACATAGTATCCGACGCCAGTCGAAGCCTCTCCAAAACTGAACAAGCCTACTCTCAAGCGGAGAAAGAAGGACTGGCGGTCGTCTGGGCCTGCGAGCATTTTCACCTTTTTCTATACGGAAAACCTTTTGTAGTGGTAACAGACCACCAGGCACTCGTTTTCATCTATGGCAATCCTCAAGCGAAAAAATGCCACCAGGAATAGCCAGGTGGGCACTTCAATTACAGGACTACCAATTCACCATCATACACAGGCCGGGGAAGGAACAAAACCCTGCGGACTTTCTCTCCCGCCACCCAAGTGAAAAGAGTGGACCAGAACCATCCATTGCTGATCAGTATATCAGATATGTCATTCACAGCAACACACCACAAGGGCTTGACATAGAACAAATAACAAGGGAATCTAACACAGACCAAGGAATACAAATCATCCTAAGATGCCTGGAAACAGGGAGATGGAAACATGCAAAGCAGATCCGCGAAGCAATGAATGAAGACACAAAACAAGACATCACATGCTTCTTAGCGGTAAAAGAAGAACTCGCAAAGTCAGAGGAAGGACTCCTGCTAAAAGGGACCAAGCTCGTCATCCCAAGAAGCCTACGACAGAAGGTGCTAGAACTAGCACACAAAGGACACAGGGGCATTGTATCCACAAAAAGGATGCTAAGACAAAAACTTTGGTTTCCCCAACTGGACACATAAGTGGAAGAGTTACTGAAGAATTGTCCCACCTGCACCATCATAAAGCCGCACACATTCCCTGAACCGCTAAGCATGACTGCGCTGCCTGAAGGAACCTGGGAAGAAATAGCCATCGACCACTTCGGACCCATGGAAGGGGGTGATTACATATTAGTAGTCGAGGACGAATACTCAAGGTATCCCGACCTGCAGATAGTCCCGTCCACCTCCGCACATCACACCATCCCAGCACTGGATAGGATGTTCGCAACCTACGGAATACCCAAAGTAGTCAAGTCCGATAACGGACCCCCATTCACTGGACAAGACTTCCAGAGATTCGCAGAATACATGGGTTTTCGCCACAGGAAAGTAACACCCTTGTGGCCTCAGGCAAACGGTACCGTAGAACGGTTCATGAGCAGCATCAAACGCACAACGCAAATTGCGCGCCTCAGGGGAGCATGTTGAAAAACTGCTATGCCAACTCCTGCGAGACTACAGGAATACCCCACACAGCACCTCTGGGAAGTCACCATCAGAAGTGATGTTCGGACGAATGATTAGAACATGACTACCCCATATAGCCGCTAATGAGGACCAATATGAGGACGACGCTGCAATGAGAGTAAGAGACACTCTCATGAAGGAGAACATGAAACAAGCTGCCGACACCACTCGCCGGGCCAGAGGAAGTGACCTGGCACCGGGGGACATGGTAGTGGTCCGACAACCTCAACAGCGCAAAAACATAGCTCCTTTCAATGAGGAGCCATTCATCATTGTCAAGAAGAAAGGGTCACTCATTACAGCGGAAGGGGACCGCCGGTCCATAACTCGAAACTCTTCTCATTTCAGAAGGATGCCTGGCCCTCAGTACGCCGGTGACACAAGCATGAGTGACACGTTCTCTCAGTGGGACGCTCCCTATGACGGAGACAGGGAAGACTCCGGAAACGACATGGCATCTGAAGAGCGGACAGAGCCATCTCCAAGAGTGAACTATCGACCACAGAGAGCAAGAAAAAAACCTCATTGTCTCATCGAAGAAATGGACTGAGAGCGTAACTAAATGTTTAGTAACGGGAGGGTGTGGTGTCGTCACTGTTAGTTGATATGAGGATGAGTCCTCTTTCTATTATCACTGTTTAGTGGGCTGCGTCCCACGTGTTGGGGATGGACGGGGTTACCACCAAAACGGGCAGTTAGAGTCAGATATCGTTTGATTAAAGACGTGTTGCACCCCAGCTCCTGTGTCGGGGTATCCTTTCATGTGTGAGAGGATACACGAGTGGCTGCGTGAGGACGTCCACCATCACGATATCACAGTTGCTGTAAAAAAATGGTGTCCCCCTCGTGAACAAATCCTTTTCCTGCACCAATGGAGTGGTTTCCACACACAAATGTCCTAAACACATGAGAGGAAGCATCCCACGGTTTACTGGTTTTTGCGTCTGGGTCCTAGAATCTACAGACAGGTACAACATTGCCCAGCAGCTCCAGTAATCCATCGTAGTGTGTGGTCAGATTATTAGCTGGGGAGAATTTTTGGAGGAGGCGAGATCAACTAGTGGGCGTCAGCATTTTATGGAGCACCACCCCAGCCATATTTGAAAATGCTGACAGTATTGATGTGGGGGCACTGCCAACATGTTTCATTTTGTTTCAGGAGGGTGCAGTTTATGTTATTTTCATTTTCTCCTCTCCTTCCTTCGAAAACAAATGATCATAATGATTCGAACACCTCATAGCTTACATAAAATCCAAAAACAACTGCAAACGCTCATGTTCTTTCTCAATGAAGTTTGGTTTTGTGTAATATTTTGGGTGTTAAAAAATAATATTTCAGAGGATTCCAAGATGGCGGCTAGAGAGACGTGCGTGAGTGTCTCTCCCGCCGTGCCGCAATAATAAAGATTGAAATAAAGCCGTGGAACCAAGCAGATAATCGAACATACTGGGGGTGCTGTCCCGGGAAACGCGCTCGGAATGTCGGGCGTAGTGAATAAGAGGAGTGGGGAGAGGGGGGGCACGCAACCGCCAACAAACCCTGGCACAAAAACACAGAGCACGCAGCTCTGAGCGGGCACCAGTGAGAGAACCCCCATCCGCCTCAGCACATAAGCAGATCAATAAGGATTGCGGAGCAGTGCATCGGAACCATAGGAGTGGCAAATCCGTGGCGCAACAAGTTTTGAGGGAAGGAGGAGACAGGAAGCGAAGATACACAGCGAGGGCCGAATCCGAGGGACGGACCTCCAAGAGCACCTCAGAAGAAGCATCCGTCCCAGTCCAGCAGATCAGGACAGAGAGGAGTGGCGACATCATTCGCGCAGTGGGGTACATTAAAGTCGTTCCCCCCAACCCTATTCATACCAGCGAGCGGATCATCCCGATGCCAGGCTGCCCGCTTCAGAAGAAGAAGACCACTCCCCAGCCCGCATCGGAGCGTGGAACGGACACACAGCGGAGAGCGAGTACCGCCCAGGCGACAGCGAGTGGTGGCCGCGTCCCTACTTGAAACAAAGGCAGCCGCACCGGAAAGCTAAAGACACGGCCCTCCACACCAGAGAAGGGACGCCCGCTTCCCAGGACCAAGAGCAGGGACCAGGTTCGGAATAAGTGCAGCAGGCTACGATCCGGTGGCGGGAGTTCCCACCTACAGAAAGCTGTGAAAAGCAGGTAAGAGCGGGGCAGGGAACAGAGGGACATTTCCAATTTCAAAGACTGGTATCCACATGGTATCCACATGGTGATGTAAAAGAATATATAAAAAGGACACTAAAGGAAGGATTTGGAGGTGAGAAAAACTGTGGCCCCCTTGTAGCAAGACAGACCATTAAGCACTCTCTAGCGCCCAGTAAGATTACCCCCCACGGGGAATCCAGTGCCGAATATGCCAGGAAAAGTAGGCAATAGACCACAGAGAGCACAGCTACGAGCAGGGGGATGAATAGCAAATCCAAGAAGGACAAGATTGAGGGGGAGAGACACATGTGAAGCGTACCAGGACACACAAGGCCACATATCCACAGAGCACAAGCAAAACAGGGGAGAGGAAAGGAAGAAGCCAACAGGGGGCAGAAGACACATTCTGCTCACCATAGATGTTGGGACGCCTAAACGTACTAGCAGAAAAGAGCCCCAGCCTGACCCCCTCACAAAGCCTTGCAAGGAAGCTAACTGCAGAACTCTTCATCTCCACTCATAGGATCCGCCCCCGCAAACCAAGACTGATCGCAACGCACACCAGTCCGGGATAACCCTGCACACGCTGCAGCACAAAGGGGAGATCGTATCCCCGTGCCCACTAATACTCCAGAACACCAAAGAGGGGGAGTGAACCAGGTACAAACCAGTCGCCCCACCAGAAGAAGGGGGTTACTAATAGAAGGGAATAAGCGATTATTCCAGGCGGACCAATTTCCAAATCCAGAGGGAAAGGTGGACAGGCCACCCCTCAACATCAGCCACCAAGACAGGACGCAAGCTTGATCCAGATGTGGACCAATGGCAAAACTGCACCCATCAAAGGGAGAACCCAAGAGGAAACACTGCCAGACCAGGAACGGACCCCCACGCAGTCAGTGGCAGCCACAAGGAAGGATATGCACGCCTGGTTCAAGGACCTCCAAGAGAAATGTATGATCACGGTTCAAGATCAATTTATGTCAATTAAAGACGACATGAAGCAAGTGGTCCAGGAACTGATGACAGATGTAGCCAAACTGGAGGAGCGCACAGACACACTGGAAACAGTGGTCCAAAACATGGAAGAAGAAGCACAACAAAGCAATGAGACCCAAGAACGTTTGGTGCGTCTCACACACAACCTAGAACTCCAATGTGAGGACCTCGATAACCACTCACGCAGGTCCTACATCCGAATCAAGAACATGGTTGAATCGGTGGAAGACAAGGACCTCAATAGAGGCGTCGAACAAGTATTCAAAGACGTATTGGCGAATGGGGACGAAGAGGAAGTCTTGATCGACAGGATTCATAGGGTGGGCTCATGAACACTGGAAAAGCCGGGCGCTAGCCCCCGAGACGTGTTGGTCGCCCACACCTCCTATCCACAGAAGGAACGTATATTACGGAAAGCCAGAGTAATGGGCGACATCAGAATGAACAGAGTTGAAATACAGCTTTTCCAGGACCTAGCCCACTTTACGCTCCAAAAACGAAGGGAGATGGCCCGGGTGGTGAAGGAACTAGTGGCTAAATAGATAAGATATAAATGGACGTTGCCATTTGGCCTCCTCTTCGCGTGGGAGGACAAACAGTATAGAGTGACCTCATGCGAGAAAGGGATGCCTATCTTACATCCTCGAGAAGGAGAAAGAGATGTGGACAACCTCTCGACAAGGGAAGGACGGAGAAGAAGATCGTGGGAATGGAAGATGATACACCCCAATAAGAAACACAATGGTCACAAGTAAAAAGGGCAATGAACGGGGGCCAGCCACCCCAGCGAGCGGGCAAAAGAATCTCCCGTTGAGGGAAGAGATAGCACACACAAAAGGGACAAAGAGACACAGTTCCAATGACCAGACAGCAACTGCGGCCCGGTAGGGAGTGTAGGGTAATTCGCCCACGCAACCATAGGTACCTGGGCCTTCCTTGGGTCAGTTATCTGGGAGTTAAAAAGTTTACAAGTTGGGGGGGGCAAAGAGTTGGACATGGGGGGAACGCCGGGAGAGAGGAATGGATACAGAGACAGGATTACGTGAAGGAACAGTAACATGAGAGAACTGAGATGGGGGGGGCGGAAAATCCTAACCTATAATGTGAGGGGTCTGAACACCCCGGAACAAGGAAAAAGATCGAAAATGTGCTCCAAAGGGACAAGTATGATATTATAATGCTACAAGAAACACATATCAGGCTGAAGGATAAGGAGAAACTATACCTAAAGGGATACAGAGAAGTTTTACAATCAAATGCGACGGAGAAAAAAGCTGGGGTCCTCATAGCATTCCACTACACTACACCATGCAGATACAGGTACATGACATAAAAACAGACAAAGCGGGGAGATATATTTTCGCGAATGTGACACTTGAAGGGCACCCTCTGACCCTAATAGCTATATACGCACCGGACACGGGGCAGCACAGTTACTTAAGGGATACCCTGGAGAAACTCGAAGAATTTGACAAAGGAGAGACAATCCTGGGAGGGGATTTAAATCTTGAATGGCAACTCAACCTGATAGAAGTGGAGGAACACAACATAGCTAGGGGGTGCCCACAAATATTCTCTGCCAGATGGTGGGAAATCTAGCGCAATGGGATGTTTGAAGTGAGCGAAGGAGCCAACACACCTTTCTCCTATGTTTACAATACAATGTCCAGAATAGACTATTGAGGATAGAGATTGCACTGCCAGACAGAAACAAGGGATTGTGGAGGTGGAGACTCCCGCAAGATCTACTTCAAGATCCCATTCTAGAGACTAACATCCGAAAAAGGATCATGGAGCACTTCGAGCTCAATAACATGGAAGAAGTGGTGCTAGAGACGGTGTGGGATGTCTTCAAGCCAGAGTTGAGGGGCCATATGATCGCCCTGAAGGCGACCAGGGATAAACAGAAGCTTAAATGGGAAAGGGAGCTGGAGGGAAAGCTAAGCGACAATCAGAGGCAATTGATTAGGAACCCCAGTAACAAGGTGAAGAGGGCCCCAAGACACGTGCAGGCCCAACTGGAAACAATACGTATGAAACAAGCAGAGAAGAGTCTATTATACCTAAAACATAGGTTCTATATGAAGGCCATTGTGGCAGACAAAATTCTAGCTAGACAACTGAGAGCCAAACAAAATAATTTAACAATCAAAAATATCCAAAATAAGCAGGGGAAATTAAAATCACGTATCGAGGACATAGGGGAGGTGTTTAAAGATTACTATCAATCTTTATACAAGTCAGACAATCCGGATTGCGAATGAAGAGGTTGCATACTTAAACACAATGACCATACCACATATAGCGGATATTGATAAACAATCCCTAGACAGGGAAATCATTGAAGAGGAGGTAAAGAGGGCCATTAGAGGACTCCCAGTAAATAAAGCCCCGAGCCCAGATGGCTTCACAGCCATCTTCTATAGGAAATACGCAGATATTCTAACACCGTTCCTGACAAGGCTATTTAATTCATTCAAAGAGGTGGGGATCATTACGGCATCTATGAATTAAGCCAAAGTCTTGGTATTTCACAAACTGGGGAAGGATCCAACACATCCGGGATCCTACTGCCCGATCGCCCTTATTAACCTCGATCCTAAATTGTATATGAAAATACTAGCGGACAGATTATCACATCTTCTCCAGGAGCTGATCAATTCATTTGGTGGAAAAGATAGGTATAACTAAGACCCCAGCAATACTACTTTCAGTGGATACCGAAAAAGCATTTGACCGAGTGGAATGGTCACTTCTCTTTCATACACTAAAACTCATGTGGATGGGGGATCGATTTATAAAAGTGGTCCAAGCAAACTACATCTCACCCTCCATTAGAATAGCGATAAACAGAGATGTCACAGGAAAAGTCGTGATATCCAGGGGGACAAAACAGGGATGCCCGCTGTCCCCCGCTATTGTACGCCATTTTCCTAGAACCCCTCCTAATAAGACTCAGAGAAAGGGATAGAAATGGCAGGGAAGTCCCATTAAGTCGTGGCGTACGCCGAAAATATGCTTCTGACCCTAACAGACCCGTTACGATCCCTACAAAAGGCAATACAGCAGCTTGAAGGCTTCGGTGTAGTCTCGGGGCTCAAAATGAATAGACAGAAATCTGAACTCCTAATATTAGCTGGGGACCACGGTGAGATTAGGAAGCAAGGGCGGTCTCTTCAACTAAGTATAGCGGACAAAGGGATAACATACCTGGGCATAAACCCACAGACCAGATGAGGCACTTATATGGGGGGAATTACCCACCACTATTGGAGAGAATTAAGAGGGACCTGGAAAGATGGACCCCCCTGATGATTTCCTGGCGGGGTAGAATGGTTTCAATAAAAATGAACACTCTACCCAAGTTGCTTTACTACTTTCAGGCCATTCCGATAAAGATTTCAAAATCTTTCTTCAAGGCACTGACAAAGGCTATTACGTCATACATATGGAAAAGGAAACCCCTGAGGTTGTCCAAAGCGGTACTGACTGCACCTGTTATGAAAGTTAATAATCATGCATAAGGCCACTAACCTGGATCAGATGGCAGTTCCTTGCAGTCAGGAAAATCCCACAAAGAACCCTACCGCCCTCTGCCTGAGCAACAGGGAACAGAGAGAAGTAGAATCGCCAGGCAACACAAGGAAGTAAGTTGAATATATGCCCCTGTTTACCTGGTTGGCTGGGACCACTTCTATGGCGTCCTTTAATAGAAGCTCTGTAATTTCCTGTAGAAGAATCCATTGATGTTCTTCGGAGTGTACCTTTTGTCTTGGGGGATGATCGCAAGGTTTTTGAAGAAGTTCTACAAAGTAGCCTCCTGCTACTGTTGACAGCACCCATCTGTCTGAGGTAATACCCTCCCATGCGTGGGCGAAGTTGGAAATTCGTCCTCCTGCTGGAGATGCATGGGAGGGTACCTGGAGCGGAATGTCACTTGCTCTCAGTTGGTGTGCCACCTCGAGCTTGGCCTCTGCCCGAGTACCACAACCTCTTCTTTGTCCTCTTGGGTAGCCTTGAAAGGACTGTCCCTGGTTGGTGTTATAGGAACCCTGGCCCTGGTAGTAACCCTATCCCCTCTGGGAATTCTGTCCACGAAAGCGGTGAAAATTGCTGTTGCCCCTTTGCCCTGTGGGTTTGTTCGTGAGTTGGCCTAAAGACTTGAGTGTTTCATATTCGCCTTTAGCAGTCTTCAGTGCGTCTTCCACTGCCTTGCCAAAGAGCACATCTTTTTCCACGGGCATATTAATTAAGGTGGCCTGTGTTGCCGGCCTGAAGCCAGATTGGAGAAGCCAAGCGTGTCTCTTGATGATAGTGCCCTCAACGATGATTCTACCCGCGTTGTCTGCTGCGTCAAAATTTGACTTTAGAAGACAAGTCGACACTGCTCTACCATCTGCTGCCATCTGGGCTAATTGGGACTTAAGTGGCTCGGGTGCAGATGAAAGTAATGCTGAAATCTCCTCCCACTTGTGGCAGTAGTAGCTTGCCAGAAGTGTAGCATTATTTGCAATGAGGGTTTGGTAGGCTGCAGAAGAGGCTACCTTTCTGCCCATTGCGTAGATCTTTTTGCTCTCCTTGTCCGGAGGAGCCTCGGAGGAAGCAAGGAGAGTGCCTGCTCTCTTTCGTGTGGTAGTGACCACCAGGGAGTCCGGTCTTAACTGGCCTCTTATGTAAAGAGGGCCGGAAGGTGCAGATCTAAACATTTATTCAACACGCTGGTTAACGGCCCGTGTGAGGTTGGGTGCTTGCAAAGAAGGTTGTATTCTGGGTTGTACAGACTTCAAAATTGGAATGAATTGGCCCACTGTCTTTTTATCTCCCAACAATTGCTCAGCGAAGTCTCTGGGCCTCATTACGACTTTGGAGGTAGCCATGCCCTTAATAAGGGCATGGCTGGCTCCAAAATCGGGTTGTGGTTCCCTGAATGGGGAAATACCGGGCCATTCCGAGTATGGAGGGCCCGGTATTTCCTCCTTCAGGGAACCCGGGGCCGGTCCTTCCCTATTCCAATTCGAGCCCCCATAGGGCTCAATGGGATTGGGGAAGGAGCTAACAACGGGCCCATTACAAGGCGGCCCGTTGTTAGCTCCCTGGTCCCCTCGTGGGACCCGCTCTGGACGTCCGGGTAAACCAGACGTCCAGAGCGGGCCCCGCGAGGGGACCTCGTAATAGTGCAGAATACGTTTAACGGCACCTGCACCATTACCGGCGCCGTTAAACGCATTCCGCACAGGTTGTAATGAGGCTCTCTGTCTTCTACCACATCCAGGGTATCTATGCAGAAGTGTTTTGCCGCTTTGGTTAGAACTTCGTTGAGTAAAGGTTGGTTATCTATGGGTGAGTCTACTACTGGAGGATCCTGATTAATGGGTGAATCCAAGGAGTAGATGTTGGCCTCCTGGTCTGGGTTTTCATCGTCCCCCTCATAGAATTCATCTAGGTCGTCATCCATACGTTCAGGATCAGATGTATCAATAAAGGAAACATCGTCATGTCCTTCTTCTGGACAGACCTCAGGGTCATACAGATCTAGAACTCTTCCCTGAAATGGGACGTCAGTACGAACCCTCTTAGAAGGAGGTTGAGACACAGGGGGTCTAGAGCTCGAAGGGGCTCAGGTTGGTGGGGTGGAATGAAGGCTTATAAGGTGTTCAGCGTGTTATTCGAAGAAGTTACCAATGAAGGACATCCTACGCATAACCCTGTCAATGTCCTTGGCGGACCAATCTTTCGAGCGTGGAAAGACAATTTCAGGCTCGGAGTCGGGAAGGCCCATGTCTACATTAGTGGGTGGGATAAGCTTAGGCCTATGGTCTTTAGAGCTACGGTCTTTAGTTTTCCCCTTGGATAGGCCTTCTGTATGGGAGGACTTATGTGTTTTATGGTGTTTGTCCCCACCCTGGGTCCCAGAGGAGAGAGAGACTGCCTTCTTGGGCCCTGACGTCTTACTAACAGAAGAACGTTGAATTTCGTGTGTGGAGGCCGAGGTTTCGTCTGCGGACGAATGGGGCTCGGATGTCGTTTTCCACGAGGCACCTTTGCCATCTTTTGACGTCTTAGCGTCTTTCAACGTTTTACCGTCTTTTGACGCTTTAGTTCTGTCATGCGGCGATCTAGATCTAGATTGCCCAGAGAACAGGGATTTGGCTGACTGTTCTCGGGGTGCCGAGCATTGTCGAGTACTCGAAGAATCTTTCGAGTGTCGACTGGGGGTTGTGTCCTTTGTGGTGTGTGTAATTGTTGCGCTATCGCCACCGGGTGTAGTCCCCACAACATGGCCGCCGGCCTGTCCTATGGGGTCGGGGGCTTGCGCTCGGGTAGCGTCAGCTACTCCGGTGCCCTCGCCGTCCGAAAGTACAGCACTGCTGCCATCGCTGAAGGTTCCCTCCACTTCCATGGCCTCAGGTTGCCTGGCGTGGTGGGCCCAGCGCTTAGTCGAACGGTCTTTCAACGTTTTAGGCTTGAAGAGCCTGGAGGCTCGACAAGATGTCTCAACGTGAACTCTCGGGAGACACAAGTTACACACAAGATGTTTGTCTACCCAGGGGAACTTACGGTTGCACCTAGGGCAAAACTTAAATGGGGTGTTCTTCATAATAATGGGTAAGGGTGATGGCAGCTGGGGGCGAACAAAGTGTAGGAAGGGGAGAAGATGCACTTTTTAAATGGCCTCCTAACAATGGCCTCCCCCCTCTCTCCCTACTGTCTGGGCAACGGGGCCCGAGGCGGCCTTCCAAGGCCATTTGGTCCGTCGCGATTATTCTCTGATGGTAGTATTCTTTCCGATTCTTCGGCCTAGTGTAACGTGGTCGAAGAAAGGATAGAAAAAGAAACTATCTTATTTCAACAAAGTCAATGACTAATTTGCCGAAAGGAACTCCGCTATACGCGTCCGTCTAGCATGGCAGAAAAAAACAATCTGAGGGACCTCGACGTGTGAGGGATCATGGGTACAGTGGACGTCACACTAGGGATAGTATTACTGGCACGCCCTGTCGACGTCCCTTTTCGAGTTTCGAAAACAACAACTGTAATACTCCACAGCTTCCACTAGATGGCGGGCTATGCACAGCATGTGATCTAAGCAGATTACACAAGCCTCAGAAATATATATATATATGCACATATATAAGTAAAGGATGGATGTTTCCACTACGCATTATAGCAGTGCTGGACTTTAGCCTGAAAAAGTCTAATTTCCAGAGTGTCGCAGTTAAAAAAGCAAATTGGATTACAAAGTGAATCTCAGCGACAAGGCTGAATGAGCCAAAGAAGCCAAGGTCTTATCAAACTGGAGTAAACTGACATTGGATACAAATCGTGTGAAAGAACAGAACTCCTGTTCAGAAGGCATGAACAAAACAAGGAAGACGTCAGAGGTCTATTCAAAAATAGTATTGAAATGCACTAGAAGCTCGATTCCATGGTCTCCAGTCACATGGAAGGATGAAGTTGGACGAACGAGATGGTCACACCTACGCACGAGGGCAGAGCGTGCTTTCACTCCCTGAATTGCTCAGAGCTAAGAGCACTCTCAAGGCTGAGCTTCAAAGCCTAATTGACAATCAACCACTGAGGTGATGATGGATTGATATGCTAATTCGTGGGAAGCTATGGTTAAAGCGAGCTCACCAGCACCTGGATGGCCAGCCTGCATGCTGCTAGACATAGGTGGAAAAGTACTGATGGAGTTTAGAGTGCCAACCAATTGTAGAGGACTGAGTAATTAGTGTCCTATAGTTGTGTAAACCAATGGGACGTTGTGTATTTAGTGACGCTCACAGTGGTCATTTTTAGGGGAGGGCTTAGTTGGCCCACCTGATGTTAAATAACCAATCACATATTCACACTTTTTTAGACTAGTATAGATTGTATACTTAGATGTTCACTCAGAGCCAATCACCCATATTCATAGGTTTTTGTAGTTTGCCACATAGGATGACATTAGTAAACACGTAGGTTAACGTCATTGATGACAAGTTTTGTGTATAAAATCTCAGTTTTTACTAGAATGCATTGAGTAAGAGGATCGAGTGAATTTGTTGATGTTCGTTATGCTGCCTGTTTTATATAATTGATATTAAAACAGTTTTCCTTTTACCAGCTATCTGAGTAATTTTTATTATTGATGTATGAATAAAAATCTGCATCCCCGTCATCTCCAGGGTAATTGCTACTCATCTTAAAGGGATGGGTTATCCAGTTCCCTTGGTAGCAGAGAGTATGGTTCAGTTCCATCGACATAGGTAAACTTTAGAGTCCCGACAATATTGACAGACCTTTGCCATTCGGCTGAAAGGACGTGAAGCTCCCCGTTGATAGTGGTTAGTGTAATTTGAAAAAGCTTGTAAGCGCAGTGTGACAGGTACCCTGGTTTCCACAGAATCCACATCTACGAGAAGCTGATCGAACAGAAGATTGAACAGGCGGTAAAAGAGGTGTACGATTCTGAGAGTCGGAAGACAAAAATGCAAGTGTTGAGTAAGAACTGACAGAGTTGGCAAAACGTATGGGTGATGAGTAAAGAAAAACAAGTGAGTAATAGAGGGAGGTGGGATAAACGTAACATGAGAATAAGAGTGTTATATATGGTGAATAGATATTGACTTGAGTATGGCCAATCAATAAAGATATCGTGAGAGAGGCCACAATAAGAGAATATGCCCTGGCCTGCGTTTTAAAGAACCTATCAGAAGAAATTTCAACCTAAAGTCCCGTAGCGGATGACGTAGAAGACAGATTCGATTAAAGACGAATCTAAAGAGGTTAATGTAAACCCCATATGGAGTATCTTAGAGGGCAAGACAGATCTTAGAGAAGATGGTCGAGTCTGTCTGTTTGTTTTATGTGATTATGAAAATTATGACATCATAAGCGGAAAAAACAAATTGATTGTTTTAAATTGAACTTGGTGGGGTTTTTTTATAGCAAGATTAAAGTAAAAAAGTGTGATTAAAGGGATTGGAGCCTGCGACGAGTGGTTCACACTCATATTGTGTTATTTTTCTGAAACATACTTTTTAAATCTGTGATTAAAGCAAGGGAGTGTTAAACAGGTTAAGAGTAACAAATTGAGAATGGAGCATGTTACTCCATTTGTGCATCTCTGCAAGCAATTGCAGAAACATGCACCCAAACTTAGACAGCATAGTGCAGAATGGGTTAAAGGAACCGCGGATAAAATGTTTATGCCATGGCCGCAAGGGGGGTCACTGTCAGAGGCAGTCCTGCAGCACATGACGACATATTTGCATGCAGCATATACGTGGAAAAAGCTAGACAAGCGACTAGCGAGCTAAGAGCTTTGGAAAATGTACCAGGAGTAATGAGATGAGCCGCCTCCTGTAGATTGGATACTTAATGTATGCAAGGATGGGGGTGAGGAGCCCTCTGCTCCCCCGCCTCAGCTGAAATAGAAGACGAAAATAAGAATGACGATGGACTATACCCATTGAGGGAGCTTAGGGTAGCGACAGGGTATAGCAACCCAGCATATGAGTCGCCTATGCAAAGCAGTGACGAGGGTCCAGAGAAAAATACTGAGAGAGATGTAATCTCTAAGGTCCCGAGGGACAAGGAGAGACACGATAAAGAGAGAAGTGATCGAGCAAGCACATCTCTAGATATAGGAAGAGAAATAAAGAGATGGAAGGGAGAAAGAGGTGATGCTGATGAATGAGCACTTCTACAGAACAAATGGATGGGTGGCCAGATTTTGCTGAAACTTGATGGTAAAGGCATCGAGGATGTAAGGCAAAGGGAAGATCAAGATGAGCAAGATAAAAAGGATAGAGAAAGAGAGGAACGATCGAAAGAGGTAGAAGCGAAAAATAAAGATAGACACAGAGAGCAGTTATATGAAGAGGAGCAATTAAGAAAACAAGAGAGAGCAGAACAGCAAAGAAAACATGATAACAGACAAAGAGCAATTGATGAGCGGGAAAGGCTAGAACGAAAAAGAAAAGAAGAGGAGGAACAAAAGTAAGGGACAGAGAATACAGAGACTAAATGATGAGGAGATATGTAGAGCAAACGAGAGAAGTGATATGAAGAAAAAAGAGGAAGACAGGAAGCAGAGACAATTTGACGATGATATGGAATGTAAAAGAAGACAGAGAGCACGCAGTCGAGATCGCTTGGAGAAGGAGATAAGGGATCCCGACCCAGAAGTAGCATGGGAGGACATAGAGGAATTTTTTCCAGAATACGAGTCAACACCATGCCTGACTAGAGTAAACCTAGAGGACGAGTTTGACTCTAGGAGCATTGGGGAGGCAATCGATAAAGTATATCATGAAATGAAAGCCCAGAAAGAATCAGAAGGGAAAAAATGATTGACTCGAGAGTATGCAGTTATACGATACAGAGGGAGCCTCATGCAGTACGAGGCAGAAGCAGTTGTCTTTAGATAGACTGACTCTGAACAAAGACGAAGAGGAGAGAAGTTGCACAAGTTGGGCACAAGAAATGTCAGACGAAGACAGAGACACCTTCCGTGGGGAAGAGAGAGGGGATGCATGTGGTTCTGAGGGATGTTTTTCAATGGATAAGGAAGTAAGACGGTCAGATTTAAACGCACCTATACTTAGGGCATCAGAACCATTGACACAGTCAGACCTACCTGAAGGGTAACTCCAAGGTGAGAGGGGGGAGTCGCCACAATATGTGAGCAGATTAAGATTGCTACCAGGAAGGAGGCGGTACAGGAATATTGTCCCTGCGGTGGACAGACACATGATGAGAAGTGAGAATGAGTTTGGGGCTTCACAGTTTCCCTTGCTAGAGAAAGGGGGGCCAGACCACAGTATCTACCGTGGCCCCAAATGGACAAGGATAATTTAAGGTGTAAACTTCCGAGTTTAACTTCTGGCGCTGGGAAATGGATACATGAGTTAGAGAAAATGACGGGAGGAAACACATTGGCTATAGGGGACATTAAGGGTCTCCTGATCGCCATACTTGGTGAGAGAGCTGATGACGTTTGGTCAAGGGCAGAATATGCTGATATTACTACATTTAACACTGCTCACAATAAAGCACCGTTCAATAACTGTAGAGCAGCTGTCTGGAAAGCGCTTGTTGTACTGTATCCTGACACGTCCAATATGGGAGCTGTAATGATGAAAAAGATGCAAGAAGGGGATGACCCGCTTGTTTACATTTTCAAATTCCAAGAGCAGTGGAGCTTGGAGACATGTGTATATTGGGGGAAAATCTATACCTGTGCTCTATCACATATTGTGCCAAGGGCTGCCATACCCTGTACAGAAGCAGCTCAAGAAGTTAGTGGGTATAGAAGCCAAACCATGGTCGAGATTCAGCTGACCATTGCGCATTATTGTGGACTCTTGCAGGAAAAGAATCGCAAGAAAGATGATGCTCGGAAAGGCGAAGATGCAAAGTTAGTACAGAAGAAATTGTCCAAATATGCCATTGAAGGGGCAATGTTGACTAGTGTAGATGGATCGAAGTCACAGAAGATTGCGAATATGCCGCAGATATAACCAAAGGCAGTTTGATTAGGGAAATAATGGATTTGCTCCGCGAGGAAGGGGAGGATTTTGGAATAATCAAGGGAATTGGCAGACTAATCAGGGAAGCTTTCAGAATAATCAAGGTGGGTATCATAACATGCAGAATGATAGTCAAAATATGCAGGATGGCCAGATTAGGAGACCTCCTACATGCTGGATATGTGGTATGACAGGGCACTTTGCTCGTATGTGGAGAAGTCAAAGGTTCGTGCAAAACTGACTATTTTTAAGAGGGGGTACTTCAAACCCGCCTGCGTATTCACAGCAGAGTGGAGACGGGTTTGCTCAGAATCAAACGTTGCAGCAGCAACAAGTGCTGAGAGTGCAGCAAGGCTTGCAAACACAGCAGGTAGCAGTCAATCCGCCACAAGGGCAGTCGCAGCATTCACCCATGCAGATTCAGCAGAGTACAAGCACTGGACAGCTAATGACTCCTATGGTAGGGGGTGTCACTGTCAATGGAGGGAATCCTTTTACAGGTAACAGAATGAGGCTGTACCCGCAATAGGACAGCTCACTGGGAGACTTGAGGAGGTGTTCAATACTATCCATGACGCCAAATCCTCATGAGGAACCAAGGGTAGACATCAGTATAGGAGGCAAATCTTTTTTGTTTTTAGTAGACACGGGTGCAACGTGCTCATGTATACCAGAGGGGAAATTTTCGATGTCTGGAAATGCCATGAATACTCAAGGTTTTACAGAAGCTACAAGTAGAGTTCCTTTCACTGAAGAATTACCAGTCTCTATAGGAGAATGTGATATGTCGGTGCCATTGCTATATTCAAGGCAGACATCTGTTAACATATTGGGTTGAGATCTAATGACAAATTTTAACATGACAATTTTGTTTACTGATGAAGGCTTAGGGGCTGATTCATGGAATTATTTGCACCGAAAAACGGGGATTTGTGTGCCATTCTAACCACAAATCCCTGTTTAACAAATGGGGATTTGCGGGCAGAATGGCGCACAAATCGCTGTTTTTCTGCGCAAATAATTCGATGAATCAGCCCCATAGTGTGTTCAACACCAGGAATGCATTATTTAAATGTGAGCAAATTTATTATGACATTTGCAGTACAAATGGCCATGCGGGCAACGCCTTTAGAGTCAGAGGTTTTTCATTATGGAGTGCGTATTCTGTTGACATGGCTAACAGGCATAGTAGGCAGAACTATGAGAATACCTGATGAATTTTGGTTTAGACCAAAAATACCTATGCTTGAAGAAGAGGGACAAGTTTTTCCCTTAGAGCTACAAGCAGCCATAGTGCGCGGCGAAATGGCTTTGCATGATGAGAATGATGATGAGGGCAGACAATGGTGTGCAGTAATTGCCATTGGGAAAGGTTACAGATTGACTGACGTCACTGATGAGGATCTATTTGGAGATCATCCATCTGATGACGAAGTAATATTTGACATGAACATTACTTATTGGGTGATAGCAATCAAACGAGAAGTTCCTCAGAAAATTCTGTTGGCACAAAAACGTCCTGAGTATTTCGATGAGGATATGGCAAAAGTGCCAGTTTCATTGTGGACCACAGGCCACTATTACATAGGCCTGTTGAAGGGGGGGGGGTTAGAGAAGTAAAAATTAAATTGAAACCAGGAGCAATCTTACCTCGAGCACGTCAGTATCCTATGTCTCGAGAGGCATATGAGGGTATTTTTAAGACCATTTCCGCCATGATGGATCAGGATATCTTAGTCAGTCAGTTAGTAATCTTAGTTAGTCAGTCACCCTGTAATACGGCGATTTATCCTGTGAAAAAGGGAAAAGGGCAGTCATGGAGGCTAATTCAAGATTTGAGGCTGATAAACGAGATTGTAGAGGCCGAGTTCCATCGAGTTCCGAATCCTGTTACAATCTTATGTAATATACCTGATGAAGCATGATATTTCACTGTGATTGATTTGAAAAATGCGTTTTTCTCAATCCCATTGCTCAAAGACTTGCAGGATCTGACGTCATTTACGTTCAGACAGCCTAAGTTAAAAAGCACAAGATTACCTCAAGGGTATTGTGAGTCTCCATTGATTTTCAATAGAGTCCTCCAGATGGACCTAAGCAATATTGATTTAGAAAGTGTTGTGTTGCAATACGTAGATGACATTTTAATTTGCAGCACTTCAGAGGAAGAGTGCAGACACGATTCTATTCAGCTGATGATTTTACTTGCTGACAAAGGATATAAAGTTGACAAAGATAAGTTACAGTATTGTCAACAGGAGGTGTTGTACATAGGCCAATTGATTTCACATGAAGGAAAGAAAGTTACTCCTAAGAGTGTTGAGTCTATTTTGAAAACACAAAGCCACACACGATAAAACACATGCAAAGATTTCTGGCTCTATGTAATTATGTCAGAGCATGGGTCTTTGACTACAGTTCATATATAAGGCCTTTATTACAGGCTTTAAAGAAAGCACAGGCAACACAAGAGTACATTGTGTGGACTGAGGAAATGGAAGACGGGTTTGATGAGTTGAAAAAATGTATTTGCACAGCTCCAGTTTTAGGGATTCCTAATTATGCTGAGGAATTCTTTTTGTTTTCGCACCCGGACAGCACAGTTATGACAGCAGTCCTTACGCAGAGAACCACATTGGGGTACAAGCCCCTTGCATATTACAGTGGGATTTTCGACCCAGTGATGAGAGGTCATTTTCCCTGTGAATAATCTTTGGCAGCCACCACGTTCGCCATAGAGAAAGCTGCAAGCATAGTGATGTGATACTCTATGTCGTTGTTTGTTGAACATGCACCGTTTGCCATTTTAGAGAAACCACAAGGCACGTTGACTGCTCAAAGGGCTTCTGCCTATGAAGTAGTCATATCGAATCCAGCGATCAAAATAGTTCGATGCAGAATAGTGAATCCTGCCATGTTTGTAGCTGAACCACTGGCAGAGGATGAGCATGTGCATGAATGTTCGAACTATGAAGAGTTCAATGATGAATTCCCTAAGATAAAAGAAAATGCTTTAGTAGGAGGAGAAATTGTTTTTATTGACGGTTCTTCAAGGATCAGAATGATGGACAGAGATACACAGGTGCCGCTGTAATAAAGCACACAGCCAATGAGGAGTTTCAGAAGATGGACTACTGTCTCATTATTCAGCGCAGGCTGCAGAGTTAGCAGCGCTGATTGTCACGCTTGAGAATCATGCAGACCAGGAAGTAACAGTGTACAGTGACTCTGCCTATGTGACGTCAACGTTGCACGCAAGGTTAGTACGTTGGAAAAGGAGTGGCTCCCTCCTAGTGGATGGCACGCCAGTGCAGCATGCTTCCTTATTGAACAGGCTCATTAAGGCACTGCAACTCCCAGTAGCCATCGCAGTCGTTAGATGCGCAGCTCATACTAAAAGGGCAGACTTTATCTCACACGGAAACCAAGCAGCAGATGATGAAGCAAAGCTTGCTGCATTTTCTGAAAATGTTATGACATTTGATACGCCTGATGTAAATGAGAAAATTGTTGTAATGATGAACGTGTCTGAAGGATATAGTAATTTGTCAAAGACACTATTGATAGAGGTCCAGGGGGAAGCACCTCAAGATGAGAATGATTTGTGGACGCGAAGAGGGTGTTCTTTAAACCCCTCTGAAGCATTGTGGCGACAAGACAGCACTGATAAACCGGTGATGCCTGTAGCCTTATTAAGAGTGGTGCTGAAACAGCTACACTACCCTGCACACACAACTAGAGAGAACCTTGCTGCAACTATTGCACAGGATTGGTTCGTACCAAATTTGTTAGAGCATGTTGCGTTCTATGTAGTGAACTGCATTGTGTGTCAGGAATTCACGGCTGGGCATACACTGCGCACAGTTAGGGGAGTTATTCCGAGACCCACTGTCCCTTTCAGCATTTGCATAACGACTATGTCGACATTCTGAAAGTATGTAATGGATATAAATACATGATTGTAGTAATTTGTCCATTTTCACGAAGGATTGAGGATTGTCTGTGTGCACAACCAGAATCTACCTATGCAGCAAAATCCTTAGTGCGAGAAGTGTTTCATAGATGTGGAGTATGTGAAGTAATGAGGTCAGACAATGGCCCACATTTTGTGAATCAAACATTTGAGCAGATCAGCTTGTTGCTTGGTATAAAGCACACGTTTTCTTCGGCCTAACATCCACAAGGAAATGGAATATGTGAACAGCTCAACGGCTTGCTTAAAGAAAGGATAGCCAAGTTGAAGCTTACCTTGAAGAAAGGGTGGTTGCATTGCCTACCACTAGCATTAAATGCATTAAGGAACCAACCAGGTTCGGACCACCATCTCTCCCCCCATGGATAGTGACAGGGAGACGGATGAGGACACCCCTCACGCCTCCAACCAGAGTTAGAAGTGATGCTCAGCCTACATCTGAACTGTTAGGAATGGAGCTACGTGATTATCCTATGTGTATGACTTCAAGTATCTCTGTCATTTCAAATCAGCTAAGGTGAAAAGGGTGTGGGGCAGTACAGAACACAGAAGGAGATGTTTGAACAAGTAGCGTTCAAGAATGATGTCTTCCTTGTGTTAGGACCGCATCTTTGTAACGCTCACCTGGTTCCCACGGAGGCGCGGCGTCGAAGGCGCAGAACTCTGAAGATGGACAGGAAAGGCCCCTCTATTCTGGCTTCCCTGGCTCGTTGGATACCCTCCTGTGCGTGAAAAGGGAGTATTACCAACTGTGGAACAATGCTCAAGCCTCCCACTCCCTTCCAACCCTCCACGATACCTCCTCCACGATTCCCCGTGAAGCCTCACCTTAGGGTTTGGAAGGATGAGCTCTCCATCCTGCTTCTGATGCAGGGGCGCGTTGAAACCCAGTTACTTCACTGGATTGAGGATTGATGGGATTTCAGGTAAGCTTGACTGTTCAGGTAAGGCACTGTAAAAGTTCTGTTCAAAAGTTCAAGCTTAATAATAATGTTCGTTGTCTAATTGCAGCAAGCGCTAATGCTTATGTCTTTTTCCCCTTAGGGGCCGGGGTTCGGAGTGCCGGAGATATGGCGCCGACCCGAAGTGAAACAGTTCTGGATGAGCGCTCAGGTAATGTCTTTGCATTCGCTCATTCAATGTCTTTGTCTTTTTTCCCCATAGGGGCCGGGGTCCGGAGATGCCAGGAAGCGGCAGGACCCGAAATGCAGTGGGAATAATCCAACAGGTAAGACTTAAAAGGAAACTGAGCTTTCCTTATTCCTTTTCTCCCTCTCACCTTTGTTCTTGTCTTTTTTCCTCTAGGTGCCGGGGCGTAGCTGAATCCGGAAGATCGCTGCTGAAGATGGAAGCGCCTTGCAAAGGTGAGTAAAATGCAGCGCTGCAGCGATCGAAACGAAATGCCTTTAAAATGATGTCTTCCTTTTCAGGGCCGTTGGAGAAATGACTCCGGGATGCAGATTTAGCAGGTAAGGGCTTTTCTTCTCCTATTCTCTTCCTTTCTCCCCTTGCAGGTGTTCCAGGGTGCTGGCAGGCGTGGCTGAAGTCAGGATGCAGGAGCTGACACGGTGAGCGTCCAGCTGCTAGGTGCAGAACAACGCGAAGCATGTGTGGCTGTTCGGGTGGGGTTTAAATAGCCTTGGAAGAAGTTCCTGGTATGTATCCTTCCACCAATCAGGTATGTATCCTTCCCCGACCACACCCGGGTGGTGAAGTAGTCCTACAGGTTAAGTAGTCCCATTCAGGCCTCAAGAGGGCCTGGATGAAGCAGCAAGGTCTGCATCAGGTAAGTGTGCACCCAAGCACTTAAACACATATCCTCTTCTATGAGCCTGGCGCCTAAGGCGCCAGGACTGGGGTCCGCTATGAGCCTGGCGCCTAAGGCGCCAGGACTGAGTCCAAAGGGCCCCGACTTGGGCCCGCTGAGACTTCCCTGGGGAAAATGATGTCTGCCTCTGGGGTTGCTGGGCTCGGCCTGGCTCCTTAGAGGTAGGCATCATGACAATCTTTGGGGAAAAGTTTGGGAAGTGGCACAAGCCCAGATTTAACGGCCCTTTCATTGTGGAAGACATCACGCCGTCTGCAGTCAGAGTGCAAGGCAGACGTGCTTGGACTTTTCTAGGTGACGTGAAAATCTATACTGGAGAGACCCCTTTACTCCCGCACTCTTCGGAAGCAAGCATCGGGGAAGAACCTCAGCAAATGCAGACAAGGTCTATGACTAGTAAGAAGGACGCAGAGACTGTTGAATAAAAGAAAAGATTTCATTGGACTGCGGCTTAGTTCGGGACACTCTTTTGGCCATTTATAAAAGAGTTAAGGGAAGCTGATTCAAACACTCTGTACAGTCATTACAGGGTTAAGGGAAGATCTTTTGTTCTTACAGACACATGGGTTTGTTGACTTTGGATTGTGGCATGCTTAAACCTTGATAAGAAGTGAAATATGCCAAGTCGTGGGCTCATTTTTAACAATTGGAAGAGGGTGCAGTACCCTGATTCATTTCTCACTGAGTTCCTGTTTGGATTTGCCCATGGTGATTCCCAATGACAAAGTTTCACGGATTATATTCAAAGTTTTTCTCTTTATATTGCGCACATACCCTGCAATTGTGGGGAGAACTACTAGTGTTTATATTTTTTTGAAAGATCCTAAGAATGGTCCAATCGTGAGAAGGTTACTCACAGCATTCATCGAGCAAGTTCTGCAGCTGCCAGGGTATAGTGGGGAAAGGACAAATGCCCCTATCAGCTGATGACGCGCAGAGACTGGTCAGTTTGGTCTTCTATCGTCTGTTTGAAGAATACCTGCATCTTGTTCGAAGACACACTGATGTGCATACAATCTTGAGAGGTATCATATCACAAGTCAGTACCTATTCCGAGAGAACTCTGAGATTGGAGTGAAACTTTCCTTCGAGGGACAGATCGAGGGGTTGACTGGTCAGACAGAACTTTAGTTTCATGCTGAAGGAAATTCATCATGTCATCTGGTCTAAGACAGATTCAAGGAATCGACTGGGAACTGGTGTATGTCGGTGAACTTATCTAGACTTACTGAAGTCGGTTTTCTTCTTGCTGGAGAGGCATCCACATTTTGTCTGATTAAAGACTGGTTCCAGGGCTACTTTGAGAGTTTGTTTTAGGTATCCAGTAAGCAGACAACTGATCGACAATAAGTTGCCAAGCCAGGATAACAGCTTCCAGAAGTAGTACATAATGCTGCTGTATTAAAGTTACTTTTTCCTTCCTTAGGCAATAAAGATGGGAAGTGTTAGTAGTAACATCATTATGCCAGATGCAGAGAGACGTCCATGTTGTCCACAAAATCAATGCTCACTCCTAACTTACAGTATGGGAACATCCAAGATCTTCATAGCTATCGAAATAGATGTCCAGACAGGTCATTTTCTTTCGCACATAGCACTTTGCAGAACAAGAGGCCAGTTCATGGGCCGAGATGCCTACCTCAAATGGGCAACTGAATGGACAGATACAACGAGAAGAAACAGAGCCCATACTAAGAATCATGTGATCAGATACGAGAAGCCTGGAGTGAAAGGAGCTAGAATTAGATGGGAGGTAAACAAAAAACTGGAGTGTCCAGGGAAATCTGCAGAAGAAATTCATAGATGGAAGAACAGAGGCCAAATGCAGATCTGGGGACCAGTGTTATCACTAGACGGATGGGAAAAAGGAGTGGTAGTCTTCAGAGCCTGGGTGGTCATTGGTTGTTACAAACCTGCCATTGACATTGTACAGAATGGCTGTAAGCCATTATGGCCAAGACTTGCTAAGCTACTGACTTGGGTTGAAGACAGAGGAGGACTCTTGCAGGTAGTGCCTCTGGCAAGTTCAAATCTATGATTCAAAAATAATGGCACAAGAAAAGTTGGAGAGAATCAGAACTGTGGTTGAATTTTGATGTACCAGGAATGATACATGGAATAGCAGTGATCATGGATCATTATTGTGCTTGTGGATCCAGGGCTTACATGAGGCTACCCAAGGATTGGGGAGGACAATGCTCATTAGTGAATGTCCATGTTCCAGCACTGGTGATTCCAAAAAGTGACTTACACCTTGACAGTTTTCCAAAAGCAGATGCTCATCTGAGGAAGAAGAGATCTGTGGAGCTGATGAAGAGGATGAAGAGAGAGAACTATTTTTCAGCAAAATCTATAGAAGCTGTTCAGCCAGACCTCATCAGTATTCACCTTAATTTTCATGCCGAGAATCCAGGTTAGAGGAGCAAATATCAAATATGGCTGCAGATTTCCAGATGGGAATTGCTACAGACACAACTATAAAGGGATTCAATGCAATAAGAGAACAGATGAGAGCCATAAGACTAATGACTCTCCAGAACAGATATTTCTTGGATATGATTACAGCTATGGATGGAGGTGTTTGTGCAAAACTTGGAGAACCATGTTGCACATGTATAGCTTCTCATGATGGCGAGAATGGAACCCTGACAGAAGCCATAGACATGCTGACGAATCTCCATGGCCAGATGATAGACGAAGTTGAAGACATTGCTGATGACAGCTGGTTTGGAATGCTCTTTTCTTGGGTCCCACAATAAATGGCTGATATTTTCAAGTTTCTTGGAGCCCTGATAGTGATGATATTACTTGGATTCTGTGTGATCAAGTTAATAATCTTGCAATGCAAGAAGACAGCAATGAAAGCTATAGGGATGAAGATCATTATCAATGTCAAACCAGGATGGAAAGCAAAAGACCTGACCGATGAAGAAATCAGAGACTTTCTGAAAGCCAGTATTCATGCACCTGAGGGGACGAAGTTCCTGTATCCAAAGAATCATAAGAAGTACGTAGGAAGGTGAATCTATTGCAGTCCAAATGGACAATGCATGCTCATGACGTAGAACAAGGATGAGCATGTGAAAACAGCAGGATGCCTGAAGGGTGTCATAAAGATATGGATCCCAAAGAAGTTTTCTTCAGACCTGAATGCCTAGATGTGAAGGATGATGTGAGAGTGTTCAATGAATCACCCAGAGGGAGGAGTGTAGAGGAGGAGCCAAGTACCCCCACCTCAACCGTTCCACCCCTATTGCCTGTATGTTGGAAACCAGAGTATTTGACATACACGGAGCAGTTGAAACAAAAAAGGCCAAAAGGAATCCCAGAGGCAAGATTCCCATTGAGGAAACCATAGCTGCATATGAGGAAATATGATGGTTGTTTAAATGAGATTTCTGAAGAAGCAGAGCAAATAAATGGCAAGGAAGAATGGTGACGTCATCAACCATTACCAAGTAAACGTCACAAAGAGCTAAAATGACGTACCTAGAAGAGATGCAGAGTCCAGAGAATGCAGATATTCTATAAGGCATCAAGAAAGTATCAAGGATAAGTGACGTCTTGGGATCAAGGTGAAGAAGCGTATGCCACAGAAACATTTGAAGACATCAAGCTATGTGTACAGATGCAAAAGAAAAGCAAGCAAAAAAAGTAATCTTGAGGCGAGCTTTATAGTGAATAGATTGCGGCAATCGCCAATATATATATATGACAATGCATTACTTACCGTAAAAGCATTTCTGATGATTGTATCTGCTTAGATTCACATGCTGTGCATAGGTCCGATATCCAGTGGTCACTGCGGAGTATTGCATTTTGTTTTTCGTAGTCGAAAAGGGGACGTCGACAAGGCGTGTCTGTAACACTATCCCTATAGTGACGTGCGTTGTACCCATAATCCCTCAAGCGTCGAGGTCCCTCTGTTTGTATTTTTCTGCCCTGAGGGAGCCTTCTAGACATGAGTGAGTACAGAAAAGAGAGATATAGAAAAGGATGTCTATGTTCCTTCCATCCGAGCAGGGAGGAAGGGTGGGCGCATGTGAATCTAAGCAGATACAACCATCAGAAATGCTTTTACGGTAAGTAATGCATTGTCTTCTGATTATTGTTAATCTGCTTAGAATCACATGCTGTGCATAGACTAGCGAGCAGTACCCGGAGTTGGAGGTGGGTTGTGAGAAGGAACAGTAGAGAAAAGATGTCTTAATACTGCTTGTCCCACCTGGGAATCAGATCTAGAGTGGGCATCTAGACAGTAGTGTTTTGTAAAGGTGTGTACAGAACTCCAGGTTGCCGCTTTGCAGATGGACTCAAGGGGAACATTTGCAATGAATGCTATGGATGCCCCAGTGCCTCGAGTAGAGTGTGCTCTTGGCTTGAAGGGTAGTTCTCTCTTAGCAAGAGTGTAACAGAGAGTGATGCATTGTACAATCCATCTAGATATAGTGGATTTTGAAACTGCATCTACTTCTCTTCCTGCTGCCACCGAGACAAAGAACTGATTAGTCTTTCTCAGTGGACTAGTTCTTTCCATGTAAAACATGACAGCTCTGCGCACATCAAGTGTATGCAGGCTTTTTTCTCCTAGATTTGAAGGATTTTGAAAGAACGTTGGTAGTTCTATAGACTGGTTGACATGGAATTTGGAGATGAATTTCGGTGCGAACCTTGGGTGTGTGCGTAGAACCACTTTATCCTTGTGAACTGTTACAAAGGGGTCTAAAACCGAAAGGGCCTGTAGTTCACTTACTCTCCTAATGAAGGTAATAGCTATTAGGAAAGCAGTCTTAAGAGTGAGATCTTTAAGAGTTGCCTTGTGCATGGGTTCAAAGGGTGACCCCATGAGCCTGGTGAGTACCACATTTAGATCCCAGCCGGGAGCTGGGTTTGCTATTGGAGGGTGTATTCTCTTTACCCCTTCCATGAAGGCTTTGATTACTGGGATCTTCCACCACGATACTTTGAGTTGTGAAGTGGTGTAAGCAGAAAGCGCTGCCAGGTGTACTTTAATAGAATTGAATACTAGACCCGAGTCCAGTAAATGGGTCAGGTACAGAATAATTTGTGTGGGAGAGCAGTCAACGGGGTTGATACTCTTCCCTCAACACCAGATGACAAATCTTTTCCATTTGCTAGAATAGCAGTGACGAGTGTTAGGCTTTCTGGCCTCTCTGAGGATGTCCATGCACCTCTGTGGAAGTTGTAAATGTCCAAATTCTGTGACCTCAGGAGCCAGGCTGCTAAGTTCATGGTCTGAGGGCATGGGTGCAGTGTCCTGCCCCTGTCTTGTGACAGCATGTTGTATGGGCCGGGCAGTTTCACTGGAGGAGATAGAGACATCTCCAACAAGTGAGCGAACCATGGCTGTCAGGCCCACATAGGGGCCACCAGTATCATAGTAACTTGTTCCTGGTGCATCTTGTGCACTATCTTATTGAGAAGGGGAGTCGGGGGAAAAGCGTAAACAAATTTCCCTGACCATGGAATCGATAGACCGTTCCCCTTGGGCTGGTTCTGGGGGTACCTGGAGGTGTAATCTTGGCATTGAGAGTTTTCCAGAGTTGCGAACAGGTCTATTTCTGGGAAACCCCACTGTGTGAAGACGTCGAAGACGATGTCTTCTTGTAACCGCCATTCGTACTCTACGGGCAGGGGGAAGTCTCTGCTGAGTTCGTCTGCTAGCAGATTGAGTTCCCCTGGTACATGTTGTGATAGTAGGAACATGTGTTTGAGAGCCCACTTCCAGATGTTCTGGGACAGCTTGGACAGTCCTGGAGAGTGAGTGCCCCCTTGCTTGTTGAGGTAGTACATGGCTGTGGTGCTGTCTGTGAGGACCATCACTGTCTTTCCTTGTAGGTGTTCCTGAAAGGCTTTCAGTGCTTTGAACACCGCTAGTAGTTCCAGCAGGTTTATATGCTTGGATGCTAAGCTCGGAGTCCACGCTCCGTGAGCAGTGTGATGGGATAGGTGAGCCCCCCATCCTGTAAGGGATGCGTCTGTGGTTAGAGTGGCTTCCACTGCGGGTGTGGCAAAACTTTTCCCTAATAACAGGTTTTCTTTTGTCCACCACCGTAGCGAGAGAACCAAGGCCTGCAAGACCACCACTAGAACGTCCCATTGTCCGCTGGCCTGACACCACTGGCTGTTGAGCCACTCTTGCATTGGGCGCATGCGCTGGCGCGCGTGAGGTACCAAATAAATACATGACGCCATCATTCCTAGCAAGCGCATTGCTTTGCGTACCGTCACCTCTCGACCTGCCACATAATGGGGGATCTGAAACAGCATGTTTTGGACCCTCTCGTTGGAGGGGAAGATGAGGCCGTCCTTTGTTCGAATTAGAGCCCCTAGGAATTGTTTGATTTGGCTGGGGTCTAAGCTGGACTTCTTTTTGTTGATGGAGAAGCCCAGTTGGAACAAAAGGTCTACAGTCTTTTGGGTATTGGAGAAGCATGTTTCGTAAGAATCCCCTGTTATGAGCCAGTCGTCGAGGTAAGGGTATACCGGGATGGATAACCTGCGCAGGTGGGCCGCTGCCACTGCCAGTACTTTCGTGAATACCGTTGGTGCAGATGCAATCCCGAAGGGTAGTACTCTGAACTGGTAGTGTTTGTTCTCTATCTTGAACTTGAGGTATTTTCTGTGCGCTGGCAACATTAGAATATGAAAGTATGCATCTTTCATGTCCAGTGTTGTCATGTAATCCCCCTGTGATAACAGTGGGATTACTTCCTGCAAGGTCACCATACGAAACTTTTGGGGTTTGACAAACTTGTTCGCTGGGCGCAGATCTAATACAGGGCGCATGGTTAAGTCCTTTTTGGGTACAAGGAAGTACACTGAATAAATACCTTCTGTTACCTGAGATAGGGGGACAGCCTCTATAGCTTCTTTCTTTAGTAGCTCTTCTACTTCTTGTAGAAGAATGGTGAGGTGTTCCGGTGTCATGCGTCGGTTCCGTGGGGGTATGTACTTCGGGGAACCGTTGAATTCGATGCAGTATCCGTGGGCTATGGTGGATAATATCCAGCGGTCTGACGATATTCCCTCCCATGCTGAAAGGAACGATGTTAGCCGGCCCCCGACCGGTGATGCATGGGAGGGGACCCGAATCTTCGGGTCATTTGTTGGTATTGGGCGTGGAACCTTTGGGGCTGGAGCCGCGACCTCTTCCCCTGCCACAGCGTTGGCCTCTTTGACTGAACTGGGTGTTGTTACCCTGGTTAGAGGGCCAGTTGGTAGCAGAGTAAAATTGCTGTTGGTTTTGCTGCTGGCGTTGGCCACGAAAGGAGCGTCTATTGCCATAGCCGCGTCTGTTAGGGGGCCTAGAAATTTGGTCAAGAGTTTTGATGGTATCAAACTCTTTCTTCGCATGTTCTAGGGCCTCATCAACTGCTTTCCCAAACAGATGTGTTTCTTCTATGGGCTTATTTATCAGGGAAGCCTGGGTTTCCGGCTTAAATCCCGAATTGCGCAGCCAGACATGGCGTTTGAGAAGTGTTCCCTGAACCAGGGAACGGCCAGCCGTCTCTGCGGCATCTAAGGAGTTCTTTACGATGCCCTGGTTTACAAGAGTTCCCTCTGAGATTGTAGCTAACAGGCGTGAACGCAGGGGTTCTGGTGCGTCCTCTGCTTCGCTGCGCAGCTTGCTCCACTGTGCATCTGCGTAGCTAGCTAGTAGGGAATTGTTATTTGCAATCCTAGTTGAAAAGGCGGCGGACGTTGTGATTCTCTTCCCAAGTGCGTAGAGTTTTTTGCCCTCTTTGTCAGGTGGTGCCTCACTAGTGGATAGTGGTACCCCTGCTCTTTTCCTTGTAATAGTAGCTACGAGGGAGTCCGGAATAGAATGGCCTCTGATGTACAACGGGTCAGAGGGCGAAGGGCTGAAGAGCTTTTCTATCCGAGGGTTGACCCCTCTGACTAAGGCAGGATTGGAAAGGGAAGGAGTTATTCTTCTCTTTATAGAAGCCAGGAGCGGAATAGACTGACTAACAGGGGCTTTTTCTTTAATAACTTTCTCTACAAAGTCTATGTCAGGAAGAGTCTCCCCTGTGTCTATTCAAAATGCGCTGCTGCCTTGCGCAATAGTGCATTAAGTGAAGGTTGGTCATCTATCTTCTTCGAAAGCTCCTGCACTAGTGTAAGGATCTTCTTCAAACCCCTCTTCCTCATGTTCTTCCTCTCCACCCAAACACTCATAATCTTCCTGGAGGTATTGCTCCTCTTCCATGAGGTCATATACGTCTGTAGAAGGGGGAAACAGCCTAGGAATTTTGACCCTAGGGTCATCCTGGGGCCATTCTCTTAGTCTTTTGGGTGTGGGTGGGTTTTGGTTTCCCAAAAACCTTTCCATTTTCTCCATACAAGAATGGAGTCTTTCAAGGGTCTCATGGGGGACCCCTGAATAGTCTAGAGGGGGGAAATCAGTGTTCTCACCTTCAAAACGCTTAGAACGCTCCCACAACGTCGAAGAAAGGTTTCCGTCGCCATCTGAAAAGCCCTCCAGTAGTTCCGAAGTGCCCTTAGATGAAAATGGCAGTTCCTGGCTACTCTTATGCTTTTTCGGCGTTTCTATAGCTTTTTGTGCGGTATTCGACGTTTGTTTCGTCGTCCGCTTACGTGTGTCTTCGGAAACAATTCTCGCCAGGCTCTCGACAACGAGTTTGTCAGTAGAGGACTCTGGTGTCGACGTTGCCTGCGTTACGCGTTGTTCCACGACGGCCGCTCTATGGAGCATTACGTCGGATGATTTTGGGGTAGCGCCCGTGTTTGATGAAAGCCCAATCGCTGGTCGCGACTGCGTTTGCGGGTGGGGCTTGAGACCCTTACGGTCTGAGGTAGACGCCGGAGTGCCCTGCGTCCCCTTCGGCGCTGATGGATCCTTCGTCTTTGACAAAGAAGAGCCGTGGGTTGTGTGCTTAGGCCTATGGGGTCTGTGTGCGTCCCTGTCGCCGGGGTGTTCATCCCCATGAGCAGGGCGTGAGCCGAGCCCGTCGGGGCCGGGGACGGACGTCGAGGAGCGCGAGCGCTCCTTCTGGGGGTTAATGACTTCCGTAACGGACGTCGAGTTATCACCCTCCTCGTCACTTTCTGTAACAGCGGCGGTGGGTGAGGAAACTGACTTCGACATAGCGTAGTCCGCCCACCTCTTAACTTTGCGTTCTTTAAGAGTTCTTGGTTTCAAGAGCTTACAGGCCGCACAGCTGTCCTCCTTATGATCGAGGGGCAAGCAACGATTACAGAGCTTGTGTTTGTCCTTCCAAGTGTATTTGCCCCTACAGCGTGGGCAAAACTTAAAAGGTGTCCTCTCCATAGCTGAGGCAATAATAACTGGTGATAACAACCCCAAGGGAAAGATAGGGGAGAAAGAAAGACATTCTCAAAGAGAAGATAAAAGTTCGAACCCCCACTCTCCCTACTGTATGTTGGCCGGCGAGGCCAGGCCATGTGTTCGGCAGCGCCGAAGGATCTCCTCCGTCTCTTCCCCTCCGTCGAAAACTTGCTTGGCGGAGAAACAGCTTCACAGCTAACGTCGAGGGGAGGGATCTTTAACAATATAATAAGTATAATTAAGGACCAAGGTCCGATAGTAAGTATTTGCAATGTCTCTCTAGGAGCTCCGCGTAAGGCGACCAGAAGCTGGGCGGAAAAAAACAATCTGAGGGACCTCGACGCGTGAGGGATTATGGGTACAACGCACGTCACTATAGGGATAGTGTTACAGACACGCCTTGTCGACGTCCCCTTTTCGACTACGAAAAACAAAATGCAATACTCCGCAGTGACCACTGGATGTCGGACCTATGCACAGCATGTGATTCTAAACAGATTAACAAACATCAGAAATATATATATACATATGCATATGGATAAGTAAAGGATGGATGTTTCCACTACGCATTATAGCAGTGCTGGACTTTAGCCCGAAAAAGCCTACTTTCCAGAGTGTCACAGTTAAAAAAGCACCACAAGCATCCCCAAACATGTTTCGGCCTTGTTGGCCTCATCAGAGGAGTAGCTTGGGTCTCTACGCCCAGCAGGCACGGGACCCAAGTCTGGGCATACCCGTCCCACTCGGGGTGACAACGCAAAAACAAAAAAAAACTTCCAGCCATTACCTTTTTGTTTTGCAGACAGGACATATCCAGATAGGTGACACTGGATAGATGGAATTTGCATTTCTCAGCCTTACAAAAGTGTTGGTTGGCCTGTAATCGATCCAACACTAGACTGACATGGAGGATGTGTTCAGTCTTGTTGGGGGAGAATATTAAGATGTCTTCCAAATATAACACCACAAAATATAGCAATACGTCCGCAAACAGATGGTCCATGAACCGCTGGAATACAGCTGGGGCATTGGAGAAACCGAAAGGCATTACATGGTATTCAAAATGCCCAAAAGGCGTTCTTAAGGCTGTTTTCCACTCATCCCCAGGAGCGATTCTGATCAGATGGTAAGCTCGTCTTAGATCCAATTTGGTGTAGACGGTGGTACCAGTGACAGCTTCAAGGATGTCCAGGATTAGCGGCACAGGATATCTATCGGGCACAGTGATCTTATTGAGTCCTCTGTAGTCTATGCACGGGGCATAATTCATCAGTGTTCTTTTTTCGTATAAAGAACAGGGATGCTCCTGCCGGTGAGGTGGACTCGGAGATTAGTCCGTTCCGTAGATTGGTTTGAAGATATTCCTTGAGCGCTGTCTTTTCCTTTTGAGAGAACATATACATACGTCCAAACGGGACGGGTTGGTCGGGAATCAATGCAATGTGGCAATCGTCTCTATGATGTGGGGGAAGTGTTGAAAATTGCGGAAGAGAGAACACCTGAGCATACTGTGCGTAACAGTCTGGGATGCCACTTAGGTGACTCAATATGGTGACTGACCCTGTGTGAGGACCTGAGGGAGTTGTGTGTAGCCTTACCGAACTATGAGATAGGCAATGTGTGACAGAGTGCTCGGAACCTAGGAAAAGTGTACCTGCTGTCCAATTGATGAACAGGTTGTGCAGTCGGAGCCAAGGTAATCCCAAAATAATGGCAAAATTAGCAGCCTTGATAAGATCGAAGCTAATGGTTTCCTCATGAGAGGAGACTTTGCATATGAGAGGCAAGGTATGTTTCCGAATCGTACCTGAGACTAGAGGACTACCGTCGAACCCCTTGGATAGGAATTGACACAGACTTGAGTATACGCCCGATGCATTTACTCTCTGCCCATTTGTCATCGATGAAGTTTCCGGCCAGCCCGCAGTCCACGAGGGCCGGTATGTCCTCAATTTCACGGTCCTTTAGGATTAGTTCAGTAGTACGATCACCATGGGAGTTTCGATTATTCCAGCGTTCTGGAACAACACTGGTGAACAGAGGTAACCCTCCTCTAAAACCTGAGTCACAGTTCCCCTTACGACTGGGCTAGGTAGTTTCCCGACCCCCTAGGCTCATTCCGTCTTGGAGGGGCGACAGGACATTCCCTGACTAGGTTTGTAGAAGAACCGCAGTACATACACAATCCTTGCGTACATCTACGGTCCCTTTCTTCCACTGTGAGATGCCCTCTAGCTGTACCAAGTTGCATTGGTTCTTCTGCAGGTACGGCTTTTTGGGGGTACCACTTTTGGGGGGTACCACTGGACCTTCGGATCAAGATCGGAATTACTTGCCCTTTCTGCGTTCAAGTAGTTGTTCTTGGAGGCGGTAATCTATCTGCATTGTTATAATAATCATATCTGCTAGATTAGAGGGTCTGGGCACCCTCGAGACTTCATCCTTGAGATCTTCTGTGAGACCTGGCCGGAATAGGGTCAGTAAAGCGTCATCCGGCCATGCTGTTTAAATCAAATCTTGTCACATATGTCAAGAGGACCTGTGAACCCTGCTGAGGTTGAGAAGCCTTTCCTGGGAAGAAATTGAGATCTCCTCCCTGCTAAACATGGACTTTAGACTGTTTACAAATTCAGGATATGAGTCTAGTATGGGATTGCCCGTGGTTATCAAAGGTGTTGCCCAACCTAGGGTTGATCCGGTGAGATGAGAAATGAGGAATCCAACCTTGTCCTTATCAGTGGGGAAATAATTTGCCTTGAATGTGAATTGTACTGTGCAGTGTTTAGCTTGTGCGGTCTGCCGTCATACTTTCCACTGGGTAATGTGGAAGGGGGGAGTTCAGGGTTCAGGTTCACTCGAGCTACCTGTTGACGGAGATAGGCATTTTCCTGCTTGAGGTTTTGTACCTCATGAGTAAGGGACTGCATAGCGGCCATAAACTGCTGCATCTGATCCATGGCTTCTGCTTCCTGGGCGTCGCTAATTGTAATGAAAGTGAATAATCCTGCAGAAGGCCACTAACCTGGATCAGATGGCAGTTCCTTGCAGTCAGGAAAATCCTCCTAAGAACCCTACCGCCCTCTGCCTGAGTAACAGGGAACAGAGAGAAGTAGAATCCCCAGGGAAACCCTCTGGGGAAGAAAACCCTGGGCTGGAGTTGCGAGCGTAGAACTGTGGCTGATCTTCGGATCCCGGATCACAGGACCGGATTGCTGAATACTGGACTGGATTGCGGAATGCTGGGCTGGACGCCGTCAGCGTAGGACTGCCTTAATAAGTCTGTTTGAGAGAACAGGAAAGCGTGGGTATACAAAAGAGGGTGTGACACCTAGAGACTTGAGATCCTGATGAGATCCTCTGAAGTGAGTGGAACGTGGGAATGCAGGTTCGCTGCTGAAAACGAGTTATATAGATAAACGCAGAGAAGGTCAGCAAGCAGTAATTGCATAAGTACATGTGCGTTTACAGAAGACACTGGAGGTGACCGGAGAGTTGGTAGCCGGTAGATAACTTCGGTAAGCGGCGGGTGTGACACGGCGCCCAAGAAGGAAAGTGTTTGCGAATGTACGAAGGAAGCGTAGGTGACCGCTGTAGTGACAGATCTGTAAAGGTCAGAAAGAATAAGCATGTAGTAAGAATGCGGCCAGGACAATGATCCCCCTAATTTGCATACTTACAAAGTGCCCTGCCAAGGAGTAGCGACGCACTGTGGCTTAGTGTTAGTCTGTTGATATCCCGACTCATGACCCAGTGGGGCGGAGACCCACTGCACTCAGGAACAGCTTGTCGAGCACGGAATGCATGGAGCATCCAGGCGGCCACATTGGGGTGGGTTACAGAAACAGAATAGCAGAGTATCCCGCAGCGCCACCAAGACCAGGGCTTGTAGGTAGACGTAACAGCACCACTACATGAGGGAGGATTCGCACTCCCACACTTCCACAAGTATTACCAAGCGGCACTGCTGTGGGTTCTAAAGAAATGGATAGCGGGAGACCTACAAAAATGATGGGCCATTCAGGACAGGGCGGTGGCAGGCACCCCATTTGTAGAAACCCTATGGGAAACAATACAGACACCCAAACGTATGGATCAGTGAAATAATGAGAACAACGTTGGGCACATGGGATGCGCTGGCTAAAAAGGGCATACTCACAGATGACCAAGCCGCATTAAAACCCATGTTCGGAAAACGCAGAGTTTCCCCCAGGAATGGAGAAGGGGGCCTTTAAGAAGTGGGAAGCGGCAGGGTGTAATAACATTGGGGACATGTTTCACAAACAGACCATCAGAACGTATGAAGATTATAAATCCCTGATGGGCCTGGGCGATGCAGATAGATATAAATATGAGCAGTTCCGACACTGGCTAGCAACGAGAGAGTTTACCCCCTTCGAAACATACACACTGTCCAACACAGGTGCAGTGAAACTAGTCTCAAACCTATACAAATTTATAAATATATTAAAGATCCAGTGGAGATACATGAAAAAATGGGAATTAACACTCAGAGGGAATATCTACAGGGATCAGTGGGTAGACCTATGGAAGAATATACCCAAGCTGACGCAGGCTATCCAGATGAGGGAAATGTGGGTAAAAATGATGCTACAGTGGCACTATACACCAGAGAGTCTGAAGACAATGTACCCGAAAGTGTCAAAACTGTGCTGGAGAGGCTGCAAAGGGGTGGGAACTTGGAGGCACATCTGGTGGGACTTTCAGGGGTTACCAGGCTTCTGGGATGGGGTCAGGACCCAGATACAGGGGATGATCCCAGACATGGCCCGCTTGGAAGAAAATGTTTGGCCCTGCGGGATGTGGGACCCAAAGGCAAAGACACACACAAAACTACAAAAAAGGTGTTTTATGGGCCTACTGATAGCCGCATGGCTTGCGATAGCTCAGAACTGGAAGCAACGGACCATGCCAACAATTCAAGTCTTGCTACGAAAAGTATGGCCGTTAGTTACGAAGGAATGGTTAACGCATAAACTGCAGGGGACAGCAGATACATTCCAGAAGGAATGGGGTTCTGTCTTGGCGTTTCTACAATCAGACTATATGGCCCAATGGTGCCCACACAAAATAAGAATTATGGACCTATTCTCAGCGTGAGCATGTATCCTGGAAAGAGAAGGAGAAAGACTCTCTTCCGGTGGGAGGGAGGGCGGGGTGGGAGGGACGGGAGTTGCGGATTGAGGTTGTCGCTGTTGACATGTTACACTGAAAACACAATAAAAATATATTTTTTAAAATAATAATATTTCAGGTGAGCGTACAAATTTAAAGAGGCGCCCTACTACAGGAATACTTTTGTTTTGGATTAGAATTAATCACTCACTAAGGCATTTTATATTCCCTCTATTCTCTTTGGCACATGCAGCTCACAACATGCAGGTCTAGGGATAGACCCTATAAATAGGGAAAGTTATATTTCCAAGCATAACAAAGACTAATAAGTAATACATATGATTCCTGTTGAGGTAGTGGAATGTAGACAATTGCAAAATTATGAGAAAAGGTGTATTATCTGTCACCTATTCAGTTGGTGGCCCTTCTCAGGTCACTAGTCCAGAAATATGAACTTCCCCCCCATCCCCTGTCCCAAACCCTTACAGCCCAACAACAGTGAAAGTTAGAACTGTTGTTTCAAGGTCGTTGATAACATCACCATCATAGTATGAGTTCCACCTGAAGTGCTGATTGAGGGAACTGTATGCCAACTTCACTCCTCCTTTACCATCCCATTCCAAACCCGTTGATGTTTGTCCCATTATAAGTGTCACTGTGAGATAAGACAGTGACAACATTGCCCATCAGCAACCTAGATGGGACTGCCCATTGATGGTGAGAAACAAGAGCAGTTGTTCAAGTGTTGTTAAAACACTGCTGCAGTGTCTATGACTGTAACCTCTTGTTTTAATTTAGTTTATTGCTTTTACACAAAAATATCACAACAAACAACAGTGGGGTGTCCACAAGTACAGAAGTGGCAATAAACGAGAAGGATTGCCTATGTATACAATCAGCAATCAACTGTAACACATACATGATGTTTCATCAGTGATCAACATCAGAGTTTGCACTCATTATTGACAGCAGAAATTGCACATAAGGACCCTAAATATCCAGGGGATGAGCATGAAGAGTCATTTTGCGAATGAACGCTGCGTCTAAGTCTTAACAGTAAGCCACATCTTCGAGCCACACTGCTATTTTTGGCAAGGGACCCTTCTACCATGCAATGGCCACCCTCCTGCGAGCCAACACCAGAAGAAGCCTGGCACGTCCGCACACGTGCCTCAGGATAGTTAAGATCAACCCCAGTAGAGCCGCCATCAGTTCCATTACAACTTGTTCTTCCAAAATGAAATACATCTTTTCGAGGACCTCCACCCAAAACATAACAATCAATGGACATGCCCTGGCCAGGTTCATGAAATCCACACGACTGGCTTTACATATGCAGTCGTGTAACGTCTCTGGGTAATATGGTATCAGGTAATATTAACCCCACCAAAAATATTGCTGTGTATATGGTCGTCGGGAACGGCCATAGGCGATATTTTTGGTGGGAATAAGTTTAGGAGCGGGGGTTGCTGGGGTGACCCCCGCTCCTTTTAAAATAATACAGGGGTTGGGGGGGTGTCCCCCGCTGGTTCGATGCATTAATATTGCCACAAAAATATGGCGATATTTTTGTATGGCGATATTTTTGTAGGGATATTAACACATGGAACCGGTCATATCTGTGTAATTTAGCGGCAGTGTAGTATGTTTGATGCAAAAAATTGAAATGAATCATCTTGAATCTGTCATTCAGGGAAACACTGTTAGTCTGGTTCATTATATTGACCCAGTCTTCATCCTGAATTTCCACCCCCAAACTCTTTTCCCATCGGCGTCTGGGAGCATCCCCCTCCCATGGGATCTCGGACATCAAACTATTATATATTTGACAAACCAGGTGAACCTCACCTTGGGCCATGATAACATTATGCAATAGAACAAAGGTGAGTGGCTGAACTGGAAATGTGGGAAATCTCACCCTGCACTCGTTTCTAAACCGAAAATACATAAATATATCTAAGGGGGTGGACCTGCCTGTTTCCTTCAAGTGTTCAAGTGAGAGAAATTTCCATTGGCATAGTAATCATTTAACATAAAAATGTCGTTCTTGGTTATTAATTATACCAGTTCATGTGTAATTTCCATCCCGGAAACATGTCTGGGTGGTATCAGTGGCGAGCACAAGGTTCCAGTGTCCAGCTTATCTGCAATCTTGTGCCAAATGGCACATGTATTAGTAACAATATTCACAACTCTCGGTTTATGTTTAATACGCTTAAGTATCACTGTCCTCACAAGGTCAGGGGCAACCAACACCCCTTCATATGCACATGTGGTCGAACTAGTTGTGTAGCATACCAGAAAGACAAATATTGGGCCTGGACTCCACATTAGTATGTCTCTGGAAGAGCCAGCCCGCCCTTGGTGTACGACTGTGTCAACGCAGACCATGTCACTTTAGGTTGTTTCCCTGCCCAGACCAACCCTGGTGTCCAGTCATTCATTCGAAAACAAAAGGATCGAATGCAAAAGACAGAATGCCTTTTTTTAATGTATTTTATTTTTTTGGGGGGTTTTGTTATAGGTAGAATTAATGGTTTTTGTACTAAAAACAGGAGTATGTGGGGGGACCCCCCAAAAATAAAGAAATTATGAAATGTCGGTCTTTTTTTTTCTCGGTCCTTTTGACTCGAATGTATTGCATTTCGATCCTTTGTATTCGATCCTTTCACCCATAACCACCAACTCTATCACAATTCCTAGCAGCCGTGAGAAAGATGGGAATATTTAGAAACAAATATAGAAATCTTGGTAGTACAACCATTTTAATGACTGAGATTTGACCCATGAGTAAGAGAGGGAGACCTTGCCACCTCTGTACTTGATCCTTAAGGGTGTCAATCGTTCTGCCATAGTTTTCCTGAAGAGTATAGCCAGGTCTCTAGAGACTGCTATTCCCAGGTATCTAGTATTCACCCATTCCCACCTATATGCAAAGTCATCTGCGAAGGCCTTGGTACTCTACATAAGGGATTCATTCGCAAACTGGAATATTCCCCAAATTTGATCACCTGTTTCATCAATGGATTTAAGTTTGTAAAATGGTTGTTTAAGAACAATATTACATCATCTGCATAAAGCGAAATGATCAGCTTATGGCAGTACAACTGAATACCGTGGTGCAAATGCCACTCCCGAAGCAGGACCGCCCGGGACTGCATCACTAGAGCAAATAGCAATGGGGAGAGGGGGCATCCTTGACTAATCCCCCTTTCCAACTACAACAGCTCCAGTAGTAGATCATTCATCACAATCCTGGCTGTGGGGGAGTTGTATAGGTGCGCCACTAGTTTAACAAATCTCGAACCTGGCGCCATTATATAGCGTTGAAAACAAAAAAGGCCACTCAACAGAATCAAATGCCTTTTCAGCATCCAAGAGAATGGATATTGCTTGTGTCTCCCAGTCGAGTATGTTAAGAATCCCCAGAAAATCTCTGCAAGACGTATGAGGTATTCCTGTCGGGTACAAAACCTGACTGCTCTTCGAGAACCAATCTTGGCGTTAGGAGGAGAAGGCTATTAGCCAATATCGTGGAATCTATCTTGTTATCTACATTAATAAGGGAGATTGGATGGTACGATGCACAATCATCTAGAGGTTTCCCTTTCATATGAAGCAAGGTAATTGTCGCTTCTCTGAGAGTTGGAGGAAGAATCCCATGTTTCTTAGACTGCATACATACAGAGTAAATGTGGAGCATGGATGTTTGCATAGGCCTTGTAAACGTCGGCTGAAATGCCATCAGGTCCTGGATACTTGAACCCTGGGAGATCCTATTAACTCCTAGCATCTCTTCTAGAGTTCATTGTTGGTTGGAGCCTCCTGCTGATTTTGATCCAGCCAGTATAGTTCTATATCCTCGAAGTATTGGTGTATGTGGGGCTCAGATTAGGCATCTTTCGAGGCGTACAGGTTGCTATAGAAAAGTGCTTCAGAATAGTGCTTTTAGCTGTGGCAGAAGAACTTTGTGGCTGACTCCCGACACAGTGTTTCTAGCCACTTTGCTGCTGCTAATCTTTGACACCTGTGGCTTATTTAAACAGAAAGCACGCGCATCAGCACACACGCATTCAGTGGAGTGGTTCAATAGAGTGCTGTTCGCTGTGGCAAAAGGACTTTGTGGCTGACTCCCGACGCAGCGTTTCTACCCACTTTGCCGCTCCTAATCTTTGACATCTGTGGCTTATTTAAACAAAAGGGACGTGCATTAGAACGCGCATGCATTCAGCGAAGTGCTTCAGTAGAGCGCTGTTCAGCTGCTCGTCGGGTTGCGCGGCCACAAAGCTGGAACCTCTGCATACATAACAATCAAGGTATGTGGAAAATGGAGCAATAAATACAACTGCAAAAACTATTGACTCTGCTTTAACGTGTGTCATCATTCACATCTTCAGGGTGTGATCAGTATTGTGTGGAAGTTTAAAATCAGCAGATCAAGGGTTTTGCTTTAACCTCCTGGGGTGAAGGTGCAGCATTGGCGCCCAAACAGAATACAAAAAGATTGGTATATAACCTCTGTGGAAACAAGAACATAAGTGAAATTAAAGCTCCTAAACAAAAAAGAAATGTAATTATATTATCAGAAGGAGCAGTACCCTCCCAAAGTAGGGAAGAAGGTACCGCAGAAACTAGAGTTGTGGGCAAAATGACCTCTTATTTCCTGCAGAACAAGAAAAAAGGAAGCATCCCCATATAAGAGGTGGAGGAACTTGAAAAGGGAGCAACCAGCCACGATTCAGGGCAGACAATGGACATAGATAATAATTAATTATTGAATCTAGGCTATTCTTTACAGACACAAATTGCGGGCCAGGTTGCTCCACCTGCTATGACAAATGTAATGATACATTTAATTACCCAACCCACTGTGGAGCCGACAGACAGGATATCTCTGCTCAGGTCTACCTCCGCCCCGGCTTCTAGGTTGAGTACAATCCCCTTGTTATATGTAGACTCCATAGAGATGGAGCAGGAGAATCAAAGCGAGGGGCCAACTGTGGACTTGTTATCTGCTACTTCCAAAATTCAATTTGCCCTCAAAATCCTCCTTAAATTGGGATGCAGACTGAATGAAGATATTACACTACATGCTGCAGAAGATTGACGCATCATTAGCGAAAGTCATGGAGACTAATGTACCTGTAAGTAAAAACGGAAAGTCATTGTGTTTGGAGGGTTGTTGTAACTGGTACTTATTCACATATAGTCCCAGGGAGTGATCCAAAACATTACAGCAAAACATCCTCCGGTAAAGGAGAATGTCCCAGACAATGCTGAAATGTTTCCTACTCGCAAACAACGTTGTAAGTTAAAAGCTCAAAAGAAACCAATCCAGAAGATTGTTGCAGCCGGAGCCAATAACGGAGTGGAATGCCCACGTAATAAGATAACCAGTACCACAGGATTGAAGAAATTAAACCACAAACGCAAAGCAAAAAGGGCCAGCACTCGAACTAGTTGGCTTCTAAAAAACCAACAGGTCAATAACCAAAGCGAGCAAACAGTGAGTGGTGATGGGGATACATCCTCGACTGACTCTGACCTAAGCATTGCATCTGCAATGGGTAATGCTCCACACTACAGTCAAAGTCTAAAAAAGAACTTACACTAACAAGCCAAAGGAACAAAACCAAATATACACTGCAGTGTGTGAGGGCAAAGAGCCTTTGTTGGATCCCCTGATTTTTACAATATAAAGCTTATATTCTAAAAGATTAGACCAAGTCATCAGTCGCTCAGTGATTCTAAATCTGTTACAACAAATTCCTCTTCTAAGAGTTTTTAGTTCCTCTGATTTAGATTTTGTTGAAAGAACGAAAGGTGTACAGATGAATACCACTCATATTCATTGCACTTCCGGAGCATTTGCTAATCTAATCAGAGCACATGGAGGGGGATTTTCGAAACTGGGATTCGCCTTGAATGAAGTGAAATTGATGAATTCAATTTTAATATGTTAACTTTATAAGATTGTGATGAATTAGTTTTAAATGTTATCTAGATATAATATATAATATGATGTTTGTATGTATATACGTTTTGCTTATGAATGTGTAAAAAAAAACCAAAGGTGGTTATATCACAATAAATAAATAAAAAAAAAAAAGAAACTAAAAGATGTGAAATCTAATGATGGCTCCAAAGAGGGGGAAAACAAAAAGAAGCCATGGAACAGAGCTACAATGATGTAAAATGCCAAAGACCAAATTGATGATGTACAAGGGCGGAAATGGTTGACTAAAATTCAAACTAAATAAACATCAGAGAAAGACTGAATTGACATATTATCTAGGAACATGTGAGGTTTTTCCATCTTATTGAATGGCTGAGGCTCATTGGAGCTATTACAATGAGTTGATATTTTTGCTATCCAAGAAAATTTGATGATGGGAGACCTGATTATAGAGGGCCATGCTACATTCCAAAATAAGGCTCAGAAGGGGCAATTGGGGCACCTTTGGGGGTCTGGGAGGTCTTGCTATAGGGATACAACATGGCCTGACTGCACAAGAGGTTCCAACTTCTGATTTGGGTCCTCTACCCTCACCATCCTGCGGGGCCAAAAACCTTGGGATCATCTTTCACTACGCTCTCTCCTTCACCCCTCACATATTGGACCTTGCCAAGAAGGCCCACTTCCAGCTTCACCGCCACAGAGGCATTCTCCCTTTCCTCAGCTTCCCCCAGAAGCTCAATGTCTCCAGAGCTCTGGTCCTCTCTAGACTTGACTACTGCAACAGCCTCTTCCTCAATCTCCCCCTTTCCTCCCTATGCCCCCTTAAGCTAATTCAGAATACGGCTGCAAGACTTATCCTTGGCCTCATGCTCAAGGACTGTATCTTTCCAGCCCTACAATCTCTCCACTGGCTCCCTGTGGCCATGAGGGTCAAATTCAAGACCCTCTGCATCATCCACAAGGCTTTCTGGGGCCTGGGACCATGCTACCTCCAACTTTCCCTCCCTAAATACTCACCTGCTGGAGCCCTCCACTCATCTAATTCCAACTCTTTGATTGTTAAACACTTCTCCAAGCATAGAGTGAAGGGCAGGTGCCTTCCTTTGGAACAGCCTACCTGCCCCTCTTAGACTTGACCTCCTTAAATTCCAGAAACCTCTCAAAACTCTACTTTTCTCTACCTCTTTCCCTTCCATGCTAATGGCCCCACTGCCACTGAGACCGGTGGCCTGGTCCTGATGAATCTCACAGGACACCAGGACCTTTAGCCAGTGGACACCTGCACTTGTCCATTCCTTGCCCGCCTCCCCCGCCCATCCCTATCGCCTGCACTTCTCTTCACTGCACTTGCACGTCCAAATGCCACAAGGCCTAGAAAGACCACAATTGTATATTTACTGTTTTACCAATGTTATTCATTCCCCTTGTTCCCTCCCCGTTTAGCCTTGTGGTGCCTGGAAACACCATTCTGTTGTATAGGCAAATGCTCAATAAATAAATAAATAAAACTCTCACAAGAATGTGTTGGCTATACAACTCTGCATGGGCCATAATGTTGAAACCCAGAGAATCCTGCTATTAAATGTGTACGACCCTCTGGCCAGTAATCAAACTGATGACATTATGACAAGTATAACAGAAGTGGTAGTATGTTGGTGGTCAATTGAAATAGATAGTGTTATTCTAGTGGAAGACTTAAATGCCCATTGTAGAGATTTGCCGGTGCTGGAAGCAAGTGATTGGGTAAAAGCCCATTCGGTATTACTCCTACCCAAAATGAACAGGGCTAGTCAACATTGGTCAGAACCGGGGATGATATACCAGGGGTGATACACCAGGAGGTTGTACCTGGCATTGTGGGGTAAAAAGTACCACCATTGATTATGTGTATTGTTCCCACAACCTGGTTTCACATGTAAGAGGACTCGAGATAAAGTCGAGATACAGCTGTTGAGGAGTCTTCCAGTTCAAATATTCGTTCTCTGCCTCATCCAATCTAGCACTGTGCTTATCCAAGCATAGCTGCAACATGTCAACCTAACTTGTGGGGGCATCAAGCATGGTGTCCAATCAACCAATGCCTATCTTCCGATGAAGTAAGAGTTCCTTAACACCAACCTTCTGAACTTCTGAGTACTTTCACCATTCTCTCTGGGTGTAGTGGGTGGCAGTGGAGTCTTGAGTCTCTTAACTACTGCTGCACCGTCAAATGACAGCTTGCGCTGATTTTCATCTCTCTTTCCCTGGGCAAGGCCACACTGTGACAAAGTCAGTAACTCTAGACTCCAGTACGCCGGCAGCACAACTGGAATTCCAGATCTTCACTGACCTTCTCTAGGCCAAACTGTTGGGGGACCTAGTTCCTCACAGCTAACCACCATATACAAGGGGCTGGAAGCCCTGCTCCAGAGGTAATAGCAAGGCCTTCTTTATATAATGGTGATGGACTCAGTGGCCTCTGGGTCTACCTGAGCACCCTGCTAATTCCAGTCCCTTCAGCCGCTGCCAACCTGCAAAATATTCCAGGTCTGGAAGTCCCATGATGCCACCGCTGAGCGTTCCGTGCATTAAGAGGGCATAGTACAGAAGGCCATCCCAAGCCCAGTGACTGCTATGACCTTTACACGGGTGTCACAGCACCGGCTCCACTTGATCGGTCATCTCACAACCCGTCATCATCAGTCCCCCATTGGCCTCCGCTGCATTATACCGCTCCAGCGAAAATGACCGGCCAAAGCGGACGGAGGAACAGCAAGAACATTTTCAGGAGAAAAGGAGTCTCGACACTCCAACAGGAGCGTGAGCATTCAGATAGGCCTTCTGCTCCGTCTGGTGTGCCATGTCTCTTCTACTTAAGTGCCTCCTTCCCAACCTTTGCTTCACTGTGTCTGGAGGCCGCGGCCCTTTCCACCGGGTCTGTGCGACATGTGTTGACACACACTTGTGACGGCACCCCAGCAGATACAGAGCCTCCAGCTGCTGCCCACAACCATCCGCAGCCCTCCGAGCCCCTTGCAGGTATAAACATACTAGAACTGCATGCTTTTATCAGGATTAATTAGCTGGCTGGTGGACCTCACACGGAAGCCAGCATTTGTTGGATCGGGCTTGCTAGCACCCTCCCCCCCATGCCCCTTGTGACTGTAACCTCTAGCAACAGTGTAATATGCCTGGCTGACATTTGGTAATGATGTTTTGCAACAAGCCCCACCACATAAAGGTGTTCAGGTCAGACTTGAGAGTGGGTCCATCAAGAAACTCTATTCTCCATAAGAGGCACATGAAAATGGTGTGTGTGCGCCAAAGTCCCGCGGCGAGTGAAGCACAAATTTGTTTTTTGACAAAAATTGTGTGTGTCACCTTTTCTGCTGGAATGTAGTAGATGTAGTAGTGTGTGTGCCGCCTTACATATGAGAGTGCTACAAGAATGATGTGTTCAACCGCTTCCATGAAGAACTGCATTAGAAATTGAGTGTGGAGTGTTTTCAAAATTGTGTGTGGGCCCCCTTCGTAGAGAGAATGCTGCAAAAATTAGGTATGCACCTCCTTTCTTGTTGAAGTCCGTAAATATTTGTTTGTGTATATTTACATTTTCGGTGTGTGTGTGTGACTCGGTCCCTCGAAACGGTGGCATGACCAAGCAAGGACATTTCTCATGGACCCTTTGTTACATTCCCATTGTAGCCATATGAAATGAAACAGGCGTGTTACTTCACAGTCTTGGTCATCAACAACATATTTATCCTCCTCACCACCACCAACAGTAACCTTCAATCACCATCACCACCATCAACAGCATGTCTTTTCATCTTCAGACCTTGAAGTAGTAGCATCCATGACAACAATAATCACCAACTCCACACCACTGCCCAGGCTGATTTGCCTTCCACTGGGACGGGGGCAGTGCTCCAGATTAGATTTGGAAGTGGGGGTGTTGTACGAGTCAAATCATTTGTTTAGGGAGTAAAAATGTAATTCCAATTATCAATGGGAGAATTTTATAAGCAAGTAAAAATATGTTTTAACTGGAAAACTGAAATATTTTTGTAATCATCATTTCTTTGCGCCTAGTTATTTATGACATTAAAAGATACATGTTTACTTCTTCTGATCAGCCAGTAATAATAGTAGTTTCTTCCTGTTACTACGTGCATTATGGGTCCAAACAAATCCACAGAGCTGTGTGGGTGAAAGCAAGGGCATAATGTGTCTGATTCCTACTTTTTGTTTGGAGTATTTCTCCTCCCTATTTTTATTTTTTGGGACTATTTGCCTATTTTTAGGGAGTAAAAGTGGCCAATACACCCCTTATCTTTAGGGCTATATGGGAGTAATCCTCTGGCTCAACTATGAGCAGCTGCTGACTTTGACGAGATTGTTGCTTTCCTTGTAAAACACCCTGGAGCCTTGCCATAGTCTGCTGGGATGTGTTGCTCATTCGTATTGATAAATGTCAGCTTGATAACATGAGGTACAAAGACAGACCTCTGTTGTAAGAGGCAATTGCTGAAGCACCATTGAACACATGTTCTAATTGCAGCTCAGGATGTCGATGGCAAAGCGGACAAGTGACGCTGGCCACATGGACAACTTGGAGAACCAAAACTTCAGTGATTCATTGTCCTTTACGATTTGGCTTGTGTCTTTCAAATATACATCAACTATCTGTGCAATAATGAGCCCTCTATGTTCTACACTCTGGTCCAGACATATTGAAGAATGATGAATCAGGAAATGGTTCCCATGTTTGTGAGTGTGGGTGTGTGTGTGACAGCTGCACATCCTACATGGGAGTTGTACGAGCTTAGTAAGATACCAGATATCAGACTTCTGACTGGCTGTTGGGGATGCTCAGCTGTTGTATGCCCTTCATAGATCTGCTCTTTAAGCAGATGCTCTTGTAAACGCCTCTCGACTATAACATGCACACATTTCAAGTGCTTTTTCTCAAAGTGAAATCCTTCTCTCCTGTAGTTTGGAACCCAGCCAGTTTCATCTTAAAGCTGGGCATAAAGTAAGAAGACAAAAGATATTCAATGTTTTCTTTCATCCTTCGTATGTGTGGATCATCTCACCAGAAGTGCAATGTATGACTTGCTCGTGCTTTTATGTTCCATTAATTTGGACTGATTATTTTACAATAAGCTTATCAAAGGCGGCATCTTACCAAGCGTCAAGTAAATATAGCTCACAATGTGTAGTCCCCTCAAAGCACACATTGCACATGAGCTGCCTCTGATTCGGTGTGAAGAAGGCTCTGTCCAATGCTCAACTATGACTGCAGCGGTAGCCACTTTAAACACTGCTTTCCTCACATGCATACTGTACGCCAGGGTGCATTCCAGCGGGCTGGCACAGACACCTTCACCTGGTTGCAATTAAGTTTGCATTGAACCAGCAACACTTACAAAGCATTTCCGGAACTGGAAGACCTGATGAAATGAGAGCAAATGTTGTGGGTTCTGCCAAGTATTTCAAAGAGAGGGGAGGAATCATTGACAAATAGTGCATTGTATTCCAAAGCCTCAGGAGATAAATTATAGATTGTTTCTGGGGATTTAGATTCTTTGCCACCACCTTCATCACTGTATCCTTGATGCCTGGACCTGTGTGAATCCTACCATCAAAGCTTCACATGCACAAAGAGGCTTGTTAGTTGACAGCAAGGATGTTACCAGTGACACCACTAAAAGGGAAGGTGACACAAGGCACCATTACTGCCATGTAGTCAGTGCTTTGGCCACTCATCCACATATCTGTTGTAAAGTGGACTTTCCTACCCTTCTACCTCGCCAATGCCTTTCTCACCACAAGAACTACTGAACCGAACAAATCAGGTATAGCCTTGCATGCAAAGAAATTCCAGCCAGAAATGTGCACTTGCCACCAGCTGCTTAAAACCTCTGTTCTCTGCAAGGAGCTGGCCAACCCTGATGCAGTCTCTACTCCTCCTGTTGCCTCCCAGGCTCTTTGCAATGCCCTTGCCTCTCAAGTTATCTCAAAAACCCAAGACATCCTGTCCACTCTCTCCACCTTTCCCACTCCTCTCCCCTCTCTGTCTGTGCTTGCTGACCCTCCTTCAACCACCCCTCCACCCTCCTTCTCGTCCTTTCCTCTTTTCTCCCCTGATGAGGTCGCTAGACATGTCCGATCTATGAAAGCCTTGTCAAAACAGGTTCATCCCTGTTCCTCTAAAACCATCAAGGACCACATTGACACCCTGCCTCCGGCTCTTGCTGCTTTTGGCAGCCACTCCTTTGCCTTAGGAGACTTCCCCTCCCCTCTGAAGCACTCCCTTGTGCATCCTCTTCTCAAGAAACCCACAGCTGATCCCTTTTGTCCAGCAAACCATCGCCCAATTTCCATTACTCCCTTTCTGGGCAAACTCCTGGAAAAGCTGGCCATCGCTCAGCTTAGCCTTCATTCCAATTCTGTTGGCTGTCTCCATGACCACCAGTCTTGCTTGATAGCTGCCAGAAGCCCAGAAGTACTTAAAAGTACTGTTTACTTGTGTGGTGCGTTGTTGAAGCTCCAGAGGACTTAACGTTGCATTACAGGGAGCCGCATGCTGAAGAACTCATCACCGCCGCTCAAGCGAACGCTCCTCAGGAGGACGTCTTTGGACGTGACACCCGACTGCCTGACTGCTGAAAATCAAAGAAGGCTTTGTCATTGCATATCACTCCCGACCCTCTGGCGGCCCCGTCCCCTTTGGGCGAGCTATATTCCCAGCATTCCACGCACCCGCGTGCGCAACCAGAAGTACTTAAAAGTACTGTTTACTGGTGCTGTGCGTTGTTGAAGCTCCAGAGGACTTAACATTGCATTGCCAGGAGCCGCGTGCTGAAGAACTCATCACTGCCGCTAAAGCGAACGTTCCTCAGGAGGATATCTTTGGACGTGACACCCGACTGCCTGACTGCTGGAAATCAAAGAAGGTGACTGACAGTGTTGTGTATGTTGAGCTTGCGGTGCTTACCCGCTGTGCTTACCCAGATGACACTGAGTGGACCCCCTGGTGACTGCTAACTGAAGCACTCTTTTTTTTTTCATTTCTCCCTTAAAGGCTTTGTCACCCGCGCGCGCACCGAGAAGTACTTAAAAGTACTGTTTACTGTTCACGGTGCACGGCGCGGGGCACAGGGCTGCTAGTTACATGACTCTTTGTACTAAGCCTGACCCGATATGAATGTCAATTTCCACCAGGCACTACTGGTTTCTCATAGGATGATTGTGGGCCCTGTGCCTTGAATATTGGCGAGCTGAAACATCGTGAGTAGCTTGGTTTTCTCCTGTAGGGAAACTGTGGGTATTAGGCTATACAATACTTGGGCGCTTTTGTGCACATGTATGTTGAGCATTCAACCCTTTTTTTCTTTTTTGCTACTTGCCTTGGGGGTGATGGGCGGTTTTGAAGTCTCAGAATTTTTTTGAGACCTTGACTTGGGATAAATGAGATTGTTGTATGTTGTGCTGTTCTCCATGGTCTACATATATGTTATAAAATTGTGTATGGGAGGGCTGGGGTTGGCGCACCACTCCTATGGCTGGCCGGTGACAACAGGCACTGACAGGTATAAACATATATATGACTGTACAATACTAGCGCATAGTTTCACTCTGATAGAAAATACAAGAAATGTACTGTAGGACATTGCCTACCGCAATCACATAAGGTTAGGGGTACTGGTGTATTTACGAACCCAGTACCAAATGGCTTACTCGCTACGTAGCGGTCGACCACCTCGTAATCTTGCGGCAAAGTGTATATACTCAGAAAAATCAAACAAACGCGCAAGTCTTCCTTTGTCTCCTATCGTAGAAGCTGCCAATATGGAGTGCCCACAAGGTGAGCGCAGTTTGGTGTCTAGGTTGAACACACCTTCTGCAAATGACATAATTTATCATGAAGTAGCCTTTGCTTACGCTCGTGCTCAGGCTGAGTTATCATTGCCTGTTGTGTCCAATTTGACTGCTCCCCCTCCCATAGTAAGCTTGGCATGTATGCCCTCTTCTCGCAAGAGCTTTTTCAGTATGAGAATGGATGAGCCTTGCTCATCAGGGGAGACTATTGTCGATGCACTGAATACTTCTCCCTCTGACAATTCGATCCTGGCTCCTGCAGTTTATGCTGCTTTAGAAAAACGCGTACGCCTCTCTGATGGACCCTCTACTCCGGTCTCTATTGCTAGGGGCAGAAGGGAGGATGTGCACTTGCATTGCAAAGAAACTGTTGCTTCTGATTTATTTAAAACGTCTCCAATTCAGACGGTCAACATAAAATTACCCCTACTTACTACCCCTCCCAAATCCAGTCCATCTGCATTTCCTTTTGCAAACAATAATAACAATGACCCGATTCCAGGAACTGCTTCTTCGCCCAATCACACTGCCCCTGTCCCTCCTTTGGGCTTTGATTTATTGGATCCGTCAGCTGATATTCAGTCTCTTAAGGCATCCTATCCGGTATTGTCATGAATTCTGAATTTATTAGATAGAGGACATGACTATACTCATTACGAACTAAGAGATTGCAAGTCCTCTTTGAACCAAATTCTATTTAAAATAAATAAACTGGAAGGATTCATCTTTGCCGACTCTTTATGAACTGAGGGCACAGTGCAACTCCCTGGGAAGGGCCCCAATGCCAACCCTGGGAGGAACGCTTCAGTTGACCGTGTGAGCACAGCCTCACAAACTGATCATACTGAACAGGAGGTATCGACCACACTGTAGCATACAGCTCCAACAACTGCCTTCTCCTTTGCACAATCCTTTGCACAAACTGTTGCTGCCCCCTTGGCATGTCCCCCCCTTTGGATATTCACTCATGCCCAATTATGCCAAAAGGTGACCAGCAACACCGAAAAGATTGAACAACTGCTATTTTTCATCCAGGAGAATCCCACAGAGGTGCCGTCAGAACATCTAGATTCAGATGAAACCACAGAGGTAGGTGAAATATTCCATCCTGATAGCCCGTCGGCCCTCACAAATCTATTTTCAGAATCTCAGAATGTGACTCCCTCCATGGAAGGCAAGGTTAATATCCAAAGGGGGTACTCTGCTAGTGCTGATCAACTTTTTGCTTCACGGAAAGAGAAACGTCTCTTCTTTAGAGCATTGAAAAGAAAGGCAGACAGAAAACCAACTCAGACACCCATGAAAACACTGGTAACAAATCCAAACAAAAAAAAACAAAAATGCAAAAAAGAAATAAAATAGCACAACCGGAATACTTGTGGATCTAGTCCATGCAGATCAGACAGACGTGGGGCCTGATCAAGGCTTCCCTCTTGAGGAGCTATCAAACGAGAGCAAAAAAGCTCTACAGATTGTTCCTGAAGTTGAGAGTCTTGGCACTGCATGCCGCAATAAAAAAGGGAAAAACATAGCTGTGCAGGCAAAGGGGTCTGGAGCCCTTTCTTCAGGTACTCTAACCCTTAGACAAAACTCCAAGCACGGTGCAAACCCACCTTTCTGCATTTTATAAGCCAATGGCTGCCAAAGTCACTCAAACAGGGAAAGCAGGCAGTGAGGCAATGCAATTGGGTAAAGCTCCACAAGCCTCAAATCCCTCCTTGAATGACCAACAACTAGGCCGGCCCTAGTCAAACTTATATCCTGGTCAGCCCACTTCCCCAAATTGTGAAAAAAAAACAAATCTGCCTCAATCTCCACACTCGGCAGAATCATTGGCTGCCATATCTTCACAATCATGTAATGATATAGTTGAAGTACCATCTTCAACCATTTTAGGGTGGGAGTCTGATCCTGTAATATATGGCAATAAACGTCTAAATCGGTCCGCATTGTTGAAAACATTTAGGCAAATTCCTGCATTACGCACTTTGCACTCAGATGACATTGAATGGATAACTCTCCCCCATACACATAATCATCGGATGGTATGCAAAGTCCAAACTAATATCATCACTGACTTAGTGTGGCAGCATAAGCGTGAATTGTAATTAGTTGGACTCACACCTGTACTATTTGAAATCTTGGAGGATGCAATCACCTTCAATGAAACTCTTCCAGCTCCTTCTCCGCAAGCCTTACCACCAGTTGACACTCACAATGTGCAGGGTGTTATCAAAGCAGAAGTAATAGCTCAGTTGGTATCCCTCTCCAATGTTAGTAAGGATTGGTCCTGGTTGACATCCTTGGCTTCCACTGAACACAACCATGGACAAAATGCCTACCTAATAAATCAAACCACTTGAGTGTTCTTTCGTGGAATTCTTGCGGATTCAAAAACTTGCACAAATGGTTTAACAATTCGAGTTATGTCACCAACTGCGACATACTGTTCTGCCAAGAAACTAAGGCAACACACAAAATTATACTCCGAGGCTTCACTGTATATCAAGTACCAGCGGAACGGGGCCTCAGAGGCCGCCCGCATGTTGGTGTAGCCATCGGTATAAATACCAAATGGTACATTCTATTCCATGTAGTGCATGAATCAACATCCTTTTTAGCGGTTTTAATTTCATTTCCTGAGGTTTCCTCAGATTATTATCTGTGTATATCCGTGTACCACAACCCTGCTTTTGTGAAAATTGCTGCTGCTTTTGTTATACTTGACAAATTGTTGGATGAAGTTCTAACACAACATCCGACATGCCGAATATTAATGGACACTGATTTTAATGCTGATTGCCTGGAGTCCTATGCCCCAAATCCAGCAGCTAATAGAGGCCACATGTGGAACACACAGCTAGCATCATGGGATATAACCTTCTTGTCATTCCACGTACAGGGTCCAGGGTTTACATGGAAAAGGGGTTCCTTGGCATCGTGCATTGATCACTTTGCCATTTCGGCAAATCTCCATGAGCGGTGTAAGAACATCGTGACACTTGATCCAACGCTTGGGGATCACTTGGTAATCAAGCTGACTATTGACGTCGTCATTCCTAATTTGAACCAAGATCCAAATCAATCACTCTTGGAAGGTGATCGCCCCGATATCTCCATCAGATGGAACAATAGACTGACTATGCGATAAAATTAACGCTCGCATTGATGCTTGGCTTGGCGGGTCACAGGGCTCTTCTAAATATGAATCTCAAGGCAAAATAGATCAAAGGAAATATTTGGAAATGATAGCAAGCGTAATGGCTTCTATCCAGGCTGGTAAGAATAGATCACATTCAACTTTTGCAAACTCTGGTTGCCCTGCAATCGACCTTGCCAAGCGCCTAAAAAATGCTGCATTACGCAAGATCAAAATTACAACACGCTCACCTGAGGAGTACGTAAGGCTGAAAAGAAAGATCTGCAATGCCTATTGCAACAAATGCACGAACATAAAACGCTATTTTCATAATATGGCCAATCAAAAGATACTAAGTTCTTTATGCCGTAATGATCGGCCCACAACCTGGGCAATCTTAAGGTAACATTCACCTACCTTAAGTACCAATCAAGCATCCACGTTAGCCGCTGTCACATGGATTAAATTCTATGAAAATAAATTTGCGCTACCATTGTCGTTTCGTAACATCTATGTAAAAGAACCTACCATTCCTAAATTACCCATAGCTAACTGGTCATTACAAGACATTGAATGTGCAATAAATGCCCTGAACTACTCCAAGGCAGCTGGCTCGGATGGCATTCCTCCATGTGTCTTAAAACGTAATCCCCGGTTGTGGGCCAAAATACTGAAATCCCAATTTGATAATGTCTTAAAAACCTCAGACATTCCTGCCTCATGGCTAGGTTCAATAATCGTGCCAATTCACAAAAAAGGTCCAAGACACAACCCTGAAAACTACCGGCCAATTGCTCTCATAGATGCTGCTGCCAAAGTGTTTGCAATTTTGCTACTTTGGGAACTGCAGGCGCACCTGAAAACATACAACATCCTCTCGCGTTTTCAAATTGGCTTCCGGGCCCGGATGGAGACAACGCTAATGGCACACTTACTTGCTAAAACAAAGATTCCCGATGCTGGGCCCTAATATATGGCCTCCATAGACTTGACAGCTGTCTTTGATTGCGTGGTGCGGGGACTGCTCTGGCAGAAAATGCGCCTGATGGGAATACAATCACACATCATTATCCTAATAGCAAAATTGCACACAAATACTGCATATTATGTTAGAGTAAAACAGGCAGGTGCAACCACCAATCCCATCCCAACCGGGGTGGGAGTTAAACAGGGCTGTAACCTGGCGGCCAAACTTTTCAATCTGTATCTATGCGGCATCAATGATATTTGGGCCCAACAAATCAGTTATCCGGCAAGATTGGGCCACCTAAAAATTAATTGGCTTGCATTTGCTGATGATTTTGTAATATTCGATCGTACACCCTCAGGACTGCAAATAAAGTTGGCCTTATTTGCTGAATACTGTTCCTCCCATAATTTATCATTTAATGCAGGAACATTTTTTATTTTTATCTTCAAGAATCTTAAGAGACGTGTTAGTTCCTGGAAGTGGACCATCGGCAGCACCCCCATTCCTAAGGCAACAACAATTAAATATCTGGGTTATACAATGTCAGATTCCAATGCGACCATAATGTGGAAGAAGATCCTAAATGAAAAGGCAAAAACTCTAGTTACCCAAATGCGCATGGTATTTAATAAATATTGCAAGTTCTCTTTACTTCCTCTCTTTGAATTCTACACTCTCAAAGTTGAGTCGATTCTACTTTACGCACTTGATATTTGCTTGGCGGACATAGATCAATTCCTCAATCAGCTACAAGGACGCCTATGGAAGGGGGTGCTGTGTTTGGCTAACTTCCTGCCTAATGTGGTGTTAAGGCAGGAACTAGGCTAAACGTCTTTGTCTGCTCGGTACAATTGGCGGCAACTATCAAATTTGGGAAAAATGTTACTCCCCCCGCAAAACTCTTTGTACGAAGATTTGGGAACAATGATAAATGCTTTCAACCCTCCATCTATTGGAAAATTTTACAGGAAAATGGCTGCACTGTTGGGTGAGTTAGCCCTGACCCCTGCTGACTTAGCATTTTGGCAAGCTCACGTTAAACTTCGATTATTTGCGAACGATTGGTGTAAGACTCTTAACACTATCGATAAATTCAAAACCTTTAAGGGAGTGGCCAAATTTGCCTCGAGTTGCTGTCCTCACAAGCCGTATCTATTGCAGTTTCCATGTCCTAAAGCTAGGGATCTATACATGAGGTTCAAACTAAATCAACTACCTACCTTAGATAGAACAAGAACATAGGGAATACATACTGCAGGTATGCCTGGTGAGGACTGTAGATTTTGCAAAGAATCTGGCATGTTGGAGTCTTTAAAGCATCTGATTGCTGGTTGTGCATACTTTGAAATTCAACGCAAAGAAATATTTGGCATCGAAGTAGTGGGACTCTCGGCTGCTTCAAGGGAATGGCTTTGGCTCGCATGAATGTGGGGTAGCTCCACTAAAGCCATCTTACGGCTCACAAGATTTTTGTCTATTTTAAATATTGAACTGGAAAAACTAAATGACCGGTCTGTTGTGTCATGAATAAGTTGATATCAAAATGCAAAACCAATTCGTTTTGATTATGTGATCATTAAGATAACCTTTATGAAATGAAGATATTTTATGAAAACATAGGGTTCCCTACATGTGAAAAACCTTAGTTGTTTACCTATGTAAGACTTTGTATTATTTTATTCTCTCTTAATTGTATGTAAAAAGTGTATGTAAAAAAATGATGTAAATGTGAAATGAAGATGTAACTGGAATATCAAACAAAAAAAGATGTGAACTGTAAAAAAGTTGTAAAAGTTTGTTAAACTAACTATAAACAACATATTGAATTAAAAAAAATAAACAAAGAACCACAGAAACTGCTCTCTTGAACATCTGTGAAGATCTGCTCTTCAGCCTGGACTCTAACATTCCCTCTGTCCTCATCCTACTCGATATCTCTACTGCCTTCGACATGGTCAACCATATCATCCTGCTCAACCGTCTCCGTGATAACCTGGGAATCACTGATCAGGCTCTGGGTTGGCTGACCTCTTTCCTCTCTGATCAACCCTCCCAGGTCCAACTTGGGTCCTTCCTATCATCTATATTCCTCTCTACCTGTGGTGTTCCCCAGGAGTCTAACCTCTCGCCCTGGCTTTTCAACCAATACCTGGCAACTCTCGTCCACTGCATTGCCATTTTTTGGTCAAATTTCCAGTGCTACGCTGACGACACTCAACTCATTTTCAGGCTGCCCTCGGCCACCTCCTCTCCCTCTCTCATCTATGATTGCCTAACTGCCATTCAAGATTGGTGTGCCGCCAATGATCTTTGTCTGAATGCAAGCAAGACGGAGTTCCTCCTCATCGGCACACCTTCACCATCCTTTCCCCTCACTCTCTGGCCGGCCTCCATTGGCCCTCCTCCTACCCCCACCTGCGAGGCTAAGAACCTCAGGGTCAACTTTGACTCCACACTTTCCTTCTCTGCCCACATCTCTGATGTCTCTACAAAGTCAAACCTCATACTGCACCTCCTTAGAGGTACTCTGCCTTTCCTCTCCTTCCCCCACCCCAGACGCTCATGGTCTCCCAAGCTCTGGTTCTCTTTAGGTTGGAGTATTTTAACAGCCTCTTTCTAAATCTACCTTCCTCTACTCTCTGTCCTCTGCAACTAATCCAGAACAGGACTGCGAGACTTGTCCTTGGCCTCAAGCCCTGGGACCGTATCTCTCCAGCTCTGAAATCTCTCCATTGGCTCCCAGTGGATGCAAGGATTAAATTCAAAACCCTCTGCATTGTCCACAAGGCTTTCTGGCGCCTGGGTCCAAAATACCTTCAGCTATCCCTTTGCAAATACCTCCCCTCTCAAGCTCTTCGCTCCTCTACCTCTAACTCCCTCAGCGTCAGTCGTTTTTCAAATAAATGAGCTGGGGTAGATCTCTGTCTTTAGCTGGGGCCTCCCTCTGGATCAGCCTCTCTGCCACTCCAAAACTTGAGGAGACCTTCCCCTTTGATTCTGCCTTCGCTCCCTCTCTCCCCTGCTGATCTGTTCTCTCTTGGCACTGTGCACCTGGCCACCCTCTGTCCTCCGGGCCCAGGTACCTGCTCACCCTGCCACCCTCCCGCATTGCCTGCAGGCCACCCCTTGCACTGGGGTCTGTATCTGTACCCATACAGTCCCCCCACCCTTTTTCTTCCTGCACTTATCAGACCTACCCTGTCTGCTGCCTTAAACCCAGCACTTGCCACTTGCTGGCTGCACTACCACTGTTTGTTGCCTTTATTATTTATCTATTATTATTTATCTGTTTCTCCTTTGCGCCGCACTTTCCACTTCTCCCCCTTTCGATGCACTTTTCCCCTCCCCCTCTCCCATACTCTTGTGCGTTCTCAATGTCACTGGGAATAGTAAGATTGTTGTTTTCTTCTCCCCTGTTCCCCTCCCTTGCCTTGTCGCGCTCTGAAACACTTGTGTACGCGTGCGATAGAAATAAAATATCAATATCAATAACAAAGGTGTATGGCGAAAATCTACTGATACCATTATCGCAAGTTTGGCAGCCGTCCTTGTGGATAGTTACATTGAAATTTCTGGCTGCGCTGAAATCACTCACTGAAACTGGAGCCCCCGAAGCGGCATCTGGAGAGAGACCGCAGAGGGAGAGCTGTAGATCATTTCTCGGGACCAGTGCACAAGCAGCAGGATCGCTGTAGGACCCCTAGGCAACCAGGGACATCGATAAGAGCCACAAACCCCAAAGGTGATTTGACTTTACCTTGGGGAAAGCCATACACAGGACCTTGAACACAAACTGAGACATTGTGAAATACAGACCGCCATTACTATCTCGCAGTGGAGCTGTGCTGAAAAAGGGCCAGGGATTAGCCAACAATTTAACATCTTTACTGTTTGTAAGACCTCCCAGGTGGGGAAGATAGGGCCAGATTGGGCAGGGCAAGTGATCCAATTCCAGGAGGAGGGGTAGCATAAAGAGGGAAACACGAAGCAGGAAGTTGTGGGTTGTATGGAGGAAGTCATAGAAGGAGGAGGTAGCAGACCAATAGACCAGCTGGAGGAATGATGGTGTATTGGAGAGTGTAGGTGATTTTGGGAGAAGGTGAGCATTGGATGATGAGAATGGTACTGTTCGATGAGTGTGCGTGCCAGAGTACCAAGTGAGATGGTTAGAAGGAGTGTAGGGAGTGAGTGGGAAGTGAATATGAGAATGTAAGGGGGTGTCTGAGAAGTAGTCAGGAAGGAGTGATAGTAATGTGAAAAAGGGAGTAGTAGCATGGAGGAGGGAGTATTAGTGCAGAAGAAGGAAAGTAGTAGTTTGTAGGGTGTTAGTAGTGTGGAAGAAGGGGTAGTGTTGTGAGGGAGCAGTAACATCAAAGGGTAGAGTCAAGACATAGATGGAGTGAAAGATATTGGAGAGAAAGAAGAAGTAGGATAGCTGAGGGTGGAGTTGGCAGGAGGAGAGTAGGAGAAAGGAAGAGGGGAAAGCAGTGTGCAGGCATGACAGGAAGACAATTGAGTCAGGCAGAATGTCTGTAAAGCACAATCCATATCCCTATAGACAAGTAACGAAGGGGTAGTGTATGTTGAGTATAGGAGGTCCCAGAGGGAAGTTGGCTAAATAAGGCATTCAGCCTTTTGGTGTCCACCCTAAGTATAAATCATATCTTAGATAGCAGGGGTCAAAAGGAACAAGTTACTTACCTGTAACTGTTGTTCTCCAGCATGGGCCTGGCATGGATTCACGTGCTCATGAATATTCCCCGTCGTCAGGCTGGGAATCCTCGGTAAAGAAAAAATCAGTATCAGTTTTGTTTCTGATCTGTCTTTCTTATTAGTAACCAATCACTGATCTCTGGGTCATACTGCCCCCAGCCAATGACTGCCCTCTCTCTAAGCCCCGCCTCTGGCAGCCATCCTCAGATTTGGTAGCACGCAAAGTGGCAGTATGACCAAGTGAAGAGCCGCAGAGGGGTAGGTGGGAGGGTTCGCATGTGAATCCATGCCAGACCCATGCTGGAGAACAACAGTTACAGGTAAGAAACTTGTTCCTTCTCCAGCATGGGGTCTGGCATGGATTCACATGCTCATGAATAAAAGAATACATAGCAGTATACACATGCACAACCATGGGAGGTGGCAAAGGCTCAACATTAAGCATTACATCCAAAACACAACATTAAGCAATTCTTACCTCCTCAGCAGGCTCACCTTAGGCGAACAGGTTGCGCAGCACTGCTTGGCCGACCCTGGACTCCTCCCTGGAGTCCCGATCGACACAGTAGAATCTTGTGAAGGTGTGCGTAGACCTCCATGTAGCAGTCCTGCAGATGTCCAGCAGGGGCACACCAGACAGGAACGCTGTAGTAGCAGCGATCGCTCTGGTCGAATGGGCTCTCGGACGGCCGTGCAGCGGTCGGTTTGCCAACCGGTGACAGTGCATGATGCAGCCGGAGAGCCATCTGGAAATAGAAGTCTTCAAGAGAGCCTTCCCTTGATTCACAGACCCAAAGTTCACAAACAGTTGTGACGTCTTCCGAAAACTCTTTGTGCAGTCCACGTAGAACTTCAGCGCTCTAGCTACATCCAGCGAGTGCAAAGTCCTCTCGGCCGGCGTCGAAGGCGACGGGAAGAAAACTGGTAACACCAGGGGCTCGTTGAGGTGGAAGTCCGATGGCACCTTGGGCATGAAGGAGGGGTGCGTCCTCAGCACCACCCTCGTGTCATGAAAAGTCAAGTATGGAGGCTTGCAAGATAGGGCCTGGATCTCTCCCACTCGTCGTGCGGAGGTGATGGCCACGAGGAACGCTGTCTTCCATGACAGGAACTTCAAAGGCGCCGAATGCATAGGCTCGAATGGGGCCCCCATGAGCCTGGTCAGCACCACATTAAGCTCCCACGCCGGGGCAGGAGCCTTCACCGGCGGGAACGATCGGAATAGCCCCTTCATAAATTCCTTCACCAGGCGATGAGACCACAAGCACGTCCGTCCCGTAGTCCTGGTATATCGGGAGATGGCAGCCAGATGTATTTTGATGGAGGCGTGAGCCAGTCCAGCTTTGGCCAGTAGGTACGGCAGTACTTGAGGGGCCGTAATCCGCAGAGGGTTAATCTTCTGTGCACGGCACCAGACAGAGAACCTCTTCCACTTATGACCGTAACGCTTGAAAGTTGAGGACGCCCTGGCTTTTGCAAGAACCTCTCTGCAGTCAGCTGGGATATCGTACCCTCCAAACTCTAGTGCTGCAGGAGCCAGGCCTGCAAGTTCAGCGACTGTGGGTCGTGATGGAGAGAAGATCCGCGTCCGCTGGCAGCTTGACTGGTGGGGACGTTGACAAGTCCAGAAGGTCCGGGAACCAGATCTGCCTCGGCCACGCCGGTGCAACGAGGATCATTCTGCACCTGGACTTCTTGAGCTGGTTGATGAGGCGGAGCAGCAACGGAGGGAACGCATATAGAAACAGGCCGTCCCAGGGGAACGAGAAAGCATCGCCCATGCTGCTCGGCTGCGGGAACCTGCTGGCGAACCTTTGGCACTTGGAGTCTGTTGCCGTCGCGACCAGGTCGATCTGGGGTTTGCCCCATCGTTGGAAGAGCCGATCCCCTGGTCCTGGCATAGTTCCCACTCGTGGCAGGAGCGCAGCTCCCTGCTGAGTCGGCGATGGGTTTTTTTATTCCTGCCAAGTGGAAGGGAACCAGAAACATCCCCTGGGTGACTGCCCAGTGCCACAGATCCTGGGCCTCCTTGGATAGGGCTAGGGATCTGGTGCCCCCTTGCTTCCGTATGTAGAACATTGTGGTGGTGTTGTCGGTGAAGATCCTCACCACTTTGTCCTTGAGGGACGGAAGGAACGACTTGAGGGCCCAGAACACTGCTCGGAGCTCCAGAATGTTGATGTGGAGGGACCTCTCCTCCGGGAGCCAAAGGCCTCTTGTGTGGAGATCTCCGGTGTGGGCCCCCCAACCCTCCAGAGAGGCATCCGTCGTCACCGTCTCCTGAAACGCTGGGGTTTGAAAGTCCGTGCCTGTAGTGAGGGGAGCACGGGTGCCCCACCATAGGATTGCCCGACGGAACTCCTCGTCGAGAGGGGTCCTGTCCTTGAAGCAGCCCCTCGCCTGAAACCAGCAGGCGTCGAGGAACTCCTGTAGCGAACGCATCTGAAGTCTGCAAATGGGTACAAGATAGATGCATGAGGACATCATCCCGAGAAGGGACTTGATGGACCTCACCCTGGCCACGTCCGTAGCTAACAGGCACCGCACCTTGCCCAGGATGGTCTTGGTCCTCTCCTCTGACGGGGAGGCCAGTTGCCCCACTGTATCGAGCTTCGCTCCCAGAAACAGTGCTACTTGCGATGGAACCAGGTGGGATTTGGGGTAGTTGATGGCGAACCCCAGTTCCGTGAGCAACCGGACGGTCCTCACTGTGTGTTCGACAGCGAGTTCCCTTGTCCTTGCCCGGATTAGCCAGTCGTCCAGGTAGGGGTAGACGTAGATCCCTTGCAGGCGCAGCCGCGCTGCCACTAGTGTTAGGCACTTGGTGAATACCCTGGGTGGCGACTTTAATCCGAACGGTAGGGCTCTGAATTGGTAGTGGCGTCCCTGATCCACGAACCTGAGATACTTCCTGTGTCCTTTTAGAATGGGGATGTGGAAGTAAGCATCCTCCAGGTCCAACGACGATAGCAAGTCGCCTTCCTCCAGCTGTCCAAGCACGTGCTGGAGGGTGACCATGCTGAATTTCTGCGCCTTGATGTATTTGTTTAACTGACGCAGGTCCAGGATGGGGCGCCAAACCGCCTGTCTTCTTTTTGACAAGGAAGTACCTTGAGTACACTCCGGAGCCCCGGAGCCTCCTGGGGACGAGCTCGATGGCACCTTTCTTGAGCATCGCCCTTACCTCCAACAGCAGTTGAGGGATGTAATTCTCCTTCCTGAACCACGGGAGGAATGCAAGGGCACTTCTTTTGGAATTCCAGTGAGTGCCCGTTGGCCAGGGTGTCCAACACCCAATGGTCGGTGGAGATGGACTCCCACACGCTGACAAATTTCGTCAGCCGGCCTCCCACCGGGGTGCTTCGGTGGGGGCCCGATAACGCGGCCGGGTCGGTCTTGCTTGGAGGCGGCCTTGCCGCCTTGGCCTCCTTGGCGACGACGGCGGGATCCCCCTTGCTTGCTGCGACCTCTGTAGGCCTCCTGGGAAGAGGAGCAGGCCGCCTGGCGGTAAGAGGAGGAGCCACTGCTGGATCCTTTGGAGGCACCCTGTCTGCCTCTGGAGCTCTGAAAGGGCTGTCACTGTTGAAGCACCCCTAGGGCCCGAGTCGGTCTTGATGGCCTGTAGAGACTCGTCCACCGCCTTACCAAAAAGGTTGTTGCCGTCGAACGGCATGCCCAACACTCTGGTCTGGACGTCCTGGCAAAAGTCCATCACCTTGAGCCATCCTCGTCGTCGGAGGCAAACTCCGTTGCCCAGTTGGCAAAATCCGGTATCGGCAATGTCCGTTGCCACCGTTATGGCGTGATCTGACACCACCTCGCCTTCCTGCAGAATTTCCAGGTCCTCCGCCCTCTTGTTGTCAGGCAGGAAGTCTAGCAGGGGAGCTATCTTGAACCAGAGCTCCCTGTCGTAGCGGGCCACGATCACTAAGGCATTGGCCGCCTTAATCGTCGTTGCCGCCGACGAGATGACTTGTCGTCACATGGAGTCCAACTTCTTGTCCTCGCTGTCTGGCCGCCGCCGCACCTGCCGCTTTCTTCTTAGCCGCTACCGAGACGACAGAGTCCGGCGTGGCTTGGGCCCTGAGGCACAAGGGGGCGGCATCGGGGACTCGGTACTTCTTCTCGTACCTGTCCCTCTTGGCGGGCGTCGTGGAAGGGTTCTTGAGGACGGCAAGCCCCTCGTCCCAGATGTCGTCGAGTAAAGGCACCGCGAGGACCGTCTTCCTCTTGGCCTCTTGTCGCTGGTAAAGAAACCCTTCCTCGGATGCCCTGGTTATCATGGCGTGGAAGGAGCCAATTTCGAAGGCTGGAGCAGCCCGCGGGGTGGAGGGGTGATGACGGGATGTCCGCTGTGTCATCGCCTACGTCATCGTCAGTCCCCGTCGCTGTATCTGTCGCCGTATCCTCTCTAGGGTCCGGCGAGGGGGATGAGGGGTCCACAGGCCTCACGGGCACGAAGGGAGGGGTGGACTCTCCTCCGCTTGTTCGGAGGGTTTCCCGACGGGCCTGGTTCTGGATCCTCCGTCGGGGTCCGTGGTAATCTCGTCCATATCTCAGTACATAAGGATTGGATTGCCAACAAAATGGCCGCCGAGCTATCCTGGGGCTCGGGTAATGGCTGCGACGGATGGGATGGCCGCTCCACTAGGCCCTCTTCGTCGCCATTGTCGCTATCTTCGATCACGTCAGCGGGGACCGCCCCCTGGGATCGAACCGTCTCGAACCTCTCGTTGAGGCCTATGAACCTCTCGTTGAGGCCCTTCTCGGTTTCCACCAGCTCCTCCTCAGAGGCTGATTCCGAGTCTGTAATGGCCACCGGCCCCCCCTCTTTTTACGCCCGGGACTTCAAGGGCGTCTTAACGATGGGCTGGAAAGAGGATTCCCTCCGCAGTGGCAGGGATACTCTGGGCCCAGAGGCCGTTTCCACTGGCGTAGACTCAGCCGGCTCCGCCAGGGTCGCAGCGACCACTTCGATTGAGGCCTTTGCCGGCTAGATCAAAGCCCTCACCACCTTAGGTGCGTCCTGTGCCTTCGCCTTGGGGGGAGGGTCAGCGCCTCGCTCCCCCTTCGAGATCAACCGGTGCCGCTCCAGCAGCTTACCCGGGTTCTCGGACTTCCTCTTCCCCGAACCAGAGCGCTGGCTCGTGGTTGAATATGCCGGGGAAGTCGCGCCCTGCATGGCAGCCGAAGAGCCCGACCTTTCGGCGCTCCCGGTGCCCGCGGACTCGCGGTGCTTGGCCTTCTGTTGGGCCCCCGTCGCCGGGGTGCCCTCACAGGACTTAGAAGCCCGCTCAGACTTTTTCTTCGCCTTCTCACCTGCTGTGCCCTTCTCCAGCCAGGCGGTGAGGCAGGAACGACGATCTTGTTTGGTCTGTTTCGAAAGGTTCTTGCAGAACGCACAGTCCTTCTCCGTGTGCGTCTTGTCCTCATGAAGGCAGTAGAGACATTGCGAATGCTCGTCCTCCTTGAAAACGTTTTGTAATCTGCATCCAGGGCAGCACCTGAACAGCTTGGATCTGGGCGTCGAGCTTCCCTTGTCCTGGGCCATGTCCGTTGAGGTAGGCCGCAGATCTTCCGGAATCTTCCAAGAAGCGTAAACTCAACGAAAACTTCACCCTTGAGGGGCGTAGAAGAATTCCGAAACGGGTCCCCGTTATCGTAAGTAGAAACGGTGGAGCTTGAGGCTCGATTAAACCGAAAAAATGAGAAAATCTCCTGAAAAGCGCGAAAACGCAGCAAAAACTCGAGAGCTAAAGCACGAGGACTCCCAACACTTAAGCGTGCCGTAAAAATCTGAGGATGGCTGCCAGAGGCGGGGCTTAGGGAGAGGGCAGTCATTGGCAGGGGGCAGTATGACCCAGAGATTTGTGACTGGTTACTACTAAGAAAGACAGATCAGAAACAAAACTGATACTGATTTTTTCTTTACCGAGGATTCCCAGCCTGACGACGGGGAATATTCATGAGCATGTGAATCCATGCCAGGCCCCATGCTGGAGAATTCAGTATATACTAACCTGGCATCTGGGTTAGCGAGTAGGTGGTTTTATTTCAGAGAGAGAGGGATGGCTCTATGGCCCTGGAAAAGCTTAATAGAATAATTGAACCATCTGTAATGCTCAGAGAATCCATTGAGTCATCTCTGACATTGCTCACAGTAGCAGCAGTAGGTGTCATTGACAGTGGGGCAGAGGCAAGAGGAGAGCAATTATGGCACTCTGTAAGACAAACAAGTGTCACTGGTTGCTATGACAGCCCTGTTGATTCTGCTATTGCCATCTACCCCATTGAAACTTCAAGGTATCTGACTTAGGTGTCACAGGGTTGTTGACAAGAGGCATGCTTTGTGGAATATCTTCACTCTGAACACATGTCAGAGTTTGATTGCTCCATCATACCTTTGTTTCACTGGTGAATGAAAGAGTAGACGCAATATCAGTGTTCTCGGCTATAGCTCACCATCTTTTCTTGAGGCAAGGTTGCTCTACTCAAAGTCCTTTTCATTACCCCCACCAGATTCATCATCACCCTCATTGTATCATCTTATTCATATGCCATGGGTGCAGGATATGCATTGGATATGCCAGGCTGAGAAATAGTCAGCACCTCTAACATGGTCGATTGACCATGGATTTGCTGCCCCTGACATACTGCTGAGAGATTCAACTCCAAACTGTTACATCTTTAGATAACTGAACAAATTGTAAAAAAACAAGGTATGACAGCATGAAGGGCAGTGGAATGGAGAGGGTGGTGGTGATTGGGAGAGAGAATAGAATGTATATGTTTGAAAGGTGGGAGTTGAAGGGGAGAGAATGAAGATGGCACAGAGGCTGGGGCTACTGTAACTTTGAGGACTTAAATGAAAAGATTAATCTACCTACGTTGTCTGGTGCCACTTCATAATACAAACTCTCTTCATTAAGATGACGTTTGCAACACGAAAGGATGCAATACATTTCCACTGATGACACACTCAGATGTTAGAGAATGTGGGCTTTTAGTGTTAAAACACAACCAAGCCAGTGATGACATAAGAAGCACTAAACGCCGCTCAACCAGTGTTTAAATGCTCTGACTACTTTTTGATGTGGCCAATGTGCTACTTTTGGTCACTGATACATTTTGTAGTCTTATACAGTCACCCATGATTTGAACATCCCCAGAAATTGCAGCAGCACCTATTTCTTCTGTACACTGTACAACATTTCCATACCTTCCACTCCTGCTCCCAAGTCTGGATGCTGGCTTTGAGGACGTCTTGTTTGTTGTTGATCATTGCTGTAAACAAGTCAGACACTGACAGCCCATGGGAGTATTTTTACAAACGTGCTAGTGCAGTGCATTATGATTGTGTACCAGCAAGACCCTACAAACAATGTCTTTCTTCAAAACTGTATTTCTCCTTCCCACTAACTCACCCCCGCCCCTTTTTTCAGAGCCGCCAGAGCACCAGGGGACCACTCCGGTGGTGATAGTGCGCGGTACAAATATCCTTTAACATTAACATTAAAATTCCCCCAAGTGTGCCAAAAATGTGATTACGAAATGTAAGTTCCTTGTGTTTGTCAGCTACTGAACCCAATCAAATTGTGCATGAGTGTATGTGAAATAAACTAGCATACCCCAAATACATTTGCCCTTTGCTCAAACTATGCTATGAAATTTGACAAGAAATTCAAGTGCCCCTGTCCATACTGCGCTCAGGTAAGTCATGCGTTAGCTCGCGTTCAATCAACCAATATTTCACAAAGATGTTTGCTCTTCCCTCAAACTGTGGTAATATATTCTACAAGAAAATAATGCTCTGAGCTCAACCAAATAAAGCGTGAACACACTTTTAAGCAACCTAAACTCTCCAAAGAATTGTATCCTTCTATCAAAGTGTGGCAATATCTTTTACAAGATATTCAAATGCTCCACGGTGCACAACAAAGTTGTGCATGAGCGTGCAATCAATCAATCAGTGTTCCATAAAAATGTTGGCCCTTCCCTCAAAGATTGATAAAGCATTTGAAAAGAAATTCATGTGCATGTGTCAGCTACTCCACTCAAACAAGTTGTGTTTGAATGCTCATTCAATCAACCCACACAACCCAAAGACTTTTCCCCTTCACTCAAAGTATGTTAATTTATATCACAAGAAATTCAAATGCTCTTGTGATCTTCTGTGTGATCAAGCAAGTCATGCATGGGTGCACATTCAATCAACCAATGTTCCTCAAAGATGTTTGCCCTTCCCTCAAATTGCGCTAATAAAAGTGAAAATAAATAAAAATGCTTGTGTCAGGTACTGTGCTCATCCAAGTCATGAGTCAGCATGAGTTAAATCAATCAGCGCTCCTCAAAGACAATTGCCCTTTCCTCAGAGGGTACTAATACATTTGACCAGAACTTCAGGTGCCCCTATCAGCTACTGTTATTAGCAAAGTCGTTTGTTAGCAAACATTCAATCGACCAGTGATCCCTGAATAGCATGTCTCTTCCCTTAAAGTAATTCAAGTGCTTGTGTGCATCAGGAATTGCGATCAACCAAGTCATGCTTGATCACAAATGTTGCTTGTGTCAAATACTGTGCTGAACCAAGTTGTGTGTGAGTGCACATTCAACTAGTGTGTTAATAAATTTGACAAGAAATACAAATGCTTATTCCAGCTTCTGGGCTCAACCAGTGATCGAAGTGAGTGGGAACGGTCAGGAGCAGTGTTCCACTACTTTTGTTTTTTTTCTGTTTATCATTCCCCTACTTTTTACGACCATATTCACCATTCTATACAGAGGATCTGTTCATTCATGCCCCTGTGCATTGTAAGGATGTAATAGGAGCCGTACTTACTAGTCACTTAGACTATTGCAATGCCCCGGCCGCAATACCTTGTCACATGTTGCACTATACATCCGCCTTCCCTCTCTACTGCCGAGATCACAGTTCCACTACTTTTTTCGGTACACTTCTGCCATTGGGCTCAACCAAGTCATGCATGAGTGCAGATTCAATAAACCAGTACTTAACAAAGATAATTGCCCTTCCCTCAAAGTGTGCTGATAAATTTGAAAGAAATTCACATGCAGTGTATCAGCTACTGACACTGCTCAACTAGGTTTTTCAATCAGGCTACTTCATCACAAAGTCCTCCTCCATCCAGGCAGGTGGTGTGTTGTGTCACACACCCAATCACCTTGTTACATGCCTCATGCCACTGGCTGAGAGTTCAGCAAATATTTCTTTCCCCAGCATAACCCAAATACTTTTTTTACTTCCATCAAAGCATGCTAATTTATTTTAAAGGAAATCCAATTGCCTGTGTGAGTTACTGCACTCAACCAAATTGTGAATGAGTGCTCATGCATTCAGTCAAGCCACCCAGCACAAAATATACAAGCAAGTGGCCTAGCAAGAATTGCCTATCTTGCCTTTTCAATAAAAAAGATAATGTTTTAAAGACGTTTGCAAAAATAACAAGTAAATGTATATTGAGTTCAGATATGCATAAAATATTGTAAAGGTGTAGAATTAAGACTCTGGCACAGAGGGGTCATGGTGGTTATTAGAAAAATGTATTAAAAGATAAAAAAAGGAAAAGAAAAGCCTATGTCACCCTTACACTAAGAGGGACTCCTGCCTCATCTGAAATAACTAATGTCAGACTGTCCAAAGCAAAAGTCCTAATATACAATGTCAGAATTCTAACTCTGTCCCTCACTTCTAAGATTAAACTAAAACGAAGTTTAAACTAAAGTAAAAGATCGGTCTTTCCAGCCCGAAGGGAGTGGTAACTTGAAGAATTGGGGAATATCTTCCTTGTTCAGGCTCCTCATAAAGTTCAACAATTGTTGGTGGGAAATCATGTCCCCTGTTTGGACCTTCTCAAGCTTCTTTTCTGTCTCTGGGTCCCTGACCCAGATTGGTACATCTGGTTCCTTTTCACCAGGCACAACTGCACACAGAAAAGGAGATCGGATGCATTTCCAAACTGGAGTGGGTCCTTGACCCTGGTCGGCAGATCTGGTTTCCTCCCAGCAGGCAATGCGACAAAGAAAAACAACCTGGATGCACCCCCAAGCTATGGTGGGTCCCTGATCCTGGTTGGCAGACATGGGTTCCAAACACCAGGCACTGCGACGAAGAAGAACCACTTGGATGCTCTTCCCAAGCTGTGGTGGGCCCCTGACCCTGGTTGAGAGACGGTTTCCTCCCACCAAGTACTGCATCGAAAAAGAACTGCCTGCATGCTCTCCCAAGCTGTGGTGGGCCACTGACAATGGTTGGCAGACCTGGTTTCCTCCCATCAGGTACTGCAACGTGAAATAACACCCTGGATGCTCTCGCAAGCTGTGATGGCACATACAGACTTGGTTTACTCGCCTGCCAAGTACAGCATGTACTGTCTCTAAAAGGTTCACAGTTCTCTTTACATGGGTGCAGATCCCAGACGTGCACTTCTCACTTTAGTTTCCCACTTTGTAGGCTTGGTTCACTCTCCTGCCAAGCCTTAGTACAAGCCCATATACAGTCAACCATTTCTCCCACAGTTGGAGGGTCCCAGACCCTCCTTTCCCAGCCTTTCAGCTTGTCCCACCACCTCCTTAGGCTTTCAACGCCTCTCTGGTCACCTGCATACCTTAGTGCATGGTCTGTGTGGGTGTTTGTTCCTCCGGACAGCTGGGTTCTGTTACGGGGATACAGTGGCTATCAGGAACCTGTTCTACAGTCTTCTCAGTGTTCCCAGCAGCAGATGTCCTTACCTGAGCACTCCACGGGTCTCAGGGATGCCCAGAGCTTCAGTCCGCATTCTGGCTGTGAGGTCTCCACGTCCTGGACCAGCCTCAGACACTCTCTCTCCGTTCTCAGCATCACAGTCAGCTTCCACCTTCACTCCTAGTTCATGCTTGCTCTTGCAGTTCCTCCAGGAAGGGCTTGACACTTCGTCAAGTCCTTCTTTACTTTTAACGCAGCTTCTTTCAATCGGCTCTTGTGAACTACTAGAATGCACAAAGTGGTTCTGGTAAGTATTCTGTACTGCTCTGCGCCTCCTCATCCCAGTACTGAGTCAGGCATGATTTTGTAACTCACTGCAGATCTTTCTCGTCTCAGTAGTCTCTACTTTTGCTGGGCTACAAAAGTACTTGGTATATGAGGTTAGTGGTAGAGAAGGAAGAGCTGAATGAGAGGTGGGGTCATAGTAGGGAAGGGGTCTAAGGTCAGGGGATTGGCAGGAATACTGTGTTCGCCTGATATGGTAATCACTAGTCCCAATGGGGGTTTCCCATTCCATGAGATCCACCCACTGAGTACCACCCCCAGGGGGACTATGGGGTAGCGGCCTCACAACCCTGACCTCATGGGAAGGGGCTACCGCTTTGGAAGCCATGACGACATCCTGGGATTCATCATAACATACATTAAAATCAACTCCTAAACTCCCTCACTAAGTAAAACGCTTCAGCTCTCAAATAAACAGCAACAGAAATCACTCTTCTTCCTCTCTGAATCATTCTCAGTCACTGAGTAAGAGCTCCAGAAGCAAATTCTTTACAAAGACAAGTGACTCTACCAGAACTTTATACCTGAAAATCTGTTAAGTTTGTCAGTTGCTAAATATAGCAGAAATCAGGTGAATCAGGAGTTGTCTAAATAAATTCACCCAGGCTAAGTGCTGATAATGATATGATATGAAATTGCATTTATAACGTACCTACACACAAGTGTTTCAAGGCGCGAAAGATGAGAAAGACATTACGTTATTGATTTGCTTCTACATCTCTCTTATAGACAATGGATTGATGCACAGCCAAATACAGCATTCATAATGTTGAATACCTACTTGTGTTAATCCAATAGAGAGGTATTCGCATTGCCAGAATCTATATTACAATGACAGACTACTTACCCTTGTTCCAGTGCCATGTATAATGTCTTCTGGAATATCATAAATGTCACTTTCCATCTGCACGGTTTGCTTCTTTTCATGGGAGACCTTTACTCGCAAAATACGAAAATTTGATCCACCAAGATCCAATGCAATAAAATCGCCTTTTTCTGTTTAAGGAAAAAGTATAGTAGTTATCAAACACTACAAAAGAAACAGGAGCGTGATCATACATCGTCAGAACCTTTTTTCCAGAAGTAAATTCCTTGCTGTTTACAGGTGGGGAAATTGCAGTCTAAGTTCATGTTTCTTTTGTTAGGACTAATGGAACAATACAATATTTACACATTACCTTTAAAAAGTATAATTTCATCACTTATTAAATGGCAAGCTTAAATTGCCTATGCGTTATAATGATACAGAAAAAACACAGAATAAAACAGAATAGATTTGAAAAGCATAGGTCAGAAGGGTTAAAGGCAAGGTGTCTGAGATGGTAAATACATTTTTCTGGGAGCAGGTTCATATAAATGGAGATAGGATTGTGCAGTCCAGACTGGGTCAAAGAGTCCATTGGAATGACACTGGCTGGAGCCCTCTCGACCTTTGTGAATTAAATGTCACATAGCTGCAGAGATATGCACTAAATTCAAGAAATTAAGAAGGAATCTCACTGGCTGAAACGGAGCTCTCAAAAATCAAAGTATGATCCCTAGGTAGATGAGGATTTTTTCAATATTCGTTTTTCGATAGAGACCCATGTTAATGAACTGGTCCTGCTTGAGCATCCTACAATGATTCGACTTTAAAGAAATTGCTCTTTGGCAATTGTTTACTTCTGCCTCTGTTTCTCAATTGCAAACTCTCACTGTGTTTGTATCTTTAACTTTAGGGAAGCTCTTGAAAAGAGGTCCACACTTTATTAGAAATGACGTCCCTTTTCAGCATTCAGACTTTCCACTCAATAACTAGTAAAAGTTGTTTGAAGTACAGTCCACTTTCCTACATAGACTGCTTCTTGTGCCAATTCTTGTTCTGAGGTGTCTCTTTGTGGTTGTCCGAAGAACCCAAGTTCAATCAATACTCCAAACCAAACCCTGTTATGGTAGTTAGCAAAGACTCTTCTCCTATTGCCAACCATCCTGTGCAGCCACAACCTCCACTACCAAAGAAGATCGAAATACAAATGGTGGAGTGGTATGCATACGTATATGCAAACTTATGTTAAAAGAGTGGGTATAGCACTGACAGCTCTAAAGAAATAGAAAGCAGCACACAGGATTGGAAAAGTGAAAATGAGATTCTACCCATCTCCACTGTACACCTCCAGTTTAACTGAATGGTCTACAAGCTAAAAAGTCAGATTGTAATCATAGATGTATTTCTTTTAGCCTTTTTGTTGATGGTATGTTCCTTTTTTGCACTGCAAGCTCCCCCAAGAGGTAAAAACAACATTTTCAAAGTGTGACCCTACTATCAAAATGGATCTTTTCTAAATCACTTTTTACCAACAGTACTGAACAAATAATTCTGTTCAACTTCCTCCAGCAGTGAGCTGTGATTCCCCAATCCTCAGCCTACCATACATTCTTCAAGTACCTCCTACCAAAATCGTGCTTACAGTAACTTCAGTTGGCCATCCTTATGGGGCATAGTGGGTAGGTAGGTCTACTATAGTGTTAATGTCCAAAAGGAGATGTAGGAAGAAACAGAGAGAGAGAAGTACATTCCCTGTCAAAAGCAAGAGCATCAGTAAATAAATGTTATCACTACTATCAATAGGCCTGAAAATCAGAGCAATTTGTCAGCAATTTCCTGACACACACTGTGACACGCACTCAAGCGTGTGCACACACACACATATACATAACGTTTTGAGCAGTGCCCATATTACAGAAATTAGGTTTCAGTTCCAACAGTGTCTGTCCTCGCAGAATTAGAAATACCGGTACTGCAGCTCAGAAATGATCACTTACAAAGCAACTTTTTAGGGGAGACTCTGGCTCCTAGGAGTAGCAGATGCTTTACAGAGAACAGTTACTGCAGTAAAAGCATCTCACACATGTGTTGCTGTATTGTGTCTGTAATTTGTAAATAATTAATGAATTATGCCCTTGTAGCGGCGTGCAGTCTTTCCCGAGCGCAGGGACACTTGCTAATAATTTCTGCCCTTGGAGCAACCTGTGGGCTTCCACATGCTGAGGAACATATGGGCAGCTGTTGTAGAAGTTTACAAAAATTGTGAGCTGGTTCTAGGTATAGCTGTTTCAGATGTGGGCCATATGTAAGGTTTCCTTACATTTATCTTACAATGCTGAAATAAAATGGCTCATGGCTGTCTTGGGAAACAAACACATACTCTAGAGCCAATCGCATCACTAGCACACTGCACATCCAATCAGCTACTGCTTCCATCAGAAAAGACTAGACCAAACACCCGTAAAGAAGGCCATGGACATTTTCATAGCTATTTTAAAACAAAACAAAACTCTAATAGTAACGTGTTTATTTTTAATACAAAATACATTACAATATGTAACATAACTGAAAAGATGCAGTAAATATTTTTAAAAGCATCAATCTGGTCAAATAACTTTTTAATAACATTAACACGTGGTGGCCGCCATGTTGGAAGTAAACATGGCTGATAACTTCACCACACAGTAGAAAATCAGCCAAAGAGTGCAAAAAGTGGTGTGTTTTGCTCGCAGGTGGGTGAACATGGGAGGAAAATCCTATTGATTTAACTTAGAGATGGCCGTAAATGGGTGGGACACATTGTCAAACTACCGTGTATCCATCCTCATATTCCAACCTGCATTGAAAAGCATTACAACAAACCTGCATCCAAAGCCCCTGTTTCAAGCTCTCATGTTAAAACTCTTATTTTAATGACAATAGTTTCGGCTTTATTGGTAGCTCCTCTTTCAGCGCCACCTAAAAGCCATAACTAATAACAGTAATGCTCTTATTAAGAAATCCCAAAATGTTAGATTCGAAGGCACACCGGTTGAGAAGGAAGGATATTCTTTTTTCACACCTTCCCTGCGCAGTAAGGTTTTTCACATGTACAGTGGTATTCATTTTCCAATTTTATTAGCTGATTCATGTTTTCTCATTACATATAATGTGTATTAACATCTTCCTCCACGAAAGCAGCATAAAATGGGTCTTCATAGCAGCCCGTTTCTGAAGTCCATCCTTAAGGGTAAAATTTGGTAGCCCATCAATGCCCAGAGCTCAGGAGGGCTTTGTTTTGTAATAAGCTCATAAATCACCTCTCTTGAAAAATGTATATGCCATTCAGGAAATATTTGTTCTAAGTCATTGAAGCATAACACAGCTTTCTTGCCCAAGGTCAATACAAATCTTTAAATATTCTTCTGCAGTCTATGCTATAATAGAAGCGTTAAAAGGTAGACTCTTGAAAATGTACCACAGTTTCTAATTGTACTTTCTGGGAGGTTTAGGTTGCAGATTCCAGGAGATCCTATTTAGACGGTATTAGTATATTTGTTCATTTTTATTTGGCAGAATGGTACATTTGACCGAATTTGGCCTGTACCATTCAACCGAATAAAAACAAACAATTTGGCTAATACATACCGAACATGTGGAGCGAGGGTTGCGGGGGTGTCCCCCACTCCCCATGATCGGTATGTATTAGCCCTGGGTGGTTGCGGAGTATTGGGAGCTGGGAGACCAGGGAAAAGAAATTGGAGGCGGGGTACTGGGGAAAAAAAAAGAAAAAAGAAAAAGGGACCCTTCGGCATCGGATCTGACCCGCATTAGTGGGACAGATCTGACGCTGCAGGGTTGAAGTGGACCAGGCGGCGAGCGAACAGGTAAGTAGGGAAGGGGCATGGCGGTGTGAGTGGTGGTGTTTGATCATTTGAGAATGTATTGCATGCAGGCTGTTTTTAAACAGTTTGCCAGAGTCAATTCTCACACAATCAAACAACCACAAACCTCTAAACCACAGGCCGAGGTCCCTGCCCTCCAAGTTGCACACCTGCACTGCCTCCTGGCAACCCTCAACTTGGGGCTGTACCTACAACACTTCAGTCCCCCTAGCTGCACTATCTAACACTTGTTGTCTGCACTTCACCCCTGCAATGCCACCTGCTGGCTGCACTTCTTGTTTTTTTGTCTTTTCATCCTATGTCTTGCACTTGTTCCTCCTCCCCTTTTCCCCTTCCTTCTCCCCTGCACTTGCACAATCTCAAAGATTGTTGTCTTGTCCTCCTCCTCTGCCTCGTCGCTCCTTGAAACACTTGTGTATAGGCGCTTTATCAATGTCATATCATACCATATCATATGTTACTCTCTTGCCAAAAGAGATTTACCCATTACGCCTAGAGCACACTCTACTTGAGGCACAGGATCAACTATAGAGTTTATTGCAAATGTTCCTCTTGATACTATTTGTAAAACACCTACCTGAAGTTCTGTTCATACTTTCACTCAACATTACTGCTGGGACACACACTCTATCTCAGGTGGGGCTAAGATGTCTCTTTGCTACTATTCCTTCACACATCCCACCACCATCTCCTGGCACCTGCTCGCTACTCTATGCACAGCATGTGATTCTAAGAAGATTCACAAGCATCAGAAGACATACATTACTCACCGTAATCATATTTCTGGTGCATGTAAGGGTAGATTTACATGCGCCTACCCTTCTCCCCTCTTGGATTTGAAGGAACATAGACATCTTACACCTTCTTTCTCTGTACTCACTCTATCAAGCTCCCTCATGGCAGAACAAAAACAACTGGGGGGACCTCGATGCGTGAAGGACTTTGGGTACACTACATGTCAAGTTAGTGATAGTGTTGCAGTCACGCCCATGTCAACGTCCCTTATCGATCTTCAAAAAAAAGATGCACTACTCTGCGATTACCACTAGATGACAGACTATATGCACAGCAGGTGAATCTATAGTATTACTAACACACCCAGTCGACGTCCCTTTTCACCAGAGATGCAATTACGGTGAGTAATGTATGTTATATATGGCATATTACTCACAGTAATCGTATTTCTGATGCTTATATCTGCTTAGATTCACATGCTATGTATAGGCCGATATCTAAGGGTAGGCGTGGAGTATTACATGATTTGTTTTCGAAACTCGAAAAGGGGCGTCGACTGGGCGTGTTAGTAATACTATTCCTAGTGTGATGTCTACTGTACCAATGGTCCTTCACACGTCGAGGTCCCTCAGATTGTTTTGTTTCTGACATGAGGTTGCATGAAGTGTAGCATGAGTACAGAGGTAAGAAAGCAAAAAATAGATAGAGCAAAAACATCTATGCACCTTCGATTCCAGGAGGGGAGGAAGGGTGGGCGTATATGAATCTAAGCTGATACAAGCATCAGAAATACGATTACGGTCAGTAATGTATGTCTTCTGAGGCTTGTGCATCTGCTTAGATCACATGCTATGCATAGATTAGTGAGCAGTGTCTAGAGAAGGAGGTGGGTTGTGAGAAGGTACAGCAGCAAATAGATGTTCTAGCACCACTTGTCCCACCTGGGAGTCTGCTTTCGTGTGTGTGCCAATGCAGTAATACTGAGTAAATGTATGTATGGAGCTCCAAGTAGCTGATTTGCAAAATGCGTCTAAGGGAACATTTGCAATAAATATGAAGGTAGCTCCTGCACCTCTAGTAGAGTGAGCTCTTCTTTGATAGTGAGTGGCAAAGCTGTATGCACTTGACTATCCATCTGGAGATAGCATTCTTTAAAATGTGATCTCCTTCCCTACCAAGTGAACAAAGAGTTGGTCTGTTTTCCTTAAGGGTTAAGTTTTGTTTATGTAGTACAAGACCAACCTCCGTACATCTAAGGTATGGAGGCTTCTTTCAGCTGAGTAAAATGGTCTTTGGAAAAAAGTAGGTAGTTCAATGGACTGGTTTACATGGAACTTAGCTAACTCGTCCAAAGGGTGATCTCCATGGACCCTGTTTGGGGAAACCTAGATGTGAAGTCTGGGCATTGTGCATTTAGGTTTGTTGCAAATAAATCTAGAGGTGGATGACCCCACAGGGAGGGAGAAGATTGTGTTTACAATGTCTTTGTGGTTTTGCCACTCATGGCAAACCATATATGTTGTATCATTTGTGATGTAATATCTTACCATAAGGTGCATTTCTAGTACACAGTTGAATATGGCACACCTCAACAGTGTGATATCTACAGTGCAATGTTCTGCAATAAAGTGCTTCATGCTCATAAAGTGCTCAGGGTTTACTATCCAAACCTTGCATCTGTATTTCTCTTGTGTACTCAATGGTACTTGATATGCTAGCATCTATGCCGTACCTGCATTGTTGGGAAACAATGGGCCTCATTACAGGTCGGGTGGTCCGAAAATAACAGTGGCGGTAAACCCGCTGCCACTGTTAATTCCAGACCGCCCGATCCCGAGTCCTGCAGGCGGGAGGTGGCGTTCCCGCCAGGTCTGACCTGGCGGGTTTACCACCACCCGCCTGCAGGCGGACGAGGAAACACCGGCACCATCACGAGATGGTGCCGGTGTTTCCATGATCCCCATTCCCATTGAGTCCAATAGGACTCAATGGGAAGGGGGATTTACACTATTCTGCCTCCGGAATTCCCGGGACACTGTGGTTGTAATGCCCCGGTAATTCCGGGAATCACAGAGGCGGAATGGTAATACGAGTTTTACTGCCTCAGTTACCGCCGGACTCGTAATGAGGCCCAATGTCTTACAGGAAAGTGCAATGTGCCTTAGAATTACTTGATAAAGTGTACATTGTGTCATCTTGGTGTACTCATTTTAAACCAAATTCATTAATACATAACATTTTCTATTCTTACTTAATTTCGACTTAATGTTCCTAATCAGCAACCTTCAAAAGTGATTTCAAACACCAATATCAAAACAAAATATAAAGGTTTTTTAAAACACGATGGGTCATCAGGAAACAAACTAGCCTTATGTTATTCTAGTGTGCCCACTACTGGTTAGTCCACGCCTATGAATACAAAACGTTCCTCATCCAGGTTGTGAATATATCGGGACTCTTTCTGGCGTAATTTTGATTCTCTGTGGCCACCTCTAGTCTGCTTTTCAGCTTGGTCTATAATGACGTATTGAAATGTATCAAGACTCACTTCGTATGTTTCCTCAAGTGTTTCACCAACGGAATATACATGCACTCTTTAATTTGCATAGGTTGTGGGAAAGTACAACATGTTGTGTGTACAATAAATGGGCCTGCTACCAGATCCAGTGTACACGGACTCCCCAGAAATGTTATCAAGTACATTTCTCCCAGTTCTAGGACAGCAGAAAAAAAACAGATGAAGTAATCTTTTACAAGTCGAGGACTTTGCTCTGATACCTTCAAAAGACCGTCAATCAGCTAGCTCACACGCATTTAAGTGGTAAATATATTATTCCATACCTGAGCCATCAGGGATAGACCTTACAAATGTTGGCAACATCTTAACTGAAGCTGTCGGATTGTAGTCTCTACAAAGGCCATTTTCCATTTCTGTCCGAAAGCGCGACATAATATCCAACATCGTTTCGTCAGAAAGCCGCATGGAATAAAGATATTTATCAATCTGCAAAAAAGTATCAATACACATATTTCAGTTACTGTCCTACACACATATGTAATATCAGAGCAACTGGCCGAAGACACACAACGGTCTGCAGGTAGTCTCTTTTGAAATATGAATTATATTTGACATTGTAATAAAAAAAAAAAATACAACAGTTACATTTACTAATGCAAGTGCCATTTTTGAAGCAACCATATATGTTTGTTAAAAATCACACAAAATACCTGTACCCAGTGTATCCCGCACAGATATCGTTAAAGGTGGGGGAGAGGATGTGTTTTAATGTTGAAATGTAAAATTACAGATTACAGTAGAAGTGACAGAGGAATCGCCCGAGCCTGGTATGTGGCAACGTACAGTGTCATTGCGTGTGTCCTGCAGGAATGTCATTATCACACTAAGGGTGCATTGTCCATAAGGGGGAGTTGAGGAGGGTGAGAGTAGGCTCTGCATGGGACACTGGGGATCAGGGAGACCATTGAGGGACTAGAGGTCTACACTGCAGGGTCTACAACAGAACATATTAGTTTCTATTTTTTGTTAATTATTAGCTTGTGAAGAAACATATCACTGGTTTTAATCCGAAAGCGACCCTTTCGAAGAAGGAAGGACAATTTGAGAAAGAAATTGTACGTATTCAAGGCAAAAAAAGGTATTCTTTTTTAAAGGAAATTATTTATTTGTATTAACACTGTAACCGGCTCTTTTTTAAATGATACGTTTGTTTCTAATGTCCATTTGCAGTATAAATTGTAGACATAATAAAAGAGGGCGAAAATTCAAGCTGCAAGCTACTAGCCATCCATAAAAAAAATCACTAGTCACTTCTATTCTATACATACACATAGCACACAATTTCCTACTCACCAAGAATCAAATATCACTAGCCAATGGCAAGTGGAGAGTGCAAATTGTGCACCCTGACAAGAATGTTACATTTACCGTACACAGCAAAGCACATTATCAAAACCTAAAATAAGTATCCAAATTATTTTCTGAATGTTATTATTCCAAGATGGGACGGCTGGTACACTCCTACTGTACTATTTGGGAATTGCCCTATGTGAAAGGGGAAGGGGACAAATACCTCATCCAGGGCGCCTCAGCTTGATTTTATTTTAAACTGGTTTTATTAATTACCAAAGCAAATTCCGAAGGAAACATACACAAATTAAACAAATAGAACAGAACATTACAACAGCTGGAAAACAACGGGACAGCAAGGGCAGAGTCCTTGCACTCAGATAGCGGGGACACAATTAAATAAACAATGGTGAAAAAGAATAGCAGGTAGCTTACAGTGGTGTAATGTGGGAAATTCAGGCCTACGTAACCTTGCAGAAGTAGGGTCCACTGGACACATCACACAAACCCAATATAACCGACCACATCCACGTCTAAGTGGTTGTTCATCCAATTTACCAAACATTGCCTGAAGGAGGGCCTTCCAGGCCTCCAGGTTCTTAGTGGGCTCATTCATTCCCTTTTGCAGCACCCTGTATCACTCCCCCGTTTCAGCCGTAGACCACTTCATTAGGTTCCTCTGCCATATCGCATGTTTGGGACCAGCACTCTCCCTCCAGGACATAACGATTCACCGTTCAGCAAGTACAAAAGTGTGTTTCATGAGTTTCACTATGTGTCTGGTCTTGGTCGAGGGTACATACCCGGCAAGCACTCCATAGGGGTCTACCAGTATCGTTCAACCCCTGCATCCCCCAGGGCCCGCTGTATCTTAAACCAGAAAGCCCCCACCTTCGGGCACAGCCAAAGCATATGCCAAAAATCTGCGGGCTTGCCACCACACCACGGGCATTCCGGGGGGATTTGTTTATTAAAACGAGCAATCTTGTGTGGGGTCATGTAAGTTCTATATAGCGCATTCAACTGTAGAAGGCAAAGGCGGGAATTCCTAGACACCTTTTTGATGAATAGTAACACAGTATCCCACTGCTTCTCATCAAACTCGCATTCCACGTCAGCTTCCCTTGCGACTTTAATATGCGTAACACGCACACTCATTACCATGCTCCGATATAAGCGGATAACAGGCTTCCACTCATCTTCCAGATCATACAGGGTATATAGTACAGAGTTGCATTCAGATTCCTCCGGCCAGACTGGCAACGTGCCTTAGCAAACTTGGTAATTCTCATTTAACTCAAGGATTTACCCCCGTGCAGCCCATAGTCCTTAGCAATCTCTGAAAACTCCCTAAATACTCAGTTTTTGAAAATATCCCCCCACGTAGCGTGTCCCACCCTCTCCCAACACCTAAACGTGGATAGGTCCCATCTATTCTGACACAAGCCTGCGGACAAGAGCATATTGGGGGAGTACACACTCTGGGATCTAATCTTTCTGATTTTATGCCACACCCCACCCCCCAGTTCTAGCAAGTATGGTCTACACAAGAAGTATGTATCTGCAACCCACAAAGCTTCCTTAAGAACAGTCGGTCTAATTGCCCCACACATCAATGAGCTATCCAGGGTCCCTTTGTCCGCCAGCCATTCAGCAAGAAACTGCGCCTGAGCAGGCAGGTACCTGAGCAGCCAAGTAATATAGTTCAAACCATGGCAGCTGTACTCCGCCACCTTCATATCTAAGTCATAAAGTAGAGTGTGCTATTCGGTGTTTCTTCCCTATCCAGAGGAATCCCATCACAAGAGAATCCAAGTATCTAAAAAAGGAGCATGATATAAGGAACTCAACATTCGTAAAAAAGTACAGTAGGTGTGGCAGTACCACCATTTTGATCAGCTCGACCCTCCCCACTAGCGAGAGTGGTAAACGACTCCAAAACTTAATTGACTTTGAGATTCCCTTCACCGTGGCTGTTAGGGGAGTTTTCCTAAGGTCCTATTGGCAGCAAGACTTTAGTAAGCTATCCCAGTGGTTTGTAGATCCCCAACTCTTAGTATGAGTCTGTACTAGCTCAGGACCTAGGTAGTGTGGCAGGGCAGTCAGGCTTATTTTAAGACGTAGATGTGAGCTGTAGGTAAGTACTCTGAATCTTAGTTAGACAGGCACAGTAAAGAAGCAATTACAAATATATTTATATAAAAGTTATATATTTATTATATTTCAGAATCACTTTAAATACTTCAGACGGTAACGGTAGAACACTAGACAATACACTTCAAAGGGCACTTTTACTTTTGTGTTTGTTTGCGGTTACAATTGTTGCAACGTTAGAAAGGGAAAAGACAAGGTTATCGTATCATCGGTAATTGCGCACTCATGCAGTTTTCACAAGGTTATACGGTAATGCATTTACTCTGCAAACACATAGAAAAGTCACTTAAAGGGAGTAAAATAAGTGGTTAGTGCAACATGAGGTTGGTTCAAGGTTCAAGGGACGGTTTCTTCCCCAGGCAAGTCTTTTAAGTCTAAAAAAGCAACCCTAGCTAAAGGCAGTTCGGAGAGGGCTTGAAGTCTTTGCAAACTGCAAATAATGCCAGTGTCTAAAGTTATTGAAGCAGCAAGTTAAAAACTAACCAAGGAGACCGAAAAATGGATTCATAAAAGGGACACAAGTAGCAACTTGGGTCAGAGGTAAGAGAGGGATGCCATGGACACCTCTAGGTGCACTCCAACGCTCTGGGGCGACTTCTCTGAATCAGGTACCTTTTTCCCCACAGTACCTTGAGTTTGAAAAAAGTGTTCATGTTGGCTCCTCCACGACGTGGCAACTCTGGACCCGACCTCCGGATTCCTTGGTCTGGCGATGAAAGGCTGGACAATGGAGAGTGTCTTCCAACAGCAGTCTCGAGGGGGGACCTGTGGCATGACTTTCAGCAACTTCTTGGTTCACTCTGCGGTTTTGGCGCCTTTTCCGCAGCACCAACAATGGACACGGATCGCCCTGTCAATCTTCTTCGCTTCCTGCAGTCCCACACTCTGGTGAGGGGTTCTGGGCGAGTTGGATCGGATCTCTGGAGTGTCCTTACGTGCTCAGCACAGATTTGGACGGATTCAGCCTTTCTACAACAATGCACTCGAAATGGGCAATAAGTCTCCTGGTATTCGGGTTCTGCAGCTCTGGAAACTTCTAGGACCTCGGGAGATGGCTCTTGTCAAAGTTTGTCTTAGGACTGGCTGTTCCCAGCAGCCAAAGGGAAGGAGTCGTCCTCTTTGGAGCTCCTCTGTTGCATTGAAACCGGGGTCAGGACAGCAGTGGTCGCTTCACAGTGTTGCAAAGGGTCTGCAGGCGTCTCTGGTCGTCTTCTTCTTTGGTTACTTCTGTTTCCAGTGGTCGACATGCTTTACACTACAGAAGGCTCACTTTTTATACAGTTTCAGCACACACTTCTCTGCAATTTCTTTCAGCATTTTACAGAAGGCTCCAATCATTCAGGATTAAAAGAAAAGGGTCCAGAATTCCAAAAGTCAGAGCCCATATGAATGAATGAGTGGAAAAATGTTCCAATCATTCAAGATTAAAAGAAAAAGGTCCAGAAGTCCAGCAAAAGTGCTGGGGGTCTCACTAGGAGAGGGGATGAAGCACAACAATGATATATCTCCCTAACAGAGGCCACCGTATTTATCTCATGCACATGCTCAGGTCTGTATCCAATCCGCACTCCCAAGTATCGAAACAACTGTAATTCCCACCCAATGTCCAATGATGGCAGATCGTCCATGGAGTGGTCACTCAGCCAGCCAAGGGGAAGATAGAGGACTTCTCCTTGCTAAAGGAAATGCCAGTAAGCGTCGCAAAATTATCCAGCAACACCATTACCAGGGGTAGATTATTCTCAGGGTCCTGCAAGTACAGCAGGCAATCGTCCGTATACAACAAGATGAGGTGTCGCGTCCTGTCTAGCAAAATCCCAGCTTCCTCAAACTCCTCCCGCAAATACATTGCCAGAGGCTCTAATGCCAGTATGTACAGCATAGACGAGAGGGGGCAACCCTGCCTGGGAAATCCCCCTGCCTGGTACCCCTGCGGATGTCCCAGGCACCATAAATATACTTATATGTATGTACTCTTGCTACAGGGTCTGAGTAGATAAACTTAATCCACCTGGAGAATCCCTCCCCAATCTTGACAGCCTCCAGCACAGCATACATCCAAAGCCAATAGACAGAGTTGAAAGGCCTTAATGGCGTCCAATGACACCACGGCATACAGCATATCCAGACCTCGGGATCTCTCAATAATATACTGAAGTCAGCATAGATTCATGGACGTGCTTCTGTGTGGGACAAAGCCAGTCTGGTCCCTATGGAACAAGGAGCCAATAACACGCTTTAGCCAGCCGGCCAGCAAAGCCGTCATGATCTTAATGTCTTGATTTAGCATCCAGAGGGGCCTATATGAAGCACACAGGGCAGGCGGTTTCCCAGGCTTAAGGACAGGCGCATGCTATTGGGTAGATGGCCAGTATCATATGGCTCTTCAAACACCTGGAGGAGAACAGGCGCTAGTGTCCCCTGTAGGTCTTATAGAACTCTGACTGTAGCCCGTCCCCACCTAATGTCCTACCCGTCTTCAGCAACACTATGACCCCTTGTAGCTGCTCCACAGTTATGGCCGCCTCCAGAGCCACAGCCTGTTCCGGCGATACCTTTGTCAACCGAATACTTGCCAATGTAAATGCAACCTCATCCATATCCATTGACACCGTAGCGACATATGATTTATAGTAGCTACTAAAGACATTGTTAATCTCCTCCCCACACTCATCCATAATCTCTGTTACCACATATCTGGGGCACTCCTTCTTACACAGCCAGGATAACACCTGCCCCGCTTTGTTACCTTCCCCATGCATCCTGGATATTAAGGCGCCATAATCAAACCTCCTAAAACGTTCTCAGAGTTCCAAAATACCCTTCTTCCACAGGAGATGGTAGTAAATCATTGAATAATGCGGCACCAAGTTTGGTAAATTGCCCACTAGCCTAAATTAAAGTACCAATGTGATTTAAAAGATGGTGCAAGAAATGGGATGATGCAGTAAACTATAACGCATCGCTATACGCGTAGAATGAACTGTTTTTCCATTTATAGTTCCCAAAAGGGCACTCCTTCTTACACCGCCATGATAACATCTGTCCCGCTTTATCACCTTGCCTATGCATCTGGGATATGAAGGTGCTATAATCAAATCTCCTGAGACTTTCCCCGAGTTCCACACACGTAATGCGCAGAGGTAACAATACCTCTTCATCTGGGCCTTACCATCCCCTCTTCCGCCCTTTCCAACTCCTGTATTTTATCATCCAGGTTGCCTAGCGCAGAGACCAGCATCCTCCTGATGTCTCCCGCCTTAGCTAATGTGTCTCCCCAGACCACCACCTTCAGTGTCTCCCAAATAGTGCTCCATCTACTCACGCTACCAACATTGACCTCAAGGAATTCCATCAGTGTGTCCTCCAGATATCTCCTAAACACATCATCAGAAAATGCACGCACAGGCATACGCCATGTCGGGATAGGGGGAGCTGAGCTCTGGAGGACCCAAGTGGCCACCAATGGGCAATGGTCAGAAATGAACCTACCGGCATATGCTGCATCTACAAATTCAGCCACACATTCCTATCCAGTGAACAAATAATCTATCCTAGTATAACCCTTGTGCCGCACAAAGTAATTGGAGTAGGAACTGCTTTCCCCACTAAGATCCTGCCATATGTCCACCAATGAGAGGTTGTGCAGCATAGTGCGCACGGTCTTGGCCGCAGGAGAGGGTTGTGCAAATCTGTGGTCAGACGTATCCAGCCCGGGGTGTAGTGCACAGTTTAAATTTCGACCCAAATCCATAGGGAGGTGTGTCAACCTTGCATATAAGGAGTTGAAAAAAGCTGATGCGCCATGGTTCCGGGCATAGGAATTGACAAAACAGACCTCCCTATGTTCAATGCGACCACGGACAATCATCTGCCTACCCTGAGCATCCATTTCAGCCTTGATTAATGTGAACGGCACAGACCTCGAAATCCATATCACAACACCCCTGGCGCACCTCGAATACAAGGATCCATACCCTACACCATCCCATTTCAAAATAACTTTAGTATGGTCATCGCCATTGAAATACGTTTCCTACAGCAAGCCTATGGAGATACGTTTCCTGCGCAGGTAGGAGGCTATCTGAAGCCTTCTCAAATAAGAAGACATACCCCTTACATTCCAAGACACAATCTTAAGGGTGGTCATCTGTACTCAATGTTGCGCCCCTCCCCCCCCTAATGCTCCAACGGCACCCCATTCGGGCCCACCACCCAACCATCCCACAAGCAGCCTGCATAGCCAGACCAAACCCCCCCCTTCCTTGAGTCCCTAACATAACTGAACCCAGCAAGAGCCAATACAGATTAAAGAAACCCAGAGAACACCAAACCAGAATTAACATAATAAACAAGCGGTTCAACAAAAGAATTCCGTTCAAGACTTCCCACCCACCAATGGCAGCAATGTACCTGGGTCCCCAGGTATGGTGAAGGCCATCATATTAGGCTCCACCAGTGGCGCATCTGCCTAGGGGCGTGTTTGCACAAGCCATGCGGAGCAATCCAAAAGTGAAATAGGAGTCCTTGTGGTAGGCTCCCTATGTAGCATAGCGTCACAATGATGCAGTACCAAATGCCCACATAGTCAGCCAAAGTGTCTTTCTCAGGTGCCATGCCCATCATTGCAGGCAATGTTGTCTTATCGTGTTCAATGAATCCCAGATTCCCCCGATCTCCGCTCCGGTCCTGGTGTCATTCCGCTCTCATCCATCCATTCGTGCACTTCATTGGGATGCTAAAAAAATTGTGCTTTGCCATTCCAGAGCACCTTAGGTTTTGTTGGGTAGTGTAAAATGTATCTAAGACCCTGGCTGCGTAGTCTCTCCTTAGTGGGGACGAACATGTTCCTTTTCCTCCGTACCAGTGGGGTGTATTCTGGTTAAATAGCTAGGTGTGATGTTCCGCATTTGATTGTACCCCCTTCCCTGGAGAACCTCAGGATGACCTCCCGTTCCCTGAAGCTAAGGATATGTGCAATAATCAGACCGGGGGAAGTACCCGATAGAAGACGCGGGCCAGTGATCTATGCGCCAGGAGGTTTGCAATATACAGCGTCAGGTCCGATCCCTCTTCTCCCTCATTGAGTCCCATTATTCTTACGTTGTTCCGGCGGGACATGCCTTCTGCATCTTCAGCTCTTTGCTTCAGGACTTTATTCCTTTGCGTCAGCTTCTGCACTGTCTCCTTCAATGCGTCAAAGTCGTTTTTCACACTCTGGAGCTGCTCCTCATTGTCCGCAATCCTACAGGATAAGAATCTGACATCTGTCATAGCAGGTTGACGTAAATGTTGACCTCATCAATCTTATATTCAATTGAGGTACGTAATTCAGCAATGGCGGCTAGCACGTTGTCCTCCTGTGCTGGCGGTTGTGTGGCATCAGTTTGCAGTGCTTTCTCTTTCTCGTGCAGAGGATCCCCCTGGGAAGGCTTAGGGCCAAATGAGTCCATTATGGTATTTTTCTGTGTCCCCTTCATTTTTGCCATTGCCATATCAAAGGCGCACTAATCTCTTTATGACTCCACCTATTGTCAGTATTCCCCAGGCTGGTAGGATCTGTCAGCACCAATGTCCTGCAGGATGTCAAGCAGCTAAGAACGGTCCCAGGTCAATGGTAAGAGTATGATACTCAAACATTAGTGCTCAGACATACGCAGGGGTGCCAGAGGCACAACACACCATGGTAGGTCACAAATGCCTCAAAGCCAGTCTGGATGCCAGCATCTCATCCACTTGTTCTACTTACTCCAGGTGCCAGCAATCGGGGGAGTTAATTGGTGCAGGGATCCGCAGAGCACACTCCAACCTTGGGTGGGGAACGGGCTTCCGCTCATCCACCTCCAGACGTGTCGAATCTTAAGTGGCATAAAGACTGGTCCACAGAGCAATATTCCAACCAGGTGAACCCAGATCCCGGGACCACACGCCCCCACCAGGGCTACACCATGCGTAGGAGGGTGTCTCCTCTCTGCACAGGGTAAGACACAGGATCTGAGGAGCAGTGGTTGACCATCCCTCAGTGACAGTCAGTGTACCCAGGTTATGCCGTTGATCCCCCAATTCCAGCAGGTGGCTTGCCCGGTCTCACAGTTGGCCTCCCACCTCTGTGAACCAGCTGTGTACAAGGATCAAAGGAAGTAGTCGTCAACGCCCACTGGCGTCACACATCTAGTCCAACGTAGCCCAAGGAGGCTTCCCCGTCTCAGATCCCTAGCCGCAAGTGAGGGGATGGGCCACACCTACACCCGCAGTCCAGGGAGGCCGCAGTATCACGCAGCCCTATCGTATGTGGTAGAGCCCTGAGGACTGCAGTGCTCCTCCAGCAATGCCTCACCTCTCTGCACCATTCTCAGCCCGGGTGGCAGAAGGGGATCCAGCAAATTCGCCCCAATGTGGGAGCCACACTGCCAATCGATGTGAAAGCCTGCCAGGGATCAACGCTGGATCGCTCGCCTCGGAACCCAGGCAGCAGCGGCCATATGAGATCAGCAGCCCCCCGCAATGGGAATCGTAGCAGCCGCCATGTTGGAAACCTCAGCAGTAAAGTATTTCGGCAATATCTCGTGATGGGGTGTTCAAATCAACCCGAGGGTCAGCCACCACGCTGGCAGCACCTAATTTGCAGGTCAGATGTCGGTAAAGCATATTTATTTCAGGATCTCTCTAGGGAGCTCACATAATAGGCTCCTCGCGGCATCACGGCAAGCAACGCCCCTCCAATATTTGATCAGCTTGATATTCATTCCAGGCCACAGAGACTCCTACCAGCGTGTCCCCCATCTTTATTCGAGTTTCATGGGATCTGAGTACTTTCAAGATTTAAAAAAAACAAAACGTTCTCTTTTATTCAAAGAATTAAAATTGCTCCCATATTACCTAAATCCTGGAAAACATCTGAAATCATCTTGATAGATATGAAGAGAGCAAGAGAAGAACTGGGACATTATCAGCCTATCTCATGGACAGACAGTACAAGCAACATTCTTGGGAAAATTATCTTGAAAAAGCTTAAATCCTGGGTAGCTGAAAAAAGGATTTTAAGCAAATGGTAATGAGTATTACAAAAGGGTTTTTAGCACCACAAATCAGGCTTTTTGATTGTGTGTAATCATTCATAAGACTATTGTTATGCAAAAGAGTTGTTTATATTTGTTTGTAGATCTAAACACTGCATTTGGTGGGGGTGGAATGTTCCCATTGTTTGCTATCATATAATGTACACTGCAAATTATTAGCAATCTTAATAGATCTACATTCTGAGAATACAACCTGTGCAAGATGGAACATGTGGGAGCAAAGACTCATGATTTTAAAGTGGAAAAGGAAGAAAGACAGGGGTGTGTCTTATCCCCATTATTTTGCCTTAGTATAAATGATATAGCAGATATCATCTCGACTGTAAATGTAGAGGCCCCCCAGTTCAATAGGAGGAGGATTGGTAACCTCCTATATGTTGATGTGGCAATACTGGTACCGAAAACACGTTAGTCAAAAGAGGTATAAACATTCTGTAATTTCTTTCAGCATAAACGTTTAAAAATTAACAGTAGTGAAACAAAATGGATGGTATGTAAGACAAAACTAAAGATATATGTTAAGATTGGCATAAACATATAGAATGTATATTTCTTTATTATTTGCGTTATAGATTTAGTTATAAATGCAGCTTTAAAAAAGTTGTTTGCCACTCTTACAACTTAGTAGTGTAAAATCCGTTTTGGCTGATTCGGTTGGAAATAGGTCCATAAATTCAACATTGCAAATGTGTAAAAAAGGCTTTGACCTAATCCTTTGTGCCAAATTATGGGTAAATGTGAATGTAATGTATTTGGGTGTATGTGAGGAAAACGTTTTTTGAAGAAATTCTTGGTTCTCCCTTAAAGCACCCCAAATGTAGTACTCCACTTTATATTACATTTTATTAGCATTATTTATGAATTACAAACTAAAACTTTGTTATATTGGATTCAATTATGGATAACGATGAACTTGACTGCTTTTAAAGAGGAATTTTTGAGTGTTTTGAGTACAAATGTTATGGTCTTTTTGCAGTGGAGCAAACATGTCGAAGAACTTGCAACTCAAATTTGATTCCAAATTTTGTAGTCTACTCCATCTGAGATAACAATGGGCATGTCACAATAGTGAAAGAAGCATGTAGGAAATGGCTGCAAGATTACTGCTTAAGGACATTTATAAATAATATGTTCAAGAAGCAATATTTTCAAATAAAAAGCAACAATTTTGAAGGTATATTTGGATACTACTGACCCTTGCAAATGAGAAATCGTTATATTTAGATGTGTCTCAGTATTTTAATATTGTAAACAGTAGAAAGAAGATGGAATGCCAATGTTAGATCTAATATTTTTGTGATGGCAGAACTGCATCATTCCTGCATTTTCTTTTCATTTGGTCTACTTATAAAGATGTGAGACAGAAAACACTGAAAACATGTTTGAGAAACTTTGAAGTGAGGACGCCAAATGTTATATAGACAGTTTGGCTAACGTGGAATATGCTTAAAAAATGTAGACAATAATAATTATTTTTAATCTGATTGGTTATATGAATTTGAAATTGCTGGTGTGAATTTTATTCATGAAATATTTTATAATTTAATGTAAAATAGGCATCTTTTGTTTCATGCAAGACTTGATGTCGAATAAAGCATTCAAACTATAATAAAGTAGGCCAGCTTATCCCGTAAATATCAAAACCATTAGAATAAACCCAACAAACACACTCAGAGCACAACCACAAGGACCAACGGGTAGCACGCATGGTAGGGAAACCCTGAAACAACATTTAGGAACTTAAACCTACTTTATACAAATTGGAGTGAGAGTTAGAGACAGCGGACAAAAAAGGAGAGGAATGGCAGACTTGTGAAAACCAAGTTGGCTGTCCAACCTCTTATAGCCTCTATCTCACTGAGCCAATCCACAAAGTGTCACAGAAAGGAAATGGCCAACGCCTATCACAGCCGTGCCCTCCCAGTCAATCACAACTGCAATCTATTTGTCTGGGAACCAGCCTAGGTGAGGGGTCAGGACACTAGGAAAGCAGCTCCAAAAACTGCCCATTATGTGGGTTTTTAGTGTGGAAGATAGGCGGTTTGGAGAGAGTTGGTGAGGAAGAGAAAGGAGTAGTTTGCAGGGGAGAAAAGAAGTTTGGAGGAGCAGAGTGTGGTGGTGAGCTGTAATATCTAAGAGCGGGAGAAGGAGGTGGAAAATTAGTTGTTGGAGGTTAGAGGGAGAAAAGACTCAGAGGAGGGATTATTATCTCAAGAGAAGGAAGGAGTGGAGGAAACCTGTTGGAGGAGGTGGGGAAAGTTAAGGAGGGTGTGGGAAAGTTATCAAAGGAGGTTTGCAACATAAGGAGATAGGAGAGCTTTTCGAGAGAGTTGAAGGGTTTAAGGAGGAGATGTGAATATTGTCGGAGGAGGTTAGCAGGGTCAAGGAGAAAGAAGGTCAGGAGGTTGTTGAGGAGTATGGCAAGTTGAAGCAGGGAGCTGGAGAATTTAAGGAGAGAGGAGGATTGATGGGGAGGTTGGAGAATAAAAGGAGTGGAACGTTATATCAGGAGGTGGAAGGTGGTGAAGATAAAGAAGGATGGTGTTATGTGTGCAGCTCAATAATGCATGTGGATGATTACTGAGTGACTCATAATGACACAAAGTTAAAACATCACATTGCACAAAGTCACGTAAAATGCATGATGCATTTTGAAAAGGCCAATGTTGGCATAAACTGTAGTGCTTAAAGTTTTAGACTGATGACGTTTTAAGATCTAATCAAGTTTAAACTGCATTTTAGTCTTAAGAGCTTTTTAACTAGTATTTGCAATTTCATGTTCCTCAGAAACTGAACATGATGCTTGCATGGGAAAATGGCTACATTGGCCCAAATTAATAATTCTAATTTAGGCTCCATACAAAGTGGTGATTTAATATACTTAAGCTAAAAATTGACACATCGCATTATAAGCCCTCTTCTCCTAGAAGTGTCTTCCCATTGTTCTTAGCTCAAAATAAAGATTTGTGTGCTTAGGTGAATACGCCTTCTACACATTTTCGCAAACCGGAACTAGCATGCTCAAACGTTCATTTGCATCCCAACTACTACCATTATAAACGGAAACTTGGGTCCTCAGCATCATCATGCTGAAATCTAATGGTTTAGTAAAGCTTGCAAGGGAGAGCGTGGCAAAGACGAGCGCCGGATGTGGTCTCCTTACAAATATAGGCTAAAATGGGCCCTTTAACCATCCATGGTGCTGAAAAAACAGCTGCGGTGACTCCTTAATATCTTCAGTGTCCCTCCGGACCCGATGGAACTTAATTAATTGTATTTCCGCCATCGGCGAAGCTGGCGCTGGAGCGGCTCTCCTCAACGTATCTGTGGGCCAAGATGGTGACCGACGCTATGGTTCGGGCAGGCGTTAAGGTGGATTCCTATGGGGTGCTGTGCACCGGGGGGAATGGATGAAGTTGTGAGCCTCTGTAGCTCCGATCCAGCAACCGACATCCTGCAATATATATCCTGATCGCTGGTGAGGGCAAAGTGGATTCTGGCATATACGGGTTGCAGTGGGCTCTGCTGGTGAAACCGGGATCAGGAGACCAGAATATGTCACTGTGAACTTGCGGTGGCGTGGTGGGGCAGGCGCCATCTTAGAAGCAGCAGCAAGGCATCACAAGGTTGCTGGCGTAGTGGAGCGGGCAATGGATCCCCAGACCAAGGGACTCCATCGGAACTCAGCTGCAGCAAGAGCAAGTGGGACCAGCAACAAGTGAAGTGGTGCTTGCTGGGGGTCAGCGTTGATACCAACTGACCCCTGCGGAAATAGCACTACCATGGCCCTACCAAGGAGTAGACCATAGCCCGCTGCGGTCTGGGTGCCGGGCCCACGTTGGTGACTATTAGAAGGCGGTAAGTGGTGCCGGCAGGAGGCATAGAAGCCCAGGGGACCCCGGCGCACAGTGCGGTTGCATGCAGAAGGGGGTGGGTGCATGTGTACAAGCAACACTGATATTAATGCTGACCGGACAGAGGCGGCGAAGTTTCTGCAGTAACATTGCAGGACTGAGTGGGAGAGACAAGCAAGACTCATCATCACCATCAATACAAAGTCACAATGTAAAGGGGCTTAAACAGACTGCAGCAAACTAGCGTGTCTGAAATGGGAGGCTTGGAATTGGCAGCAACAGGCACCTGACTGCCAGGAAGTTCCTAAATGCATAGCAAAGCTAAAAGGGGAAACCAGCCTAGCCACTCATAATCCAAATTGCTGCCACACACTCCAGCTGGATTATGCATTGGCTGGGAAGCCTGGAGAATAACAACGAGGACTGAAGATCAAGGCACATTTCACCTGAATGATCACACCTGATATATGAGGGTGTGCAGATCAAGTGGGTAGGGCTCTTTTGAGCTGGCCTACAGACAGTGGGAGTGGAGAGTTTTGTGGAACACCAGTGTGGGCCACTGGACGCAGTGCAACGTCAAATTGTAAGTATGACTACCCTGGTCCGGAAAGGGGAGTGGTGCGTGGAGACAAGCGAGGCCGCAGAGGGTACCTCCCAGATCCAGAAGAGGGGGTGGGTGGTGGGAGCTGCGAGACGGGAGCACCAGTTGAGGGTGGAGAGAGGGAAGGAGGCCTGTGCTGCCGGCCGGTCGAACAGGTAGCCATGGTTAAAGATAAAACCAAAAAAGGAGGGCTCCAAAACAGAGTGGATCAATACACAGTGTCCTGCCCCCCATCCTCTACAACTAAATATGTCGGCGGTGGCCGGCAGTGGAAAGGACCCCCAGGACGCCTAGCTCTCTCTCTCTCTCTCTCTCTCTCTCTCTCTCTCTCTCTCTCTCTCTCTCTCTCTCTCTCTCTCTCTCTCTCTCTCTCTCTCTCTCTCTCTCTCTCTCTCTGAGACATCATGGGGGCCATGGGGAAATCCAGGACCTCAGTGGAAGAAAAAATCGAATCGACAGCCTAACGTCTGAAGTATCCTTTCTGAGGTAGGACCGACGCAAGCTCGCCACAACGGTTGGAGGGGCAGAACAGCGTATCTCTGGCTCAGAAGACGCCCTTATACGCCTGGAGAAGCAAATGGCTGCAGTCAGTGCTCCAGATGAGATTTTAAGGTGCGAGTATTTTACTCCCTATTTTTAAACTTTGAGAGTAAATGTGATTTTAAGAGAGTAAAAATGACTTTTCTCCTTTGCAAGAGAGTAAAATGTATGTGACATCCAGCCGATGTCTGCAAAGACTGTATGGAAATCATTACTATGCAGCAGCTTTCTGCATTGTAACAGAATGCACCTTTCATTATTTCTCTAAGGTCTGGCCATTTGATCTCTCCTGTATATATTTAAATGTTGAAATCATAAAAACCTAGCCAATTACATAGTAAAGCAAACATGAATTGTATTGTGTGTTTTGAAGTTTGATAGCAGAATTGTCTTTTGATTTTTAATGAAAGTCCTCATTTCCTGGAGCTCAGACTACCTAATGGTATGCCAATGTTATGATACAACAGTGCAGAGAGGCAAGGACTCCATGCTAAATTGTATATCTAATCGAATGGTCAAATGGTTATTTATATAGCTCTTTTGGCAAAGCGCTGTACATACAGCATAATTTATCACAATTATCACCAAACCAAAGTCGGTACTCCTTTATCGACCTCGAAAGGATGAAAGGCTGAGTTGGCCCTGCCGGGATTCAAACCTGCAACCTACAGATCCTGCACAGATTGCAGCAACGAGTGCTCAATCGGCTGGGCTATCTTATTGGCTAACATCCTTCAGAGGTCGGTTAACTGAGTATCGACTGAGGTATAATAATCACAGTACCTAGATGTTGGATGAACCATTTATGAAGTGCTACATAAAGTTAAATACCTATCGGGATTATCACAGGGACAGGTTTTGCTGAGTTTCTCTTTGTTTTCTTTTTTTAACAGCGCTTGCACTTCCTGGAGAGTCAGGTTTTGGATGTTTTAATGGTAGTCTTGAAAATTTGAGAGGCTAGAACACCTGTGATTGGTGTAATGACAATCACTCACGCTTGAGCAAAGACTCTGCTGCCACTAACCATTTATAGTAATGTACCCCATTGACTGCAAGGTTGAATGGATGTAAACTAGACTGCGCGTAGTCATCATTTTACACACTGTTTTTATAATTAGAGTGTCAATTAAATTATAAGTGTACAGATGATGTTCCTCCGCATGATTATGCACACAGCACCAGAACTCTGCTAAATACAATTGTGCAATACTGGTTTGCTTTCACTGGGAGAAAAAGCATAATTTGTTACAAAATATTAATTCTCAATTGCAACTTAATTTTCCATCTTATTAATTATACAATCCTAAAATTCTAGAAAAATAAATATGCAGAGTGCTTCTGTTTGCTCCATAAGCAGCAACACAGCAGAAGCTGAATGGAAATACACCATTACTTTTATCACAGCGTGCAGATTCTTTTTTTTTAAAGGCTGCAGAGAAATACATTCTGTTTCAGAGGTGGCTTGCAATTACATCCATGTAGATAAAAATCAAAAGAAGCCTTCTGGTTTTTGTCAAGTAAGACAACCTTTGCACTGCCCTCTGATCTAAACCTGTGTGTAAATGTACACAGGAAAATAATAAAGCTGTCGTATTTACAAGATTTTCATGCGTAAAAAGTCCTAGTACGCACCTTATCTGGAGGCATGGCTGTAGTACCCCAGAAACGCACCCACTTGGAGTGGAGAGCAGAAGACAGTGAGGGGCGATCACGGTGCAACAATCTACACATCGTTGGGATGCCTGAGAAGGAGGAGAGCCCTAGCATGGAACTGTTTTTGGAGCAGTGGCGGCTGACAGACCTGTTTGTCCTGAAGAAGCGATCCAAGATTTTCTCCATCGAGAGAGCGCACAGGATCCCAACGGGCCACACTGTTCCAGGGGCACTATTATTGCGAAGTCCCCAAATTATAGGGACAGAGACGCCTTACTGCAGATGGCGAGGGCCAACGGCCTGATAACCTACAATGGCAATAGGATTGGATTCTTCCTGGACTATACCCAGGAGGTTCAGAGGGCTTCCAGTCCTTCAGCTCGGTCAAGAAAAAGCAGTGTCTCTGGGGGTCAAGTACGCTCTCTTCTTCCCAGGGCAGCTGAAAGTGCACTACGAAGGGACGGTGCACCTGTTCAACAACCCAGAAAAAGCCTGGAACTGCTGCAGTGACAGATGCAGGAAAAGTGGGCTGAGCTGACTGCTGGATGTTCCCGGTTCAACCTACATGTTTTTGTTCATGTTCCTCTAAAAAGAAAAGGGGGTGTTTATGCACTGATGGCGGCTGGACAGGAGGGGGAGGCTCATAATGGCTGGCCGGATGCGCACCTCACCCGTAGGTGGTTGTATTTTCTCATGTCTGGTTGACACAAGCTTATGGCGACAGGTGCTTCATGTTGAGGGGAAGTACCGGGAGGGACGGGAAGGAGTGTTTTTATGGTTTAAATATGTTTTTTATGTCCTGCTTGATGGATCTCCACACAGGCACAGGGTGTTTTATCATGTACGTATGACATGGGACTAGGATAACAGATGCTTCAGGATGAGGGGGACTACGGGGAGGGGGAGTTAGGAAGTTTGTAGGGTCATGTTTGGGGATGTACAATGGCATGGGGAGGTCTCACACGGATGCAGGGTGGAGCAGGGTGTCACAGGGTGTTGCAGGGAAAAGTGGGATGTGGGGAGATGCCAGTGTCACAACAAGGTTTCTCTGTGATGATGGTTCATAATGGGAAGGTTTGCTGATGACCTGGAATGTCAACCGACTATACCCTAGTGCTAAGCGCAGGCTAGTGCGAGAATTTCTCAACAGGCAGTCCTCTGATATTGTATTCCTCACTGAGACGCATCTCGTGGGAATGGAGTGCAAGTTTTTCCTTAGATCCAATTCTAGGGTGGCATTCTGTGCAGCTTTCTCGAGGGGTTCCTGTGGGAAGCTTATTCTCCTGCATAAGAGGATCCCATTTCAGCTTGGAGAGTTGAAGTCTAACCCTAGGTGGTGCTTTGTGCTGGTTAAAGGGAAGCTGAGGGGTGCCCCATGGGGTATGGTGGCGGTGTACAAGCCGACACCACTTGCACCCGATCTACTTTCAGAAATGTAGGGGCTTGTCCTTCAGCACCACGCCCACATATGGGTGCTAGGGGGTACTTTAATGAGGTGATGGACAGGGGCTTAGACAGAACACATGTGGGATCCAGGAACCCGGCACTTTGCACCAAACTCTTTTCTTTCGCCACTGCCCTGGGCTGGATGGGTTCATGGAGACAGCTGCACGGAACAGAAAATGGGTATTCCTTCTTCTCCGGGGTTCACGCCTCCATGTCAAGGATTGACTATTTTTTTATCCTATCAAACATAACTCACAAGCTGTTGTGTGCTAGATTCCTGGCCCGGGGGATATCAGACCACTCCCCACTGGTCATCAAGCTGAAAAGTGGGAAGCCTAGGCCCACTGGGCACTGGCACTTGAACCCCTACTACCTGAGCGACCCGGAATTTGTGGAAGATCTCTGCACCAAGACAGATGAATATTTACTATAAACACAGGGACAGTCAACAGTCCTGTTGTCCTCTGGGAGGGGTACAAGCCAACAGTGCGGGGGGAGGCACTCTCACAAGTAGCAGCCAGGTGCAATAAACATGTGCAGGCATTGGAGGAAGCGGAGAGGGAGGTAAGATGAGCAGAGAAGGAGTTCTTCTCCTCTGAATCGCCAGGTGCAAGAGTGGCCCTGACTACGGCACAGGAGTCACTGAGCAACGTGGCACTAGATAACGCCAGTGAGGCGCACTGTGCTAGACAAAGCCAGATACATGAAGCTGGGTAAAATGTTGGCCTGGCATTTGAGGAGGCATAGGGGGAACGCGCATGTGCGGGCTATACGGGATGCCCATGAGAGGGACCTGACTGACGATATTGATATTGCGTAAGACTTCACCCAATTTTATGAGACACTCTATAGCCCCTTGATGGGGATTTTGACAACAGGGGGGCAGCCACGTTGGAGCAGGTACCTCTTCCAAAGCTCACCACTCAGCAGGCTTTGGGTATGGAGGCCAACCTGGAAGAGATTTCGGTTGCAATAGGGCAATTACAATCGGGCAAGGTGCCGGGACGCAATGGTTTCCCAGTGGAGGTATGGAAGCAACTGGGGGAGCAGGTGGTTGGACCACTGCATCACCTTTTCCTGCAGTGTAGGCAGGATGGGTGCCTCCCACCGGATCTCAGGATGGCTAGCCTCGTACCTCTCCTGAAGCTTGGTAAACCATCGGAACAGTGTGCCTCTTATAGACCGATGTCTCTTTGATAAATGGAAAGACCAAGATACTCGCCTGGTTTTTGGCCAATCGCCTACTGGGGGTAGTCGGCTCTCTGGTTCACTCGGACCAGTGCAGGTTCATACCTTCCACATCCACATGGATGACCCTGCGTAGGGTGCAAGCTGCTATAGGTTTGGCTGCTGAATTGCCGGACCCGCCGTCCTTGCAATCGACTTTCAAAAGGCTTTCGACTCCATGAGATGGGACTCGCTCTGGGAAATCATGGGTTGCATGGGGTTTGGGGGGAACTTTTTGTCCTGGGTTTATCTGCTCTACACTTCCCCGGTGGTGGAAATTAGAGTGAAGGGCATCTCTTTTCGGACCTTCTCCCTTGGGCAGTGCACGTGACAGGGATGCCTCCTATCCCTGCTGCTGTTTACACTGGCGGTTGAGTCGCTCGCAATACAACTCATGGAGAACCCAGAATGGGTGGGATTCAAATGGCCTGGGGGAGGGGAGACAGAGTTTTGCTTTATGCGGACGATCTCTTAATATACATGAGCAATCCAGTGGTTTCATGCCCTGTGGTAACCCGAATATTGATGGCATACCAAGGATTCAGTGGTCTTAAAATTAATTGGCAAAAGTCAGTCCTGTTCCTGGTGCGGGGGGGGTGGGAGAAGCATTTCCACAGGATTGCTTGTACGCAATTGCAACCTCAGGTTTCAAATCCTTGGGTATCCACCTAAGCCTGAGCTTGTCAGATTTCTCCCAGCTCAATCTATTTGCCATGGTGAACAGGTTAGCGTTAGACACACCGCACTGGCGAACTCTTTCACTGACCCTGTTGGACAAAGCGGTTCTTTTTAAAATGATAGCGCTTCCCAAATGTCTTTCAGAAAGCCCTGCTTCCAATACCCAGAACAGTTTTTACAGAGAGATCGAAGGATCCCTACGCAGACTGCTTTGGGAAGGGAAGCAGCCACGGGTGGTACTGAGGATGCTTCAGCGGTCAATATGGGAGGGGCGGTATGCTTGCCCAATCTCTGTAGGTATTACTGGGCTGCGCAGCTGGGGGTTGTCAATGACTGGTTGCATGGGGACCCGGCACTTCCTCACAATACGATACAGTGTAGAAGGATGAAGGGACGGACACCTTTCCAGGTATTGCAGGGGGGGGCAAGGAGCATAGGGACTCTCATTGGGTTGACGTGACATACCTAGCAGATTTGGGCAGAAGCACATAAGGACATAGGATGGGGTAAACTGACCCTTGACCAGCCCATCTTGCATAATGCACACCTAACCGAATTGCTAAATGTGGGACATTTTAGGACCTGGGAGGTAAAAGGGATCGCCACCATAGCAGATGTGGTGCAGGGGGGCCGGCTCTGTTCAGTTCCAGACGCTGCAGGAGAAATATGGCTTTCCTGTGGGGGAAATGTTTCGATATGCACAAGTAGAGCACGCTACGAGCGCTCAGTTTCCCTCTCTGGCAGAAATCCGAAAGAGCTTGCACTTGGAGGCTAACCTGTTCTCAGCAGATATCCCTTCTAAGGTAACATCCACATTATATCAGGTGATCACGGCCTTTGGCACTAAGGAACTGACCAGTCTGAGGGAGAGATGGGAATGGGATGTGGGAAGGTTGGACCCAGAGGAGTGGGTGGAAGCCTTAATGTTTCCAAGAGATGTGGGAATTCCGGCCAGTTTGCGCCTCATATAATCCAAGATACTTCATCGAGTATACTACTCTCGAGCTTTTATGTTCTACTGTGGAGACTGTTGTATCATGCCTCAATGGACCTATGCTTGTTTTGTTTTGTCTGTTATGGTAAAATCAATAAAGAGATGTGATTTTTTAAAAAAAAAGATAGATTACCAGAATCTGAGCTCGTTGACAGATTTTAGGAGGCCACCCTAGTTATAGTGAAAACCCAATCAAGCTACCAATGGAGAGCAGTCAAGGCTATTCTCAGGAGAGTGTGAGTAGGGTCAGGCGTCCACAAGGAGTCCACACAATGAAGCACACAATATTTAAATTTGGAAAGGCATGTACAAAAATACTATATTTATTCTAGGCCTCAAATATACACTAGAAAATGTCACAAGCAGTTGATAATACACAAGGAGGTTATAATATCACACAACACTCAATTATAGATATATATACAGTCAGCATAGGTTCTTAAAATGCATGCAATGACTTAAATCAATAAAGAAAAATAAGTGGTGCAGTAAGTTGGAACCAAGTGACACGAAATATGTCCTAACTTCAGAAGTGAAATCCCTATGAAGAGTGGGGTCTTGTGCCCAAAAGTCACAATGCTTCTCCCTAGAAAGTATCTGATGCAGGTAGAGCACTTGTGTTGTTGAATGTTCAAGGTAAGAGAAATAAATAAACATGTATTTTTATCTTTCAGGTTTTACTTCTTAGGTGTGACTACCAATAAGCAGTGGAATGAAAGTATACAAAGAGACATATTCCACATTTTTTACATACCCCCTTGACTCCGATTTTCCCATAGGACTGGATTGGTCGACTGGGGGTTGCTGGAGGTTGGTTTTCCCGCTGTTGGTTCCAGTGAGAGGTGCCCAGGAGCTGCAGGTGCAAGTATTCTTCTGGTTGAGTCTAGGAGCAGAGTGCAACCCTTGGTGATGGAGAAATGCAGGAAGCACCGATGTAAACCTCTTCAGGACACTTCACAGGATGGGGGAAGGTTATCTCCCCTCCTAGCGCCACACACGGACGATGACAGGAGTCCTTCCTGTCCCGGCTGAAGAAGACCTTCCACAGCAGGATCCCTGGAAGCCGAGAGGGGGAAATTCAGCAGGAAGGTGACTTACACAACCAGCTGGTGACCACCAAAGTACCAGCTGCAAACGGAACGGCGATGGTTCTAGCGTGGTAGCCCATTGGAGAGTTGGTCAGTCCACCGAATGGTCCAGGGACACTTCCGAATTCTCAGGACTGCTGGATCCTTGAGAACATGTCGAGACTATTTGATCCCACCAGTTATGGGGTTGAAGCATCGCACAGGGCCTTCGCCGATCAGATAGTTCAACAGGGCTTCACCGGACCAGGCGCCGGAAGGGATGCTGGGCCTCTTGAGGGGTCTTCTTCGGATCTTCAGTTGGCTGTTCTTCTACGAGGGATTCTTGGTTCCAATGTTGAAGGCCAAACAACACTATGGCCAAACAACAAGTAAATATCTCATGGCCTGGCCATTTTAGGGCCCTAGACAAGTTTAGTAGCCATACATGGTAACTGCGAATGTGCACACTAGAAATGACACAATGGTAAAAATATAATTGCTGCCACCGGCTTGCCTTTAGGCACTATGAAGGCATCATGAAGTACGACACAGACAACAGATTCAATTTTAACAAAAATACTTTTATTAACTTAAATGTCAGGATGGTGTAAGGCCTAACTTGCCCAATGCTAAGGTGGGATTTCCCTACCTAAAGAAACTAAGGATAGTCTGTGTAAGTAAGTTCCATTAAAAAGTCTGTCTGTGTCCAAAACTTCTCCTTGTCCTCACACCTAAAGCAAAACAATGTGTAAGGATGTCAATCATAAACTGAACAGTGTTGCAAAAGTAAAGTTCTGACCTATTTCCAGCTCGAGGCTTCTTCGTCAGCTCCCCTTCCTCAAGTACAAACAAGTTCACAACAGTTTTCAAGTTACCTTCTCTTGAACTCAAGGTATTTATTTATTAATTTACATTTATATTATTGGTTTTAACATATTCCAAACAATAACATGTCACCGAACAATATCAACGTCTGTCTCATTTAACGTTCCTTAAAACATTACTCCCAATTCCCTCCCCCCCAATGCCTAAAGCACTCATGTAGTATCTACATAAATAGGAAACAAATAAACAATCCTGCAGGTGAAACTCTAATTCGCCAATCAAGTTCAATCTATTACCCCTCCCTCTATGGCTTCTGCCGTAAATAAAGACTGTAACAAGGTCTCCCTTGCTGCAATGCCTGCCGTGGCCTCACCCTAACTCCCCCATGCGGCCCTCTTCCATGCTACTGTTTTGGTCATTGCCCACCTCTCCAAATCCCGCCACCAATCCTCCACTGCTGGGCCACAAGGAGACTTCCATTCCATGGCTATTCTACGTTTGCCAAGGATACATGCCAAATCATCCATCTTGTAGGCATGTTTTGTGCACTTAGGATGCGGGAAGCGCCCCAGCAAACATGCCCCCGGGGAAAGCACATCCAGGTTCAACCTCCCTCTCTGCAGTTTGTTTGCCACTCTTAGCCCCACTACTGGGCATGCCCAAAACCTATGCACCAAGCCTGCATCCCCCATCTTACACCTAGGACACACTTGTGATACAGCGCCTGGGAACCACAAGATCCTCTGAGGGGGTCATATATGCACTGTGTGTCACCAATAGCTGTATGAGCTGTAGTCTTGCATTCTGTGACACTCTCTTATGGTATCCCAGTACCTGCCTCCATTGTGCATCCGTAAACTCTGCCCCCAAGGCTTCCAGCCATTGACCACGTGTTGCTATTGGAGAAGGTGGCCCATTAGTCAGTAAGAGTCCATACAGCTGCGATACAGTGTGCCCTCTTTCAGCTATGTCGTATAGGACATCTACTACATATTTCCCCATCGATTCGCTAAATGCATGCCATCTACGCACTATCTCCCTCTTGATTGTGCAATATACCAGGTATTGGCCATTATGTAGTCCTGTGCGTTCCATCAGCTATGAAAAGGGTAAAAAAGGACAAGTCCTGCAATACTGGTGCCCTATTGTAGCCACCCTGCAGGTCTCCCACCTGGTGCGAACACTCCTCTTGCTTTGTGTTGAACTTGCTACTACCGAGACCAGCGGAATGTGCACTGAAATTTGGTCTTTGAGCCCCATTGCCGCCAAAGCTCTATCCCACATTTTTGCCCCCAGGGACACCAAGTGTGGCCAACGGCCTACCCTGGGTTTCCTGAACTATTCTTTCAGGTAATGACTCGACCCTATGGGCTGCAGCATCACAGTGTTCGGGGTAGGGTCATCTGACAACCAGTCTACAACAAACTGTACCTGACAAGCCACATAGTATAGTTCAAACTGCGGAACCTTGATACAGCCCTCAGCATGCGGCCTATGAAGTGGTGAAAGCGCTATCCGACTCCTCCCGTTTTGCCACAGGAACCCTCTACAAATGCTATCTAAGGTTTTAAAGAACGATTTAGGTATGTAGAATGGGACATTTACAAAAACAGTGCAGCAACCTGGGGAGTACCACCACCTTCAGTAGGGTTGCCCTCCCCATCAGTGAAAGGGGCAGTTTAGCCCAAAACTACATGGAACTCTTGACACCATCCAATGCCCTCAGCGTGTTCTGAGCATGCTCCACCTCAGGGTCATGATACACGTTGACTCCTAGATACCTAAACGTGGTCACCTCCCATCTTAGGACAAGCGCAGGCAGCACCCTAATATCCAACCAAATATTCCTTCTTCTGAGGTGTTCCAAACTAAGGTATCACACTAGTAATCTCCATTGACATATGTGTAGGCAAGCCCCTTCCCAAAAACAAACCCCTAACACCACCAACAATAAACAATTTCCCAGCTACATTCCCGTTGCTCAGGCATGTCCGCTTCTTGCATTCGCCCCAAGCCGGCCTGCTTGAGGTAGGTGCACAGTGGATAGGCACAGAAACAAGTGTCCCTAGAAAGAAAAAGAACTCGGGTGTGGCTGCAGCAGCCACTGGTACGATCTTCCTCATCCAGGTGTACCTTACTGAAGCCCTGCCATGATCAGGGAATGAACCGTGTCAGCAAGCGCAAAAGATATGTTCCAAGGAGAGTTCCACTTCTAACGAGAGATTCTGTGCTGCAGGGTGTCCCCCAGTGGCGGTTTCTCTGGGGCACTTCGGCTTGCCTCAATCCAGTCCAAATTCCCTAAGAAGCTCCCGGCCGTCGCTCACGTAGGGCTCCCTTTACGTCTCTCATCATTGCCCTCTCCTTCTTTATCACTGTAACGCTCACCTGACTCCCACGGAGGCGCTGGTCTAGTCTGGGTTGCTGTGGCCTCTTCGAGCGTGATGCGCAGAACTCGGAACACCGACTGAACAGGACCCTTAAATCTTGCTTGTCTGGCCCGTAGGAATATCCTTCTGCAGATGAGAAAGGGGATTAACAGTCTGCAGAATAGTGTGCTTGCTCCCCCCTTCCAACCTTCGTTCTTCTCTAACTTCCTCCGAAATCCCCGGTTGAAGCTCACCTTATGGTTTGAAAGGATGAACTCTCCATCCTGCTTCTGGTGCAGGGGCGCGTGTTTGTCCAGTTACTTCACTGGTTTTCAGAATGGCCCTGGCAAAATCCACTTGACTTTTCCGAGCGGAATGTCGTAAGTATGAAGATTACAAAAGTTCAAGTGTTGAGCCTCCTTTTCTGTTGCCTTCCTAACCTGTGATCTGTCTTTCATTTCAGGTGCAGAATGAAGGCGATGCGTTGAAGGATTGACTTGACGATGGTAAACTCAGGTGAGTTAGCGATGGGGGCGATCCCTCTTAATGTCTTTATTTTCCTCCAGTAATGTCTTTTGTCCTTTTCCCATAGGGGCCGGGGTGCGATACCTGCCAACGTAGCGGTGCCGACCCGAAATGAGGAATGATCCACCAACAGTAGACCGGCAAGTGTTATGGCGGAAAATTAGGCTTTCCTCATATGTTCCTTCTGCTCACCTTTTGTCTCTTCTTCTCTCCCCTAGGCGCAGAGATGTGGCGTCCGGAGCAGACAGTCGCGGTGGAGCCAAAAGAACTCCCGAGGACAGGTGAGTGAAGCGCGGCGCTGTAGCGAGCAACGCAATGCTTTTAAATGAAAGTCTTTTCTCAGGAACGCTGGCGTGAAGGTTCCGGATGCAGGTAAGAAGTTTGATAAAATTCTTGGTTTTCACCTTTCTCTTCTCTTCTTTCCTTACAGGTTTTCCAGGATCGAGGCGGGCGTGGCTGGAGACCAGATGCAGGAGCAGACACGGTGAGCGTTCAGCTGCTTGGATGCAGAACAACGCGAAGCGTGAGCTACTGTCTGGGCGTGGCTTAAATAGCCCCCAAAGTAGTTCCAGGTAAGTATCCTTCCCTGGCCACGCCCGAGTGGCAAAATAGTCCCAATGAAAAAATAGTCCCTTTCAGGTCTCAGGGAGGCCTGAATCTTGCAGCATGGTCTGCATCAGGTATGTGCACAAAACACCTTCCTTTATGAGCCTGGCGCCTATGGCGCCAGGACTGATGTCCAACATGAGCCTGGCGCCAACGGCGCCAGGACAAAGTCCAAAGAGCCCCTATAAGGGGCCGCTGGGCTTTTACCCGGGGGCATGATGCCTGCTCCCGGGGGTGCTGGGCCTGGCCTGGTGCTCCGGGGGTAGGCATCATGAGAGCACTCCCCCCCAAGGCCCCTCCCAAGGTCGTTCCCTCTGGAGGTTTCGGTTTGTTTGGGAAATTCCGATGGAACCTTTTTACCAGCCGAGGTGCATGTACGTGGTCGCTGGGTTCCCAAGACCTTTCCTGAGGCCCGTACCCTTTCCAATAAATTAGATAGAAAAGTTTTGATTTTGAGATCTTAGAATCCAAAATGTTCTTCACCTCGAATTCAGGCTCCCCCTCTATCTGGATTGGTTCTGGTGGCTTTATTAATCTGGTTTCTGGTTGCACTGGTTTCAAAAGTGACACATGAAAAACGGGATGAATCCGCATGTTAGCTGGTAGATCGAGCTTGACTGCCACTGGGTTAATTATAGCTTTGATCGAGTAAGGGCCCAAATACCTTGGATTAAAAGTTCAAGGTCCCTTGAGCAATAAGTGTTTGGTAGCCAACCATACTTGATCCCCTATTTGGTATGGAGGCGCCTCACTCCGATGCAGATCCGCATTCTTTTTATATTTCCCTTTTGCTTGTTGCAAATGTACAGTTGCATCCTTGAAGGCTTGAGTTATCGTGGAATGTAAATGGTCCACTGCGGGCATTTCAAGGCTCAGAGGTGAGTCCAGGTCTGAAGTACGAGGGTGATGTCCATATAGGGTGTAAAAGGGGCTTTGTCCAGTTCCAGAGTGTACCGAGTTATTGTATGCATATTCGACCACCCATAAAATATCCTTCCAATTACCTTCCGATTGGTGCAACATACATCGTAGGTATTGTTTAAGGGTCTGGTTCGTTCTCTCTGTCTGACCATCGGTCTGTGGGTGGTGGCTGGTTGAGAGTCTTACGTCGATTTGTGCCAGTTGACAACACTTTCTCCAAAAATGAGAAATAAACTGGCTTCCCCGGTCAGAGACTAGTATGGACGGGAATCCATGCAAACGGATGATATTTTCGAGGAATTCCTGGGCTAAGACAGAAGCTAAAGGTAATCCTTTCAATGGAATAAAATGGGCCATCTTGGAAAATAAATCCACAACAACCAGAATAGTATTGTATCCATTACAAGGGGGCAGGTCCGTGATAAAATCTAGTGACAAGGTGTGCCAAGGTGCTGGTGGAATGTCTAAAGGCTGAAGAAGAGCGGCAGGTTTTGTCTTTTGGCCTTTGTTTTGGGCGCAAACTCCACAGGACATCACAAAAGATTTAATATCCTTTCGCCAGGAAGGCCACCAGAATTGTCGTTTAATTTTTTCCTCAGTTTTGGCAATGCCAGGATGTTCTTCCATCAGGGTATCATGATGACGGGAAATAACCAGTTCTTGCAATTCCTTTTCTGGCAGAAATAAGCGTCCTTGGAAGTAAGGTAGGCCATCGTTGACCGAAAAATAAGACCCTCTTTGGATCCAATCCTGCAAGGCTGTAGAGTCCAGGAGTTGTTTTACCCATGCTTGAATGTCTTCAAGGGTTTGTAAAGAGGTTATCCCCAAAATTCTTTGTTCGGGAATTATCGGCACAGGTTCTGAGTTTGTATCTATTTCTCCCATTCCTATTCGTCCGCTTTGCCATTCTTACAGCCGGGGCGGTAAGTGATTACAAAATCGAACTCAGCAAAGAACAAAGCCCATCAGAGCTGACGTGACGATTGAGCCTTGGCAGTTTTTAAATATTGTAAGTTTCGGTGATCAGTGATCACGGTGATGGTATGCCTGGCGCCAAGAAGATAATGCCGCCAAGCCTTAAAGGCGGACTTAATGGCTAATAATTCCTTGTTGGTGATTGCATAATTTACCTCAGGCGGCGAGAACTTTCTGGACCAAAATGCTACGGGGTGCAGTTGGTTGGTTTCAGGGTCTCTCTGAGACAGGACAGCTCCCATGGCTAAGCTGGACGCGTCGGTTTCGACTATATATGGGAGATCGGGACGCGGGTGCTTCAAAATAGGTGCAGACGTGAATTTAGCTTTCAATTCCTGAAAGGCCTGTTCGGCTTCCTCGGTCCATTCAAAGCGTTTATTTTTCCGCAAGAGTGCAGTGATGGGTTGTACCACACGTGAAACTTCTGGGATAAATCTGCGATAAAAATTGGCAAAACCAAGCATGCTTTGGACACCTTTCACCGAACTAGGTGATGGCCATTTGAGGATGGCATCCACTTTTCGTGAGTCCATTCGGATCCCTTTAGGTGTCAGGATGAATCCGAGAAACTCAACCTTGGTGGTATGGAAAACGCACTTTTCCAGCTTTGCAAACAGTTTGTGCTGGCGCAATTTCTCAAGGACGGCCCTGACATGCTTTCTGTGATCAGATTCCGAAGAGGAGTACACAAGAATGTCATCGATATATACGACAACACAAACATCGATAAGTTCCCGAAGGACATCGTTCATGAAGAATTGGAAGGCAGCAGGTGCGTTGCACAACCCGAAAGGCATCACCTGGTATTCGAATAATCCATATTTTGTACAGAAGGCCGTTTTCCATTCGTCGCCTTCTTTTACTCACACCAGATGATAAGCCCCCCGGAGATCTAACTTGGTGTATACGCAACCGTCCTTCACCTGGTCAAGGAGTTCAGGGATCAGAGGCAGAGGTAACAGTTTTTAACAGTTATCTGGTTCAATGCGCGGTAGTCGATACAAGTTCTAAGGTCGGCTTCTTTTTTGGGCACGAAGAACAAAGCCGAGGATGCCGGAGACTTTGACGGGCGAATGAAACCATTGGCTAGGTATTGATCTAAATATTGTCTCAAATGCAGATTCTCAGGTTCAGTAAGGGCATAAATCCTGCTACAAGGGGGTTGTGCACCGGGCACCAGATCAATTTGGCAATCGTACGATCTGTGGGGAGGTAACGTGTTGGCCTGTTCCTTTTGGAAGACGTCCTGAAAGTCTTGGTATTCCGGAGGTAGTTGCATGGAGACAGAGGTTCCAGACGCTAGACTAATCTTCAGATTTTCTGGGTAGCAGGTTTGTGCACAATCCGGGAAGGTTATTCTCTTCGCTCGCCAATCAATTCGAGGATTATGTGTCTCTAACCAAGGGATTCCGAGAATAACCTGAAACTGTGGAGCCTTGATTACATCAAACACAACTGCCTCCCGATGGCCGTCCGGACCTATAAGTGTCACCTCAGCAGTGGAATGTGTTACCGGTCCTGAGGCAATTTCGGTTCCATCGACTGTGGTGATGACATCTTTGCTGGTTATAGGACGCAGAGGGAGGTTAATCCTAGAGACCAATTCACGATCCACATAATTTCCTATAGCCCCACTATCGATGTATGCCTTTATTGCATGCAACCGCTTAGGCTGTTATGGATCTACGAGGACCATTGGCACAATGAAATGCGAGGTCTGAGAGTTAGTTTTCAAGCTCGGCAAGCGGACCCCTACGCTTGTCGGGCGTGGTCGTTTCCCGAAACAGAGTCTTCATGGTTTTTATCAGCGGCTCCTACCACCTTCTTGGGCGGTTTTGCCGGGTAATCTCGTAGAAAGTGTCCAGAGGACCCACAATAAAGACATAATTGCATCTGCCGTCTTCTTTCACGTTCTTTTTGAGTTAAAGGTCCTTTAACCCCTCCGATTTGCATAGGCTCAGAGACATCAGCTCCCTTGGGGTTAGCGTGGGTCTTGACCAACACCCGGGTCTCAAACTTGGACCGATCTGCTTTTCTGTTTTGAAGTCTGTGATCCAATTGGACCACTAAGGCTATATATTCTGTGCATTCTTGGGGCGGATTTACAATTTAGGCCAGGACATCTTTAAGTTCTCCGCGTAGACCTCGATAAAATAACGTGATTCTTTTATCCTCTGGCCACCCAGTTTCCACAATTAGTCTATTAAAGGTTGCAATGTAGGATAGGAGGTCCTGATTGCCCTGTCGCAGGGATAGGAGTTCGTCATCCAGAGCCTGCCCCTGAGAGTGTCGAGCAAATAACCTTTCGATGCTTGCTTGAAATCCTTGAAAATCACGGAGAATCGTGTCATCTTGAGTAACCAGTGGAACTGACCAATCGGCAGCACAGCCGCTGAGATATGACAATACAAAGGCTACCTTGGTCTGGTCATTAGGGAAGGCCCCAGGTCTGCATAGGAAGTGCAAATGACACTGATTCATGAATACGGCGAATCGTTTGGGGTCCCCAGCAAAGCGTTCGGGTGGGGCCAGCGGCATGTTTCCAGGTAGATTAATCTGCACAGGGTTACTGGGAACCACAGGAGCGGGGTTCCCCCCGGAACCGGGTAGAGGAGTGTGTCCAGCTTGACCTTGCAAAAACTGTCTAGCCAGGTCATCAGTTCTTTCCTTTGATACAACCACTTCCCACCTGAGAGCATTAGTCTCTTGACGAGCGGCGTGTACTTCGGCCCGTAATTCCCCCAGTAGTTGGGCCAAGTGATCAGTCTCAGACGTTTCCATAGCGCCTGGGTGGGAATTTGTAGGAAAGCTTCGCGTTCTGTAACGCTCACCTGACTCCCACGGAGGCGCTGGTCTAGTCTGGGTTGCTGTGGCCTCTTCGAGCGTGATGCGCAGAACTCGGAACACCGACTGAACAGGACCCTTAAATCTTGCTTGTCTGGCCCGTAGGAATATCCTTCTGCAGATGAGAAAGGGGATTAACAGTCTGCAGAATAGTGTGCTTGCTCCCCTCTTCCCCCCTTCGTTCTTCTCTAACTTCCTCCGAAATCCCTGGTTGAAGCTCACCTTATGGTTTGAAATGATGAACTCTCCATCCTGCTTCTGGTGCAGGGGCGCGTGTTTGTCCAGTTACTTCACTGGTTTTCAGAATGGCGCTTGCAAAATCCACTTGACTTTTCCGAGCGGAATGTCGTAAGTATAAAGATTACAAAAGTTCAAGTGTTGAGCCTCCTTTTCTGTTGCCTTCCTAACCTGTGATCTGTCCTTTATTTCAGGTGCAGAATGAAGGCGATGCGTTGAGGGATTGACTTGCCGATGGTAAACTCAGGTGAGTTAGCGATGGGGGCGATCCCTCTTAATGTCTTTATTTTCCTCCAGTAATGTCTTTTGTCCTTTCCCCATAGGGGCCAGGGTGCGGTACCTGCCAACGTAGCGGCGCCGACCCAAAATGAGGAATGATCCACCAACAGTAGACCGGCAAGTGTTATGGCGGAAAATTAGGCTTTCCTCATATGTTCCTTCTGCTCACCTTTTGTCTCTTCTTCTCTCCCCTAGGCGCAGAGATGTGGCGACCGGTGCAGACAGTTGCGGTTAAGCCAGAAGAACTCCCGAGGACAGGTGAGTGAAGCGCGGCGCTGCAGCGAGCAACGCAGTGCTTTTAAATGAAAGTCTTTTCTCAGCAAAGCTGGCGTGAAGGTTCCGGATGCAGGTAAGAAGTTTGATAAAATTCTTGGTTTTCACCTTTCTCTTCTCTTCTTTCCTTACAGGTTTTCCAGGATCGAGGCGGGCGTGGCTGGAGACCAGATGCAGGAGCAGACACGGTGAGCGTTCAGCTGCTTGGATGCAGAACAACGCGAAACGTGAGCTACTGTCTGGGCGTGGCTTAAATAGCCCCCAAAGTAGTTCCAGGTAAGTATCCTTGCCTGGCCACGCCCGAGTGGCAAAATAGTCCCAATGAAAAAATAGTCCCTTTCAGGTCTCAGGGAGGCCTGAATCTTGCAGCATGGTCTGCATCAGGTAAGTGCACAAAACACCTTCCTTTATGAGCCTGGCGCCTATGGCGCCAGTACTGATGTCCAACATGAGCCTGGTGCCAACGGCGCCAGGACAGAGTCCAAAGAGCCCCTATAAGGGGCTGCTGGGCTTTTACCCGGGGGCATGATGCCTGCTCCCGGGGGTGCTGGGCCTGGCCTGGTGCTCCGGGGGTAGGCATCATGACAATCACCAGGACATATCTTCTTCCTATCCATCCATACCTGCACCTCCTCTGGAAGGTCAAAGAACCAGGTCCTGTTTTTATGTATGATTTTGAGCCGAGCAGGATAGATCAACATATACTTCAGGCCCGCCGCTCAGAGCCTTGACTTGGCCACTGTAAATGGCGCTCTGCTTTTCTGGATCTGGACTAGTAAAGTATAGTCAAGATAAACCACCAAGTCCACCAAAGCCCTCTTCAGCTCACGCCCTTGTCTGGAGTACGCCAGTATTTTCTCCCTGTGCTTGTAGTTTTGGACCTTGGCGATGATCGCCTCGACGGGGGTACCCAGAGGGGGGCGTGTGGTCAGGGCTCTGTATGCCCTCTCAATTGTGAAGCCTTGCTCAAGGTTTCCAGGCCCAATCTCCTTCAGTAGCATGTTCTCAATGTAAGACATAGGGTATGTGCCCTCTTCCCCTTCCGGCAAGCCTACCATGTGTATGTTATTCCTCCTGGCACGCCCTTCTGCTTCTTCCACCCTGTTTTCTAAAAGATTGACCTTCTGCTGCAAAATATGGCCATCCGCCAGCATCACCCGGAGCTCTCCCGTGTTTTCCTTCAGTGTGGTCTCCAGGGGGGCAGTGCGCTCCGCCAAGTTTCGCACATCCTGGCGCAGCAGTCTGACATCTACTTGCACCGCTGCATTCTACATTCCATGGGAGGCTTTCAGGTCTGCTATTGCCTGTATCACCTGGTTATGCAGCACCATAGTCTCTCCTCCTTTCCCCTGTGCTGGTTCCATGTCCCTACCAGGGGATTGATACTTGGCCTTGGTGAAGGCATCTAATGTGGATTGACTTGATTTCAGCTTAGCTGACTTGGGAGGCATCAAGTCTTCTGGGTTTCTGGTGCTTGGTTACGCCTCTTTCCACCCAGAGCCACTGCTCTGGGTAACTGGGTGTAAATAGCTGTGTATTAGTTGTGGCCGAGCACCATCTGGAGCTCCACTTATGTGTGACAATTGTAGGGGCTCACCATACCCCCTCACCACCATCTCTATCCCAGATGCTTCAGAACTGTACAGCTGCATCCTCCGCAGTGGGCAACACCATTTGTGCACCATTGTGCTTATGTCTTGGTCTATTCTTGGCCCTGCGCCCAGTATAGCTGCTGCCCATCAGTTTCTGCACATGAGGATCCTGGTGCGTAAATCAACAACAAGAGGAGTTAGCTAGATATTGCAGTCTATACTGCTATTGTCAGAAAAGGTATGCTGCATATGCACCGTCCCTCATAACATGGGGATCACTAGGGCTCTCTGCTATTGTTGTCACCCTTCTGCCCAGGTCCACGTGCACCCTGCGCACACCCGTCCACTTAGCTTAGGAATTCCACATGACTCAAGGATCCCCAGGACTGGATGTAATATTATTCACCCTGATCCAGGTCCCCTTGTACAGGGCATGCCTTTATACGTGAGGAATCCAGAGCTCACGCAGAATCAGAATATTTCACCTTGCAGCCCGGGTCGCAGTATTCAGGGCTCACGCTCTGTCCCTTGTACATAGGAACTATGGAGCGTGAGCAGAGTGGCAATGTTTCACCCTGCGGCCCGGGTCACTGCAGTCAAGGGAGGCTACCGGTCCTCTGCACATGAGGATTCCGGTGTGTAAATTAAGTTATGGCTGCCGGATTCCCATCACACTAATCCCCGCTCCAGGGGCATTAATTAGCCATGCGCATAACACTGCAGCGTGGCCAGGGCCCTCCGTCCATGGCCCGGCTCTCTGGTTGCCCCTGGAGGGAGCTGGAGCCAGTACATACAGAGCCCGCACTTACATGTTGTGCGTTGTGGGGTCTCTAGTGCCGCCGGAGTCCATCAGCACTTCTCCCTTCACAGCTTCTCCAGTCCGGGCACTTCGGCAGTCTGGACGCCATCTTCTTTGGTGTGCAAGCCTCTGCGGCTCCTCACAGCAACCGTCTCCACTCATGATCAGGCGCAAACCTTAGATGTATTGCAGCACTGCACGGCATCCAACCTCTGCTTCACGTCCTTCTTCACTCCCTCGTAGTGGCTGCCATATGGGACAATGGCACTGTCAGCAGTCCGCACTGTCGTGCCTCCTGATCACGGCGCCGCTCAATGCTTCTCGGCAGGGCGCTTTCATAGCATTCCCCCAAACTTTCTCCAAATTCCACCGAAGTTCCTGCAGTAGCACTTGCTATGCGTGCGGATCATCACAGGATCAGGTGGGAGCAGTTTGTGCAGGCAACCTACTCAATAGGCCACGCTGATTCTCTTGAACTCAAGGTAATACAGTTCCACACCTTTGTCTGGCTTCCCTTCCCCAAGTTCAATACAGTCTCATCACAGAAATTCTCAGGATTCCCTTCCCCAAGTTCAATGTAATAGTGATCACAAAAGAAATGGTCTTGAGGCTCTGTCCTCAAGATCATTTACACCAATTCTTCACAGCTCAGGGTTTCCTTCCCCAAGGTTTACATTCAACAATGGTAGTTTTTGTTCTGGACACTTTGCGTATTTATCTTAACATTTTCCAACACATTGGGGTTCTCTGGTCTCAGCACAGTTCTTAGACCACAAGGTCCACCCATCATAGGTCCCTCAACCAGAAGCCCTTAGTTCTTCTGTTCACACATATGCTCCTCAGTATCTTGCCTCTGTGTTTGAGTTTCCTTAACTTGGCTTCCTTGTGTCAGCCTTTTAGGTTTTCCATAGAAAACCCCACATTTCTAAGCCAGTCCTTGGCATCCTTGTTCTATATACATTCAATGTCTCATTGCATTTGAGGCTCTTATTTCACACTTCACTTTTGGTGACCCTTTTTCCCCCGCAGTGCTTAGTTTCTTACAAGGTTACTGTCCTTTAATCACGGTTTTAGGGTTCAATCAGTTTGCTATTCAATAAACAAATGGTTTCTCAGACTTGACTACAATTCTGTAGTTAGAGTCCTTAGTTTGACTTGATTTGCTACTTTCATTAAGTTCGTTATTCAATATTGGCAATTACTGTGCCTCGCGCAACTTGCCTTTCTTGCATTAACTTAGTATCACAAATTCATCTGTATCTGAAGCACTTATTCCTTCTGAGCTGTTTTATGCTTTTGCAGCCTGCACGGAGCGCCCCGGTCTCTATGAGTGGCCTTCCCAGCACTGACCGGTTGTCGGCTTCCTCCTCCGGTGGCTTTCGCTGGTTTTCTCCTCTGCTCCAGTTGATGCTTCTGTTTCTGCGAGCCCCGCACACCTGTGGATTGGAGCTCAACTGGTGCAGGTGGCTCCTTGCTTCTGCAAGGACAGACAGAGCATCCTCTTCTCTCTGGCTTCGCCGCAGCTCCGTTTGCTCCCACTTCGCATCAGGGACTCCCCACGGCTTGGGGATGACAGCCGACGTCCCGGTTCCACCTCGGGTTTTCTGCTGCTCTCTGCCTTGACAGTTTCCCAGGTCTCTCTCGCTGTTCACTTCTTGGTTTCTCATTGTATACACCTGTAGTCCTTTAATAGGCGGCAGTTGTGTGCCATTGTCCAATTCTGCCTGACTTTAATTAAGAGGACATACCGGACCCCATAGTTTTTAGCAAGCCTCTTCCTCGTCCCAGTGTTAAAGTGGACATGGGAGTTGTTAGTAACCATTACTCCTATTTGCCGCTTCCTCGTCACAATACTGTTAAAGGACAAAGGTGGGGAAATGAAGGGAGATGATTTGTAATAGCCCATAAAGGCTTGGGAGAGGTTGGGTTGATTTTCTAAAGCAAAATGGGGACAGCATGTCTCGCCTGCAGGTACTCCCAATTCCCATGGATCCTCCACCCAGGTGATCCTCCCTCGCTTGTCCACTCCCACGTTCAGGATCCAAAAGCGATGGCCTTTCCCTGGCCACCTGAGAAGATTCCAGGGGAGGAGGAGTGAGAATACCCTCAGGTTTCTCAACGCACATATACAGGTAACCAAAAATCCCATGTGCAAAAAACTAGTGTGTTACACATGTATCCCCACTGCACTGCATTGTAAGATGCTGTGTGCAATGTTAAAAAGTTACAAAAGTGTGAAATTCAAAAGGGAAACATAGTTTCCCAGCACTGATATTCTGAAGAACTGACCACTTTCCCCATAATAAAATGAGCAAAAGGCCAGGGGAGTGAAGCTGAATGTTTCTCTGTAAAAAGTCAGGACAGGCTCAAAAACAAAAGAAACATGTTTGGGGGTCCACAGAACTAATGAGGGAAAGTTGCCAAAAGATAAGACTTTCCTAACAACCCCCCCACCCCTCAAACTAGGGACAGGTGATCTTATCCACCAATGGATGGGTTTCCTGTTCCAGTCGTTTATACATCCTGGACAAACAATCAGCATTGCTACGTTGTGCATCTAGCATATGTTCAATAGTTAAGGTAAAGCCTTGATGGTTTATGGACCACCTGAGCAATTTAGGATAAACTTCCTTCATATTCATTAGTCACTTTAAGCGCTTATGGTCAGTGTTCCCAGTGAAGTGAGTCCCAAAGAGGTGCGGTCTCAGCTACTGAGGGGCCAGCACTATGGAAAAACACTTATTTTCCACAGCGCTCTGTCCTTAAGCTGGTTACTAATAATACATATACGATGTTCCCTGCCTTTGTCGTCTAGCTTTGAAAGGACAGCACCTATCTTCATGCCAGAGGCATCTGTCAGCACAATTAAAGGTAAGCAGGTGCCCTGAGAACAGGCGCTTGACAAAGGGTACAGTAAAGAGTAGATTAGATTTGATTGCACAATCGGCTTTATTTCATGAAGCAATAAAATCACAGAAACAAAAAAAATGCAAATTTCATTATAAATATTTAAAACATTTTAAGTTTAATCAGACCTCCTTGACCTGTAAAAATAACAAGATGACTCATTTAATGGGGAAATACTGCTCCAAAGGAGAGATAAAAATGTAATTTGTCATTTCTGTAGAGCCTTTATCCCATACTATGGCCTCAAAGCGCTGTAGGTGAACGCCGGCGGGGACCGTATTCCAAGTTTTGGGAAAATTGATCAAGGAATTTAGAATGTGTGGGTGCATTTTGGCCAAAGCAAAGTTAGGTTGGGGTGGCCAGGTCCTTACTAGCTACCCATATGGAGCTGGCAAGTGGATGGGTGCTTTGAAGTTGACAAGAGAGTATGCAAGAGTAGCAGAACTCATTATGTGTCTAGGTAGACCGAATATGTATTGTGCAGGATAGCTGCATTCTAATGGCAGAGGTTTTGCGCAATGTGCCACTGGGAGTTGTGCATGGTTGCAGATGTGTGCGGGTGGGCCTTGTCTTCGGCGATCTCCCATAAGCATGGAGTGTGATATGTACCCGTGTTCTCTGGCTGGCTTCTTGGTTTCATCTGTGTGTCATGGACTCTCTCCTCTGTTCTGCTGTAGTTTGTTAGGCTATTCTTACGTTATTCAGTGATTTCATGGAAGTTATTTGCTGCCCTGGCCTACCTGAGGTGTTTGACTAGCTCAAGAGGGCAGGGTTGGTCAAGGTGGTAGGGGGAATAGCCATGTCTTGAGGGCTCTCCGGAATGCCAAGTTGTCCTCTATGTGTCGGATGTTAAGCAGCATTTAATTTCAGAAAGTGGGGGCTTTAACAGCGAAGAAGGAGGATCCTCCTATTCTAGTTGATTTGAAGGTGTGTGCAGTGCCTTAATGCAGGTTTCTGAGGGAGTTTTAGTAGTGTAGGCAGGAGAGGACAATGGACATGTTTGAGGTGACTCTGGTGGTATGAGAGGTAAGGGATGATGCGTCTGAGCATGCAGAAGTGTAGGTAGCAAGATTTAGACTTTATGTGGTGTGAGAGTGTCAGGTCAGTGTCCATGGTGCTTCCCAGATGTATCACTACGGTGGATGCAGCGGGGACGCTAAGGAAGAATGCTAGGGGGTAAGTTGGGTGAAGAGAACTATCTTCCCGCAGAGCATGATTTCTGTTTTTACCGGGATTGAGAAGGAGGTGGTTGTCCGTCATCCAATGATGGATGTCTGTGAGGCAGGATGCAAGGTCAGGGTGGGGGGTGGAGACTTGGGGATCTTAAAGATGATTTGGGTGTTGTCTGCGTAGTTGTAGAAGGTGAGGTTGTATGAGCAGATTAGTGCAGGGAGAGGGCTCATGTAGAGGTTGAAGAGAATAGGTGATAGGGAAGCACCTTGTGGGAATCCTATTTTGACTAGGCGGAGGGTCCATGGTGAAGGGATAGAGGTGAGTGACTTGGTATCTGTTGGCGTGGAATGAAGAGATCCACCTTAGTGCTCTGTCCCTTATGCTGAGGGAGTGGAGTCTGTCAATGAGGATGCTGTGGTTGATGGTGTTGAAGTCCACCAATGAGGTCCTGGAGTATGAGTGTGGCACAGCCCTCTGTGTCTACAGTGCTTTTGAAGTCATCTCATATGTAGATTAGGGATGATTCAATTCCTTGGAGGGGGTCTGAAGCTGGACTGGGCAGGGTCGAGTAGGTGGCTGGATTTAGTGAAAGTGCAGAGCTGGAAGTAGGCCGTTCTGCCAGTGAGTTTGGCTATGAAACGGCTGTTAGAAATGGGTCTGTAGTTGGCTGGAAGGAGGGGGTCAAGTGTTTTGTTTTTTAGGAGGGGTTTGAAGTGTGATGTTTTGAATGCTGTTGGGAATATGCCTGGGGTGAGGGAGGAGTTAAGGATGGATCTTGCAATGCGGCCTGCACAGGTTGAGGTAAAGTTTTCCTTGAGGAGGGTAGGAGGGCATTGGTCACTTGAGGATCTGGACTGACGGCTGCTGGCGAGTAGCTTAAGGAAATTGCGTCTCGAGATGGGGAGATGAACAGGAAAACAGGGCAAGGCGGAATAACCTCTGTTTAACAAGTGTACCAGAAGGGGAGGAAGGAGGGGACGTGATTACGCTTCAAAACAGGGTTTTCAAGGAATCCCTCAAGATTGAGGCAAGAGAACACACATTATTGAGCGTGCTCATAGACCTCCGGGCCCTAGACCAGAGATGAATGAGCATCAAAAAACAAGCATAATGAAGGTGCTAAACATCCACCACCAACAATACTTCCTAAAGGCCTTTAGGAATCAAACAGACCCCAAAAGGTCCAGTTAAAAAAAAGACTTTTCAATGATTATTCTGCTGACGTGATTAGACAGATGCAGACTTTTAATGTGGTGTTTGATGCACTGAAAGGATCCACACTTCAGTACTACCTCCGATATCCAGCACAATTCTTCATCAACCACCAGTAAGAAACGCATAAATCTGAAGACCCACAAACGGCTATGGATTATATAGAACGGTACGACCTTGCCCAGGACCTGACTGAACTGATATCTGAAGAATCTGCTTCCACTGGCAGCGCACGACTCTGAAGCTTCAAAACCAGGAGATGAAAGAAACTGAAGAAACAAGCAGGGACGAGGTTTAAGTCTGACTCCAGGAAGTGAAAAAAGCCCACAGGTGCCTCACAACCAAGCACCCATGAGGTACTTGACTGGGACAGTGACAGTGGCAGCACTCATTATCACCTACCTCTGTGGTCAATCAACTCCAAATGGATTTAATGCCATATCACCAGAAGGAAAGCAAGAAAATCAATATTGCCCTTATAACCAACAGAGGCCTGTCGGTGCCACTAGGGTACACAGTACCCACACATTCGGCTGGAATTTTGTTTACATTTCGCCTATAAAGCAGTTATCACAGTAAGCGGCCAGATGCAGGCCTACTGAACACCCACTTATAAGAGTCCCAAAGTGCGGATCTCTACACACCGGACAGGGGAGATTTGGTTACACTTAATTTTCTTTCCCCGTTTAGTATTGGTTGAGTATGTCGAATGTTACATCATTGAAGGTTACCAAAAGGATGCTTAGCATGGTTTTTCCAGAATAGTGGACATGCAACCTCAGTTTTAATGCTTGTGTCTTATCCAATGTACCAGAGAGTGTTGTCTTGTCTGTCTGTCACCACCCTCACCCTTGCTCAATCCAAACCTTCCCACCCTTCCTGAGACAGTTATAGTGTGGTGTGGAAAAGCTAGAGAGACCGAGGGTCTGAAGTCTTTTGAAACAATCGATGGATACACAAACTCACAGTACTCACCAGTGAGGTGGGGGAGGAAGGGGGTTTACCAAGGAGATAATCACAGGAGTAATGGTGGATATTAATTTGTGTAGCTGGAACATCAAAGGGGCGGCAAACCCCACTAAGAGATTCAGAATAATATCCCACCTAAAATCACTCCAGATAGACTGCCAGCGTACAAGAGACGCACGACTCACATTTCCAAGCAAAAGCCTTACAAGGAAGGGGGTGGTATGATAAGAATTCCGGGCCGCATACACAACAGTGAGATTGGGAGTGACAATTCTGCTAGCCAAAACAGTGGCCTTCTCCCAGGAGAAAGGAGATCAAAGACAGAGGGGCGAAACCTCCTGCTTTACGGCCCATTATTTATTCACAAGATGACCCTCCAAAATGCCTATGCCCCAAATGGAGACAAACCAGCTTTTCTCACAAATCTGTTCACAGACTTTGCACCCTCTACAGCCCTGCTGATGTTTACAGGGGGAGATTTTAATAAAGCAATACAACCTGAGAAGGGGAGGCATTACCGGTCTGGTAATGCCCCCAGAGCGATAGTTAGTGTAGCCCTGGGGGTATTACCAGTCCAGTTAGGCCCCTCCTCCAAGGGTTCTATTTCTATTACCCTGGCACGTCGTACCAGGGTACTAATAGCATTTTTTCTCGAGTTAAGAAACAGTTTTGAAACTGTTTCTGAACACGAGAAAAAAAAAGAAAAAGAAATGTCCGCCAGGGATCGGGGGAAAAGGCACTACATGTAGTCCCTTCTCCCTTTCCATGCAAGACAATGCATTTTTTTAAGTAAATAAAATAGCCGCCATGGAATGGGGAGAAGGGACTACATGTAGTCCCTTCTTTCTTTCCATGGTAGCCGGGGAAGAAAGGAAAGGAACTCTGTGGGAGTCTTTCCCGCCCAGATAGCAACCCAGCGAGGGCCAATCAGATTGTCTGTAACAATTTGATTGTCCCTCGCCGGGTACTAATTTAATATAATTTCCCCAGATCTAGAAAGATCCCCCCTACAACACAGTGTAGTAGATCAGCACAGGCACTGAGGTACCACGTGTGGCACACATAGAGATACTCCACATTATACACTGATAACTTGTGTTTACTTCTCTTCTTTACTTAGGTGGCTAACCAGGTGCCTAGCTGGAGATTAAAGTAAGCAATGCTACAATACCCAGATGTGGTCCAAAAATTACAGGAGCCAGAAAAGGTCAGGACCATAAATACCACTGCAGGAGTACCCATCCAAACGGTGTGGGATGTTCTGAATCGTATCAATCTGGGTGGCAAAATTAAACAGTTTAGGGCACAAGAGTTGACCCCATCAGAGGAAATAATCAAGCTGGCATTTATACATAGACATCAAAGATCCCGTAAAATACTACAACAGCTAAGTAAATCAGGGCAGACTTCCATGACCTCACGGAAAGAAAAAACAAAAATATATTTGCGATTGGGCGACAAAGCTTCTTTGAAGTGGGGGACAGGCCTACAAGGCAAATGGCATTCTAATTAAGAGACCACCACCAACATAACATAATAAACACAATTAAAAGATCGGACTACATTATGGCCACAGAGGATACGAATATCAACACAAGTTTATAAATGTTTACAAAGACCTATACGGACAGGAGAATAGAAACAAAAACGCAATAAAGCAGTTCCTACAAGAAACTGGGAAATGCATAACATTTTCCAACTCAAAGCAAAAGTCTTAAAAATGGACTTCACAGAAGAAGTACAATCAGCTATATCTCACCTGACCAAAGGCAAGGTGGAAGGACCGGACAGGCTCCCTATAGACCTCTATAAAATACTTAAGAAGGAATTGTCCCCTAAATTAACAAAGTTGTTTAATAACACTTTCACCAGTGGGGAGTTACTCCTATCCTTTTATCAGACAACCATAGTGTTGTTCCATGAGCAGTGCAAGGATCCATCATTATGTGCCAACTACAGGCAAATCTCATTACTCAATAGTGACAGGAAGATATTCACAAAGTGCCTCGACATACGGGTGTAATTATTTTTACCTGGAATTATTCATGAAGACCAAATGGGCTTCATCAAAGGGAGACACTCATCACGCTATGCTAGAAAGGTTCTAAACCAAATGGGGAAAGACGATGCCGAAGCCGGTGCAATTCTATCACTCGATGCCGAAAAGGCTTTGGATTGGGTTAATTGGGAATTTTTGTTAAATACAATGCAACACGTTGGAATCAATGGGAAGGGCCTGACATGGTTCAAACACTATATAAAGCGCCACAAGCCTTGAGCATAACAAAGGGATAACATTACCCCCGATCAGGATACACTCTGTTATCAGACAAGGCAGCTCTTTATACCCACTACTCTGTGCGATAGTAATAAAACCACTAGCAGAACGTTTCAGGCAGTCGACACAGTATAGGGGTATCACGATCCGGCCTACAGAGCATAGGATTTCCTTGCATGCAGATGAGGTATTATTGTTTATCTCGACACCCGAGCATACCTGGCAAACTATATGCAACATTCTCAATAGGTATAGGGGGTATATGGTAAACTATAAACACAAACGCATCCGTTTATCAGGCACATGACAGGTAGAATCCGGCTTGAACAGCCCATTTTAGACAGTACGGGATGAGTTAAAATACCTGGGGATTTGGTAACCCCTTGATATGACCAAACTATACACTGTCTATTATATCCATGTTATTCGCTCACTCAAGGTGACCTAGCAAGATGGGATATTCTCCCACTGTCAGTAACGGGTAGAATCAATGCCATTAAGCAGAACTTTATCCCCAAACTAATAGGCCTATCACAAATGCTACCAATTAGGATCCCAAATAAAACCTTGCAAGAACCAGAAAACTGCTTCCCTAACCTTATTTGGAGGGGAAAAAAGTCCAGATTAAAACCTGCAACCCTAAAAGCATTGAAGTCGAATGGTGGTCTCACGCTGCCAGATTGAAGAGCGTACCACAGAGCTGCTCAGCTGGTTAATATAATGCATTGGGGTAATCCCTAAGAAAACCACACCTGGAAGAAATTGGGGATGCTCGAGGTGGCTCAAAGGGGCTTCCCTAAAATTCCTTGGAATGTGATTCCCAAGAGCATTACCTCGCACCATACCATAGGGTTCACACTTAGGGCATGGAGAGAACGATTACGGGAAACAGGAATAACTTTCAATCAGCCCCTACCTGACCTGAAAGTGACAACCTGGCTACAAGCAGTATACAACACAGGGTTGAGGTCACGAGATCTCCCAAGAAACATGGTTTAGCTTACACTAAAGGACCTGTACCAAGGCCCAATATATTGGGGTTTGAAGTATCGAAGGCTAAGAGCACCTTGGGGAAATCAGACTGGCTGCTCTATGGGGTGCTGCATCAGACATTGAGTGATAAAACATTACCTGAGGCGATGGAACGGGATCTGACAAGATGAGAGGAATGTGTTAGAGACTATGATGAATCCTGCAGAGTCATCACTGATCCCCAGCCTAAAGTCTCCTCCCATGTAGCCAGGGGATGACAGCTACTAACTGATCGTGACCTTGGGAGTGGTATTCTGAGGGTGGATCATATGAGAGGAGATGGCTGTCAGGGGAGAGTGGTGACTCCACAGGCAGAGAAGTGGTCAATTCTCTTTATGTAAGGAAAATCACTTAATTCCGGAGTTCTTGATGGCTTGCTGCCATTACTCAAAACCATCTGATAGTAAAACTCTGAAAACCACTTTGTTAAAACAGAACCCTATTCAGTCTCCATTAATTCATGATGAAACTAGAGCATATGAAACATCTTATGTCTTTCGTGATTGTATTTCAAATATAACGGTTCAACAATCAATGGCAAAGGAAAGAAGGAGAGATGCCCCACCAGAAGCAGGTTGGCATTACTCAGTACCAGAGAGGAACTCCGGGAGAGAGAGAGAGATAGAGAGAGAGAGAGAGCCTCCTTCTCTGCCTTTCCCCTTTTCTCTGCAGACAAGCTTTCTCGACAAGCCCGATCTATGAAAGTCTTGTCGAAACAGGTTCACCCCTGTTTCTCCAAAACTATCAAGGACCACATCGACTCCCTGGCTCCTGCCCTGGCTGATTTCTGCAATCACTCCTTTGCCACCAGAGTCTTCCCATCCACCCTGAAGCACTCCCTTGTGCACCCTCTTCTTAAGAAACCCTCTGCTGACCCCTCCTGGCCGGCTAACTATCACCCAATCTCCATCACTCCCTTTCTGGGCAAGCTCCTGGAGAAACTGGCCATCTCCCATCTTAATCTCCACACCAAATCTGTTGGTTGTCTTCATGACCATCAGTCTGGCTTCAGGGCTGCCAGAAGCACGGAAACTGCTCCCTTGAACATCCGTGAAGACCTGCTCTCCAACCTTGACTCCAACACCCTGTGTGTCCTCATCTTGCTTGATCTCTCTTCTGCCTTCGACACTGTCAACCGTGCCATTCTGCTCAAACGTCACTGTGATAACCTGGGTATCACTGGACAGGCTCTGGCGTGGCTGACTTCTTTCCTCTCCAACCGACCCTCCCAGGTCCAACTTGGTTCCTTCCTCTCCAATATCTTTTTCTCTACCTGTGGTGTCCCCCAGGGATCTAACCTCTCTCCTTGTCTGTTCAACCAATACCTGGCACTCCTTGCCCACCTCATCGCCGCACTCTGTCCCAATTTTCAGTGCTATGCAGATGATACCCAGCTCATTTTCAGGCTACCCTTGTCCTCATCTTCTCCTTCCCTCATCTCTGACTGTCTGTCTGCTATCCAGGAGTGGTGTGCCGCCAATGACCTCTGCCTTAATGCCAGTAAGATTGAGATTCTACTCATCGGCACACCCACTCCCTCCTTTCCTGCAGCTCTCTGGCCGGCCTCTCTTGGCCCTCTTCCTGCTCCCACCTGCAAAGCTAAAAACCTCGTGTCATCTTCGACTGCACACTCTCCTTCTCTCCTCACATCTCTGACATCTCTAAGAAGTCACACTACCAGCTGCACCTCCTCGGAGGTATTCTCCCTTTCCTCTCCTTTCCCCAGAAGCTCACCGTCTCCAGAGCCCTGGTTCTCTCTAGGCTGGACTATTGCAACAGTCTCTATCTTAATCTGCCTGCCTCTACTCTCCACCCTCGGCAACTTATCCAAAACAGGACTGCGAGACTTGTCCTTGGCCTCAAGCCCAGGGATCGTATCTCTCCAGGACTGAAATGACTGCAGTGGCTCCCAGTGGCTGCAAGGATTAGGTTCAAAACCCTCTGCATTGTCCACAAGGCCGTCTGGGACCAGGGGCCGCAATATCTTCAACTCTCTCTTCCCAAATACCTTCCTTCTCTGGCTCTTCGCTCATCTGCCTCCAACTCCCTCAGGGTCAGTCGCTTCTCCAAGCAACGAGTTGGTGGTTGATCTCTCTCTTCAGCAGGGGCCTCCCTTTGGAACATCCTTCCTGCCTCCCTGAAACTTGAGGAGAACCATCTCCGGTTCCGGAAACACCTCAAAACCTTCCTCTTTGCTTCTGCTTTCTCTGCCTCTCTCCCCTGCTGAAATTCCTGGCTGAAACTGCACTGGTTACCTGGCCACCCTTTCTGATATTGGGGCCAGGCCCACTTTTGCACACCTGCCCTGCCCCCCTGGCAAAACCCCGCACCTGGGAACTGTTTTCTGTATCCCTACAGTCCCCCTACCAGCACTTATTTCTGCTCTTACCCTGCACTTGCCACCATCTCGCCGCTTTTATTTATCTTATTTATTCTTCAAGCACATCTCAGCTGACACAGAGCGAACCGGTGAGTCAGCCTAGCATCAAATGGGGCCCCGGGACGTGCATATATGCTAAGAAGTATTTTGAAAGTGCTTTTGAATACCGACCAAATATAATTGAAAGGAAAGGCATAATATGGTGCAATTTTCCTGACATGAGAAATCAGTTGGGAGAAACCTATGACCAGCACTGTCTAAGCCAAATGACATTGCCAAAAGAACAACAGGGGCACATTTTGTGGAATTCTCCTGACATAAGAGGTCAGTTGGGAGAAACCTGAAACCAGTTTTGTCAAGAGCCAAAAGAGATTGTAAGAGAAATAAAGAGGCAACATTTGTACAATTCTCCTGGCATGAGAAGTCAGTTGAGGGAACCCTAGAACAAGCATTGCCAAGAGTCAAGAGACATTATAAAAGAGGTTGACAGAAGGAGCTTGAACAAACCCTCATATAAGGGATGCCAGTGTGAGGGGGTTTGGTGTAAGTGTCACTGAAGTCAACAAGGGTTGTGCCACTGAAGAGATGCAATTGTAAGAATACCTAAGAAGACAGTGAGTGTTGCGGAGAAGCCTGATAAGGGTATCAGGTACTGAAACCTTTTTGGAAAGAGATACCTGTCGGGAGAGTACACTAGGCGATCTAAGTGAACCAAAAGGGGATATTCCTGGCAGGAGAGTAAACCAGGATATCAAGAGTTTTCAGTTGATGTTGAGAGGTTTCCATGCAGAAGAGTGTACGAGGAAACTTACTTTGAAGTGGTGTTTCGAAAAGAGACTTGGTCATATTTATTTTGTCAACCAGAAGCTTTGAGAAGACATCTATTTTGCAATACTTGAATCACTGTTATGAAAAATACATTTGTTTTGCCATCCTGAAAAGTAGTAAAGACTTTTCTTTGCCAGATCCTAACCAGCGTTGTGAAAGGAACATTTGTTGTATCATCCTGTGGAAAGTATTAGGTGAAAGAGACATTTGTAATGCCTTTAAGAGACGGGTCTTGATACCAGACCATTGTGAATAATGTACCTGAAGTAATACAGGGGAAGGGAGACAACCCTGGAGATAAGAAGTGTTTTAGTTGAACTTATATGATTCAGTTGTTGCACTACTGTTTGATTATATATATTAGTGTGAGGGTCAGATTGAGTTTGGACACAAGGTTTTCCTGCTTTAGTTTTAGTTTCATAGGAAGGGGCATTCACGATAGGAGTGGGAAAGTTAAGCCTTCATCCAAACTCCTTTATTAATAAAATGGGTAATATTGAGAATGTTATCTCTGTGTGTCCGCCTCTCATTTCAACCCCTCACAAGACCCAGATAAGAAATACCCCCAGATTAAACCGGTATATATAGACTGATACCTAAAAATAGCACCCGAACAGCCACACTGGCTGAATCCTGGTCCCAAGACCTTCATGTCCAGTTAGAGGCAACAGACGGAAGTGAATATATGAGAATGTGTCCTAAAGACCCTCCAGACACCCGAGCTCCCTGGCTGCTCTGAGAAGGTATACACCTTTTGAGTATTAGACAAATGGAAAAAAGAGAGCTCTACACAATCAGGATATTGGTCATAAGAGCAATTATATGGGATTGGAAGGAGGTGGGTGGGTTATCTGTTTGGAGATGGCGCAAGCAACTGCGGGATATCGCCATAGCCAAAAAGGGGGTCTTTTAAAAAGGCTACTCCCAGATAAGCAACAAAGCAAAGAAGTTTATGACACTGTTATACTGTACTACTGAACAATGAACTTGCACTCTTCCTCCCCCCATCTCTCTTAAAGGACTAACTTTGCATAACCGGAGGGGATGAGCATTAGATATACCCAAAGGAATGTTTTGAATCTTAAAAAGTATTTGGACACCAGGGGATAAGATAAAAGGTTGGGGGAGGGGTGCTATGGCCCCTCATCCTCCCCTAAGGATTGAAATCCACCTTATCTGAGATACCCTGCAGAAACCTATGCTGAGGTTAATACACTGGCCCTTGGCCTGAATTTGATAAATTCTATGTGTCGTTATATCCTAGCTATGAGGGGAGTGAAGGCACTGTGAAAATGTTGACTTAATCACTTGCAGCCCCTATGTTCTAGAGATTGCACTCAATTACCTCGCTAGGTCTCTGTTTCCAAGCCCCATATATAACCCCAGCAGTTCACTTTGCAATGGTATCCTCAAAGTCCCCTTAGAGCAGTCGGAGTACTGCTTCCTCAATCACCAAGCCTTCCTTCCTAGTTAGAGGAGAGATTGATCTTAACCTCAAGGGTTCATAGGCTGGGCAGGCGATGAGAAAATGGTATACATTTTCCTCCTATGCACCACAGATTTGACATTTGGCATTCACAGCTATTTTCCATTTTTTCCTGTTACTTTCTAATGGTAATGCATCTGCCTTGGCGAGAATTAAGATGCGTCTTATTTAGGGGTTGATAAGCGATTTATGGAATGGTTGGTGGCCGCCATACAGCGTATACATGTCTATACACTTTGGATGGGATAGAATGGCAAACTCTTCTGCATCAGTTGATTTTGCCTTTTCAAATTGCTTTCTTTTTAACTAGTTCAAAATCGACCTAGAGGAGGGCAGTGGATATGTTTCAGTGTCTAGTATGTGACCTAGGCCCAGGGATGTAAGATCTTGACACAGTTGCATCCTATAGTTAGAGAAAAAGGAATGGGAGAGAAGTGTTCACCCCAGGCCGTGTCTACCAGGTCCTGTGTCACATTTCATAATGTCAGCTGACTCACATGCAGGTTACAACAATACCTTGCTGGTGAATTCCTCTATCACCCTTCATTGTTAGCTTTGGGAGCCCACCTCAGATGGAGAATGGCAGTTCAGAAGCCTTGGGGTAAGTACAGAAGACGTTTCCAGAATTGGTGTTCACTTATGCCTGCTCTGTTAACATTTCTGTCCAGACCTCAGACCTTCCGCGCCAGAGGTGAATATTCTGCCAAATTTCCCTCTGAAAACTGTTTCAATATCGGCCCCAAAACTGTCCCGGTATTTGCAGACTAGCCTTATAATGGCCTTCCCTGCTGTAGCTGCTTTCCCAGTTGCAGTCTCTACTTTCACTGTCCAGGCCAGATTTGAGGAGATGGAAATATTGAGGTAGTTGGAACAATTTACAACCTCAATTACATCGCCATCCATTTTAAAGCAAGGATTCTGCTTTCTTCCGCGGGAACTGTCAATAATCATAACTTTGGATTTGAGTGACTCACTTTGCAATAGGTGGCCACTGCCATTAATTGAGCTCTTAGGGCATTAGGTGTCCTTGCTAGATGGACCAAGTCATCAGCGTATAATAACATTGATACTGGCTTCTCACAGATGGATGGTGCATCTTTGGAAGATTCCTCGACATATTTTGGCAGATAATTAATACATAAGCCGAAGAGAACTGGTGCCAATAGACAACCTTGTTTAACTCCTCTTTTTGTGGCAATCTGTTCTGTAAAATGACCACAAGGGCCATATCTAATCTGCACAGTAATTCTGAAATATAGAGCCCTGATAATTTATTTATTTATTTATTTATAATAACGTATATAGCGCATCTACTGACCCGGGGGCTTAAGGGCGCTAAACATATACAACAAAGACAGCAGACAGCCTATACACTGACAGAGCAGTATGTCAAATGGATCAGGAGACTGGGAAGTGCTATTAGTTAAACGGAAGGGTCTTCAGTCCCTTTCTGAATACCCTCATAAGAGATTCTTCTCTCAGGTTGATGGGGATGAGTCCAAAATGTTGGAGATGCCGAAAAGAAGGCTCCATTTTTGGCCTGTGTCAGCCGACAAACGGGAATCTTAAGAAGGGAGCAGTTGTTATATCTCAAGTTTTATTTACTGGTTTTAGGAACCAGATCATCCTTAAGAGAGATTGGGCCAGCATTTTTCAAACAATTAAAGGTGATCACCATTAACCGAAAACGGATTCTCTCCTTGATTGGAAGCCAGTGTAGGTCTCTTGTTGCGTCTGAGATATGGTCCCTTCTGTTCTGGTCCACAACGACTCTGACTGCATTATTCTGCATCACTTGGAGTCTATTAATCTGGAATTTGGGTAAACCAATCAGGAGGCTGCTGCCGTAGTCCATTCTTGAACGAATTAGTGCAGTGCTAATGCTTCCCTGCTTGTCCTAGATAGGAAAGGTCGGGCATGAGACAGAAGTTTGATATAGTAGGGTGTGGAGGCAACAAGACTGCTGACCTGTGCCTTCATATTCAAACTACGATCCAAATAGACCCCTAAAGTTTTGACCTTCTTTTTAGTTTCAATAATGCAGCCACCAATCGAGAGTTTGGTATACTGTCCCTCGAGCTTACGGATTTTCCTTTCTATTCCTACAAGCATCAACTCTGTCTTGCTCGTATTGAGCAAGAGGCCGTTAGTACACATCCAGTTTTTAATAAGACTGGATGCATAATGTGCAGGAGTGTGTTATTTATACCCATTGCTGCAAGTTTAACCCGTAGTCACTCTCTGCCAAGGAGAAGTCCAGGAAAGCTGCAAAAATAGGCGACTTCTAAACCACAGTATATTTATCGGCAATATGCCAGAGAACAAACACCTGGTCTTAAGTGGCTAGCCACTTCCAAAACGACCCTGCCCCCAGTTAGAAATACTATTCTCCTCGATCCACCTATTGAATTCTGACAAGATAACATGACAGAAGATCTTACAGTCAATATCGATCAGACTGTTTGGACTATAGGACGAGACCTCATGAACGGGTCCTTTCTTATATAAATGAATGATGATGGAGTTTGACCAAGATATGGGATAAATCCCGTTTGTTACAAAAGAGGAGAACACTGCATTAACAACCAGGTCCACCAGTTGATGGCATGTTTGCAGATTTCCGTTGGTATCATATTTGGACCTGGAGCCTTGCCTCTTGCCATATGATTGATGGCTTTGTGATTATCGTTTTCAGTGAATAATAATGACATCACATAAGCATCTCTTTTCTACTGATGTTATTTCCCCATATGTTATGGGTGTGAACGATTCCTCAGAATGCACTGAGCTTTCACCCCTCAATTCCCCAAAATCCTTGTAGTGAGCCACCCCTTTCTCCTCCGAGTCATTAGCATCAATGCATGATTTATGTTGGCCCAGTCCCTGTACTATGGCCTTCCAAAATGCTTTTGAGTCTGTCTCTATTGCTGATTTTGCAAGATGTTGCCATATATGGCTCATATGATCCTTCTTTCTCTGGGCATTTAGTGATTTGTAGTTTTTTCTCAGGGTAGACACCTTGATTGTCACCTCTCCTGACCACGCTGGTCCCTGTAAAGAATTATTAACCTCAGCACATTCTTTTTCAAACCAACCTGCCACATAATGTTCATGTGAAGACTTATTTGACATTGGTCTTTTTGCTTTTGGTTACAAGAGGAGTGGAAGAGTACATTATTTCCTCTTACCTGTCACTAATACATGTGCCAGGTTCTTGGCTCTCCTCAGAATGCTGTCACAGTTTCATCAAGGAGCCTGATTGATTTTGACTCATCGAACCATAATGTGAAATATTCCTCCAGTCTTGGCCCCATCTAACTCGATTTATTTGACACCTCTAAAGGAAGCACTTTATAGGTTCTGAGAAATCTATTGCCTCATCTAAATATTTGAACAGATAAAGGGCATTATGGTCACTTTCCACCATGTGGATTATGGAAAGGTTTCCCTAGGTTGACCATTTGTCTGTAGGAACCACCACATAGTCAATCACTGAGGATGAACCGCTGGCTTCATTAGTGGGTAGATTTGTAAAATCGGAGACCACAGTGTTCTGGAGCGGTATCAAAGTGTGGTTCATCGAAAAATCTTTTAACGTGTTCCCTTTAAAGTCAGTCTTTGCCCAAATGTGACTTAAAATATGTATCCTACATGTGCAAAGCATTTCTTCATGTATCTCATTGATACCTCCCCATGAGCCATTCTTAGCATTCAGATCCCTGCACACCATAATGGCACAACCCCCATTCAATGTAGGGATAGCTTCCTCTGCCAATGTCCCCAATAACTTGGAGGCCTCAATGATATTTTTGCAATTAGAGTAGGCATTTATCACTCGCAGAGATTTACCACTTAACATAGTGTTGGCTACTGCAATCGCGTGGTTGGTATAGTGTCTGACTTCCTCAGCATGTCTTCATGCACCAGTTTTGCATGAAATCTGCAGTGCTCCCAGATTTCTGCCACGAGACCCCTTTCCCGCACTTCTGAAGAAGTTCAAATAACCTCCCACAGACTAGGGGTTCAGTGCCCAGGTTTCTTGTAGAATGAACAAGTCAAAGAGGAGGGAGGATAGCTCAGGGGGCAACACGTTAGTCTTGGAAGCAAAACAATGCACGCAACACAGGTTCAAATCCACATCAATCTTAGGATACAAACCTCTTTCAATTAGTCATGTACAGCCCTGATATAAAGGTGGATACTGGCAGTTTTCTACATGTGCAAAGCATTTCTTCATGTATCTCATTGATACCTCCCCATGAGCCATTCTTAGCATTCAGATCCCTGCACACCATAATGGCACAACCCCCATTCAATGTAGGGATAGCTTCCTCTGCCAATGTCCCCAATAACTTGGAGGCCTCAATGATATTTTTGCAATTAGAGTAGGCATTTATCACTCGCAGAGATTTACCACTTAACATAGTGTTGGCTACTGCAATCGCGTGGTTGGTATAGTGTCTGACTTCCTCAGCATGTCTACATGCACCAGTTTTGCATGAAATCTGCAGTGCTCCCAGATTTCTGCCACGAGACCCCTTTCCCGCACTTCTGAAGAAGTTCAAATAACCTCCCACAGACTAGGGGTTCAGTGCCCAGGTTTCTTGTAGAATGAACAAGTCAAAGAGGAGGGAGGATAGCTCAGGGGGCAACACGTTAGTCTTGGAAGCAAAACAATGCACGCAACACAGGTTCAAATCCACATCAATCTTAGGATACAAACCTCTTTCAATTAGTCATGTACAGCCCTGATATAAAGGTGGATACTGGCAGTTTCTCCTAGTTACTCTTCTTGAGGTTCCCACTATGGCCCTCTGATTACATACAATATTTTTTTGATGTGTTAGAAGTTTGGCACTGGAGGTCTCAGGTCTCATCTTGAGCACGGATCAGCGTTGACCAGATCTGATTTCTTCCAGCCTGCTCTCGTTGTATGTGCTTATAACTGGATTCAAAGAGTTTCACCCATCCGGACACAGTGGCCATTTGGTAACAACGGCATTATGTTATGTTAGGTGATATTTGTATAGCGCCTACTGTCATGACCTTGAATTGCTGTGGTGAACACCCTTAGGAAGACCGTAGTCTGAGCAGACCTGTAAATGAAAGGAAGCGGTACAATGTGTGCACGTGTTTATTGCCAAATCAGGGATTTGCAGAGAATGGCTAGGTTTCAAGCAGCAGTGCATGTTGCGGAGACGTGTTCTGTGTTCTGTGTCAGAGTCTATGTGACAGCTGGACCAGATTTTTATGGTGGGACTCAGCTGTATTCTATGGGTCGCAGCATGTGAGGGGCAACAAGGGTGATATTGGTCTAATGAAATCGTTTTAGTCATGCAGCACAAATTGCGAAGTTATGGGAGGAGTGCTATGTCAGAGGCTATGTGACAATTGCCGAATTTTACGTGGCACTCAGCTGTATTTTGTGGGTTGCACGCGACTGAGGGGGGCGGGTTAAGTAAGAAGCCTAACAGTCCCTAAAACAACTGATTGCGCTTACTGGCTTTGCTGCGCATAGTGTGGAGGACAGCCTGTCTCTATGGTATACAAGAAGACAACATGCAATTACAGACACAAATCTAGGGTGCGACACGGATAACCAACGTTGTATTTCCATTTCTCATTACCGTCTTTGTGTGTGGTAGAAACTACTATGTTCACTTCATTCGTGGAGGTGATATTGCATAGTCACCTATGGAGGATCGAGCTTGATGTCCGTGTTATTGCCGGTCACATGGGAGTATCCAGATCTCACGAGGGAGACTGCATTATATCCTCTACGATGCCCCACCTAACTATGTACTCTGGGTGTGCGAATGCCATGCAAGGGAGGCTTGTGGAGGAGTAGGAAGTCATGCTAGGCAAGCAGTCCGGATTAGGTTTTGTGGTGAATCTATGGTGTTCGTCCCTTCTCCCTGTCAGGGCGCAGGGAGTGGCGCGGGGGAATGTGCATGCAGGGTGTGGGATTGGGGTTGCAGAGGTCTCTTGAAGGCTCCAGTCAAAGACAACTAAAAAACAGAACAAAAAAGGAAAAAAGGAAGTTCCAGCCTTATAGAAGGATTCTCTGCCCTCTTTGCAGGTAAAAGGACCTGCAGACTACATCTCTCAGCAACCCCAGTGCGGGGAACTATATAGGAACACCCACGCTGTGCGCACAAACTAAAGCATGGGGCTCGTGCCCGAGGATTCAACCTGAGCAGATTCACCGGCAGGAGCTCCGGCCAAGGGGAATAGTGCGAGGGGCCACGCCCCAAGGAAGCTTCATTCCGGCCCCTCGCGGCACCAGATAAGTACTGCTAATGCTAAGGGGAAAAAGCAAGGACTAGAAAGCCACGTGCAGCATCAGGGAAGCAGCGCTAAGAGAAAGGGGGGAGCTGCATGCACACCTGTATGCCTTGTGAGCCACGTGTAATGAACACGCGACTGAGGGGGGCGGGTTAAGTAAGAAGCCTAACAGTCCCTGTTAGGGTGCGACACGGATAACCAACGTTGTATTTCCATTTCTCATTACCGTCTTTGTGTGTGGTAGAAACTACTATGTTCACTTCATTCGTGGAGGTGATATTGCATAGTCACCTATGGAGGATCGAGCTTGATGTCCGTGTTATTGCCGGTCACATGGGAGTATCCAGATCTCACGAGGGAGACTGCATTATATCCTCCACGATGCCCCACCTAACTATGTACTCTGGGTGTGCGAATGCCATGCAAGGGAGGCTTGTGGAGAAGTAGGAAGTCATGCTAGGCAAGCAGTCCGGATTAGGTTTTGTGGTGAATCTATGGTGTTCGTCCCTTCTCCCTGTCAGGGCGCAGGGAGTGGCGCGGGGGAATGTGCATGCAGGGTATGGGATTGGGGTTGCAGAGGTCTCTTGAAGGCTCCAGTCAAAGACAACTAAAAAACAGAACAAAACAGGAAAAAAGGAAGTTCCAGCCTTATAGAAGGATTCTCTGCCCTCTTTGCAGGTAAAAGGACCTGCAGACTACATCTCTCAGCAACCCCAGTGCGGGGAACTATATAGGAACACCCACGCGGTGCGCACAAACTAAAGCATGGGGCTTGTGCCCGAGGATTCAACCTGAGCAGATTCACCGGCAGGAGCTCCGGCCAAGGGGAATAGTGCGAGGGGCCACGCCCCAAGGAAGCTTCATTCCGGCCCCTCGCCGGCACCAGATAAGTACTGCTAATGCTAAGGGGAAAAAGCAAGGACTAGAAAGCCACGTGCAGCATCAGGGAAGCAGCGCTAAGAGAAAGGGGGGAGCTGCATGCACACCTGTATGCCTTGTGAGCCACGTGTAATCAACACGCAGATCACTAATACAAGCTCTCTTTGCAGCATTTGAACTGCTCCTGATACCGGACCTGAGAGTGCGCAGGCAGGAGACCAGCACTCACAACTAGCGCTAACAGCCTTTCTGGTTACTTTGTATTGTGTGCGAATGTTGTGGGGTGTCTGCAGTTGGGTGTGTGTGTATGCTCATATTGTACAGTTGTTAAGTTTACCCTGTGTTCCCCCTACCTATCCACTACCCCTTCCCTAGCCCTCATTCCGGTCACCCTCTGCACAAGTACCTATCCAACCATCGTGTCCCTAACCCTTTTTCCCTGCTGGGGTCTCAGAGGCTTGTGTAAACTTAGTCTTGCAAGCGCCAAGACCGCAGTGGGGGTGGTTGGTTGGTTGGTTCGTACCACTCCTGCGCCCGGAAGCTTGAAGCCGCGACACTCCCCAGGGGAAAGCCACCCCTTGTGAGGCTAGAGAGGTGAGTCCACTCAGCAAGACCCTCCCTAGGGCTCTTGGCAAGTGGCACCTCACTGGGAGTGACTCCCCTCTAGTCAAAAAGTACTCACATTCCCACGAGGATCTCCATAGACAAGCAAAACTGTCTGCATAAATGAGATTACCTTTAAACAGCAATAACATGGTTTCCCTTCTATTAGATCCAGGTAATGCTGAACAGAGTACGACACCTCAAGAGAAACAAACTGTTGCTTGGAACGCAAAACACCCTGCAAAATGAACAAACGAATAATGGAGGCAGAGAGAGAAGCTTACGCAGGGGAAGCCCTCTGATGTGTGCACGCATTGGAGAGGTGGATAGAGATTGAGGCGTGGAGCCAGCGGCAGGCTAAGCGAAGGAGAACGCTGAAGCAAGCCGCAGGAGCACCGGCATGATATACAGCAGAGCAACTGCTGTGCGGACAGGGTCCAGGAGACCATCCCGAAGGGTGATATGACCACGAGAGGTTCGTGGTGGGTCGGGCCCACCTAACAACGCGGAGACCCTTACTAAGTGGAGGAACGAATCCTCCTGTCTGCAGAAGTGTGACGACCACTGCGAGTTAACAGAACAAGCAGGAAGAGCCTGGGACAGAGATGAGAAACCGGAGACGAAAAGCAGTCAAAGCAGATATGTCTCAGCACTGAGCCTGCGGAAACAACCAATGCTGACTAAAGGTACCAGGGTGATTCTAATAAGGGTGGCCAAGGGGACTACATGAACTTTACTGAAAAGATATCAACATTGAGGCTGAAAGCCTAAGAGAACAGGAAGCCCTGTATTGTAAAAAAGCAAGAGAGTTGCATTACAACGTAGAATGATTACTGCATTCTTTGATGAAAGACTGTGATGAAGATACAAGAGTTAAACCCAAACAGCTGTGATAAACGCCAAAGACATTTGAAACATAAAACAGAGGAAAGTCCCCATCAAACACATGAAAAGGGTATAAGATGCCCCAACAGAGAGGAAGAGAAAACTCCAGAAGTAAAAGGGTTCAAATTGCTAAGAAAGAAAGGAAAGAGCTATCGTCATATGGAGTGCATGAGAGAGAGAGAGAGAGAGAGAGAGAGAGAGAGAGAGAGAGAGAGAGAGAGGGGGGGCCTCATTATGACCCTGGAGGTATGGGGTTAACGGCGCCGGTAGAGTTGCCGGCGCCGTTAACCCCAGACCGCCTCATTACGAGGTCCGCTCGAGGGACCCGCTCATGGACGCCTGGTTTTACCAGACGTCCTTAGCGGGTCCCGTGAGCAGCTCTGCATGCTAACAACGGACCCATCATTAATGGGCCTGTTGTTAGGATGCTCCCCATTCCCATTGAGCCCTATGGGGCTCAAATGGGAATGGGGATGTACCGGGTCCAGGTTCCTTGAATGGGGAAATACTGGGCCCTCCTAGATCAGAATGGCCCAGTATTTCCCCATTCAGGGAACCCAGACCCGGGTTTGGGGGTACCTCCAAACTCGTAATAAGGCCCAGAGAGTCTAAAGAGCTCCCAGAGGCCAAAGGTTTAAACATATACCAAGAGCTACACAAACTCACCAGTGAGAGTTACTAAACCCGGATAAATAAGTAATACAGACTTTATACTACTTAAGAGAACTGTTGTATGTTGAATGCCCTGATACAAAGTCAAGAGAAGGTAAGCTGCCTTAGTTAGTTATTAGTTCCAAGTGGCAAGATAGGCATTTTATTATTTTGGTTGAACAAAAGAATATGCTAATGTCCAACTTGCGTCGACTCCTTCTACTGGTTTGCCACATATGGTGTCAGATGTTGGATGCCCGATGACTCAATAGAGGGTTAGACCCAAGTCGCATGGTCAGATTGATTGATTGATTGATTGATTGATATTTTATTTCTATTGCGCTCGTACACAAGTGTTTCAGAGCGCAAACTCCCACCCATAGACCAGTTGAGAATAAACCCTCCTTAGGGGTAAAAGGCAAACACAGCAACCAAGGGAAGTTAGAGCCCACTGCTCTCCCCTCAAAGCTCCCCATGGTTTCTGAGGACAACAAGTACGTAACTGACATTTCTTCAGAAACTTCTCTGGAATATAAAGCTCCTAAAGCAGAAATGGGCACAAATTATCGATCACCAGATTCAGGTACATAAACGACTCCAGGAAATAGCAGAAATAGCCCATGGGGGGATGCTCTGCACTTGCCCAGCTGGTGGGGGACCTTTCAGGAAATCTAGGAGGCGGCGAAGCACCACCATAAGCTGCCCCAGAGGCCCAGCGCCTTGTTACGATGGGCTGTGGGCCTGGTGCTGCATTGTGCGTGTTCTGGCTGCACCTGAATGAGTTACCAGGTTGTTCATGTGGCCCGAGGTGCACTCCAGTCTCTTGTGTGTAGCTAATCATCTGGTGCGGATTACAGAGCTGGGCGAAAGGACGAGAACTCCAGGGCCAATAGCAGTTGTTGACAGAAAGTGCTATGCGCCGTGTCGGGAGAGCCAGGAGCGGTAGTCTGCCCTTTAGGCTTGAGACCGCAGAGATGCCCCTTGGAGGAGCTGTGAGCAGGTCTACAAGTGAAGGCTCTAAAGCTGATTAACACCCAATTCACAGAGAGTGGCCTCCAGATGGGATTATATGTGGATTGAGAGAAATGTTATTTTTTGAGGCAATACGCTCCTGGTGGATTGTGGTCCCCTGGCAGCACTCTGGACGTACTCCAGAGGCTAGTGGGCGGGCGTTTGTTCCTACTTACATTTTTTCCATCATATTATACTGCCTCTTTGAACAGATACACACTATCAGTGATTTTCTTGTTGCTGCTCTAGTGGGAGTTGATAAATCAATTCACCTAGGAAAGATGTGTAGCTATCACACCCCAATTACTATGCAGTTCTGGACAGATATTTGAGTGGTGGGAGACACAGTGTGCTTTCCCTGCCCCCCACTAGCAGGGCATTGCACGACTAAAGGAAGAAAACATCAGGCTCAACTTGACTTCATCCCTAGGATCCATTGCTGTGCCCAATGGTGGTTTGAAACTGCTGATGGTGAACATGGACACTTTACATGCCTGTGGGTGTGGAGCAACACAGCCTGGGAGTTGATGGGAGAGGTTGTGACCTCTCCCTCTCCTGATTTGCCATTAATACTGCCACAGATGAATGCAGGCTTTGACTCAGTTAAAGTGCAAAACTTTGTATTCAGTTAAAGTGCAAAACTTTGTTTTTAAAATAGACACTCTGTAACAACATCTGGATAAGGAGAGCAGCCTTATTTCTGAAGCAGAGACAAAGATTGGTGCTGTGGAGGACTGAAAGACCGCAACAAAGCAAATCCCCCAAGAATCGCTGAAACATGAGGTACCAGGAGTGCAGGCTTACAATGAATTCTTAGTGGCAAGATCATGAAGGAATAACATGAGAATTATAGGTCTCTCTGAGTAGCACCAGATCAAGAACATGTAAACCTTTAAGCAATCCTTTTTTTAAAATATCTTGTAGAGCCTTTCCTTATTGTGCTAAGACATGGACGGGAGGGCCCATAAGTCAGTTGGATCGGTCCCCAGGCCTAGTCAACCAGCTCAGTCGAGAATAGTGAGACATTCGAACTGCAGAGATTGTGATATAGGGTAGAGACATGCTTGAAAGCTGGGTGACCTCAGTTATCATGACTGCAGAATATACATATATCTGACTTTACCTCTTCCACTCAAAATGCATGTCGCTCATTCACCTGTGTTAAAAAAGAAGCTCAGAAAAAGAGGCCTAAATTATGCAATGCTATTACCAATGAAACTGCAGATTATTTATAAGGACAAGAGGTGCGAAAGTGCCTTCAGCAACTGCTTGCTGCTTCACGTCGGACTGTCCAATACTATTCGCAACGCATAGTCTCCATGAAAGAGGGATCTGATTTGCAAGGGGGAAAAGATACTCTCAATATTTGGTGTGGTATGCTAAGACGCAGTCTCCTTGTTCTTTACCTTGTAACAAAGCAGTCCATATTATCCACTTATACAACATGTGATTAAAGCCTTAATGTTGATACCCGTCCCATGGCATGTCAAGAAGGAGGATATAACTACACTGCATATTGTGGGTTTGGTGGTGGGAGAGAGTCACCCTTTTATTATGCTTAGTTTAGTTAATTTTATATGAAAAGACTGACGGCCCAATCAACCCCTTTTTGTTATAGCACAATGGGCACATGGGATTATATTCACCTTGGTTAATGTTTATGCTCCCAAACGTGATCCCCCTCAATTTTCCCATCATTTATCCTAGTAGTGTCAGAGATTTGCTGGCCTGGGACTCCGTTCATTTGGGCAGGAGACTTGAACAACATTCCTGATCTCTGTTGGGATAGGTTGAGTACCTCTCCTAGGTCACTTTCACATGCTGTTAGAGAAATTCTGAGATCTGCCCCATATTTTGATTTGGGGAATATTTGGCATGAGATGCACCCAGACACCCGAAAGTATTCACTGTACTCCTCGGTACATGATGTGCACTCCAGAATTCTGGCATCAACTATTGTCATGGATGGATCACTGGACTGCACCATGTTGTCTTGGACCTTTAGCAACCATTCCTCTCTCAGGCTCTCTTTCACGCTAGACACTGGCAGGGGTCTGTGACCTCTTTGGTGCTTCAAACAAATGGTGCTCACAGATCTGGTGTTTGAGAGCAAGCTTTTCTGTCAACGCCTATTTAGAAATCAACTCAGGGTAGGAGGTAACTTTATACAAGAGAATACAGGAGCTACTCATCTTCACACCAAGATGAAGCAAGAGTAAATAGGAGGCAGATATTGGGAGGAACGGTTGGGGTGCTAAAGGGGCAAAGATAAGTTCATACACTCAGAGTTTAGTGTTGCCAATTATTTAGAGACATTTAAATGTTATATTGGGGGGGTATCTCTGGGAGGAGATATTCTGATGGTCACAATACCTGAGTTCTCTTCTAATGAGTTGGCTTTGCATGATTTAGAGAACGAACATGCTGACAAAGAGCATGACACTGATTGAAACTAAGTTGGAATAGTTTGGAGCTGAAGCAATTAGATTACATTCATGAACTCCCCACTGCAAGCCAATAAATATAGCAAGCATGAATATCCTGGTGGACATTAGAGTTGGCTTATTAGGGGCGATTTGGGCAGATTGTCCATTGGGGAATTCTGGAGTCCACAGGGTGCGTTCCATACTTCAGCAGAAGACATGCTGGAATTGCTCAAGCACTTCTATGGCAAATTGTACATGGAATGGCACACTGTCTCCACAGCTGATATAGAGGAATGCATTAGCCATATACCTCTGAGGCGAATGGATGCATCTGCAGCAGAGGTGCTCAATGCACCAGTGATGTCTCAGGAGCTCATGCGAGTAAGCGTGTTGCTTCCTACATCAAAACACCCAGGGGAGATGGCTTGGCATCAGAATTTTGCAAGGCGTTCGGACCAAAACTAATTCTACACTTGATAAAGGTATAGAATGAGACACACAAACTGGGTCACCTGCGGAATTCAATGCTAGAAATGATTATTATTGCTATCCCCAAACCCAACAAAACCCCAGAACTGTGTGGGTCGTAAAGGACATTGACCCTTCTAAAACTCCTTACAAAGATATTGCAAAGGCTCTAAGGAATTGCCTCCAGAAGTATGCCCCTTTTTCTGCTACACCCATATCAATCAGGCTTTATTCCAGGAAGGTCTACAGCCTTTAATATTAAATATGCACCTCTTATTCCTCGTAATGTGGCTGATTTACCAAAATCTCAAGCAGAGGCTGCGTCTTTAGATAGTGAAAAGGCATCTAACTCAGTGTCATGGAACTATCTGTTTTCTACCCTGCGTAAAATGATTTGTTCATGGTATTTGTAGCCTGTGTATGCCTGCTATACAATAAGCCAATGGCCTGAGTAAATGCAATGGGAAGATGTTCATTTTGTTTCCCTCTGGATGAAAGTGCAAGGCAAGGGTGCCTGCTGTTAATGTTGTTATTTGTCTTGGGTATGGAACGTCTTGAGGCCAGGATCAGGCAGCTTCATGCACGCAGTGGGTTGGCTATGAGTGGGCGGCGGAGAGAGGTTAGCTCTATCCATACTGAAGACATGTTATTGCATATGAAGACTTTAGTAGGAAACTTACATTCACTCACTCAGGAAATAGCTGCATTTAGTAACCATTCGGGGCTATGGGTTAACTGGTCTAAATCCTCCCTGTTCCCTCTTACCAAATCTACTACCTAACATGCAGATAGAGGAGAGCACACATGGGAGCAGGGTTTGAAAATATCGATCTGGGAATACAGAGATATAGGGAGGGCCCACAACTTCTGTTAAACTATCTTTTGACCTAGTTGAGAGAACTAGTGCATGACATTTACAAATGTGTCACTCTTCCATTGTCTGTCTATGCTACTACAATGAAATATTCTATACTTTTTTCAGAATGTCCCTGTGTGGCCAGAGAGACGTTTTTTAGATAAACTGTGTGCCCTCCTGCTACACTTAGCATGGCACACAGGAGTCCCTCTCATTAGTTGGGATACCTTAATTAGGCCTTGTAAACAGGGAGCATTGGCAGCTCCAGAGATTGAATGCGTCTTCTTAATGGCTCAGGCCCAACTTGCTTCATACTGGGAGTCTCTGTGAGAGACTTTCCCTTACACAGCCATAGAACAAAAAACAATTTGTCTTGACGCAATCTTGTCTCTTCTACTGTCAGGGGCGGTGGATGAGAAATGTCAATTTGACCCAGTTAGATTCACTGCTCAGGCCTAGACCAGGAGTCACAGGAGACTGAAGACTGATTTCCCATTCCCCCCAGAAAAAGGACTGTGGAGCAAAGCGGGCATAGGGCCGTCTTGCAGCAATTTGCTAGGAGACAACGGGGAACCACTGCGTATTGCCCATCTGGCTGATTTATGTCCAGAGGGATGATTTGTTTCGAGTTAACAGTTTGTTAAGACGTTTGGAAGTATTCTTTCCAAAATGCTGCATAAGTGAGACGTTTCGGTATTGGAGTCTTTCGTTTCCGGATGAGCCTGCACATTTCCCTGTTGCTAAAATATATTAACTCTGGAGAACGTAGGAGGTTACTTTCTACTATATAGAAGAAGATACAGGAGCTAGTCTTCTACACACCAACAAGAAGCAAGAGTAAATAGGAGGCAGATATTGAGAGACGTTTTGGGATTCTGATGGGGCAAAGATACGCTCATACACTCAGTATCCAGGACTGCTAGGTATAAAAGTGTGATGGTATCTGAGAGGAAGGTGGATTCATCCGAGGTACAAGACGCACGGAAGAAAAAGGAACGCTATACAGAAAACAGCATGCATATACGAATCGAACGGACACCAGCGAGTGTCAGTGAGAAGATACACAATTTCTTCTCCATTACGAAGCTTAGACACTATGCGAACCTCCATCAAGATAGGTGATTGTACTTCGGTACCTATATGACCACACCACCTGATATTGCGGTGTGGTTGTTTATGTGAATACAGAGAGACCAGAATCTGTGGGAGCTGGGAACAAAAAACACTCAATATCCAATACTAGAACTGGGTGGAGATTACATTCATCTTAACGGCATCACTACTGGAACTTTTGTCCTAGATCACGGGGCTCATTCATCATGGAGGAAAACGACACTCATTTGTTCTCCCCCGTCCTGAGGAAAGTTGGCCGAACAATTGGGGCAAGATATTCTACACCCACAAAAATACAACCGAAACACGTGTCGACAAACAATCATCCCCTACATGTGTATAGAGGGATACATCTGTGAAATATTTGAGTCAAATTTAGGAAATGTGTTATGTATTTTGGCTGGGGTTACAATAGATACCTATGCCAATATATAATTGCTGGTATGAGTATGGTATGTATAAGTTGTGAATGAAGGTTGAATGGACAAGAATTATATGAGTTGGGTCTGTGATCGATTTGATGAACTATTATAATGAAATGAAACTAATATTTTGTATTGGTAAATGTTTTTGACTATATACATACGGAATCCTGTCATAGGTAAGTGGTCAGATGCCTATAAATAAATAAGTGCAAGCCTGTGTTGGCATAGGCAAATGGGTGCCAAGGCAAGTGCTGGGAGCGGGTCAGAACCTGAATGCGATTGGGTGTGGGAGGCCAGGGCCCAAGTGCAGACATAAAGGCCCTGGCTACCAATCTCAACAACTGAGGGGTTTTAGCAGAGGAGGGAGGAAGAGAAAGAGGAGGTGAAAAGGAGTCTTGAGCAGCTTCCAGAATTTGAGGATATCCTGCTCAAGATGAAGAGGGAGGCTGTTCCATAGGAAGGAGCCTGCCAAGGAAAGAGATTGGCCACCATCTCGCTGTTTAGCATGCAGCAAGTTGGTGCCGGAGGAATGTAAAGATCTGGAGCGGGTGTATCTAGTGAGAGCCAGTTTTAGATATCATGGTCCCCGGCCCCAGACAGCCTTATGGATGATGCAGAGGGATTTGAATTTGATCCCTGCAGCAACCGGGAGCCAGGGGAGAGTTTTTAGGGCTGGAAAGATGCGGTCCCTGGGCTTGAGGCCAAGGATAAGTCTTTCAGCCCTGGCATGTTGGCTCCACTGTGATTACTACTTGACAATCTTGGTTTGCCCTGCCAGGACATGGACCTCCGAAATAATCTAGACCCGCCTTCTTCCAAGCTGTGGACCAGAAAAGGGTGGGGGGTATTCAGGAGTACAACCTCTTTTTGGTCAATGGCACATTCCTCCTGCAGCGACACAACAACCAACTAAGTTGCAGTTCACATCCAGCCTGGTACCATTTACTGACGCATACATGACAGGAGCAGCATAGATCAGCAGAAAATTAATTGCAGACACCTCAGCAGTGGACGGGGCAGAAAAAAATATCCCCAAATCCCCAAAGCAAGGGTGCTATGAAATATTACCTACAATGAAGGTAGCTCAGAAGAGGTTAGCCTTTGATTGGTCCAGTCGCTATCCAGCATTCCAAATGATCGTACTGAGTGGAACATTAACATTGGCTTCTTCTTGCCAGCCAAATGTTACAACTAGTAACCTGGTGTCTGGTCCATGATAGTGATAATCGGGAAGGTTCCCAGTTTGCTGGGATTTCATCTATGCTGGCCAGTGGGTATGCTTTACGCTATCTGATCTGGTTCAGCTGATTTTAGCCTGTTCAAAGCGGAATCAAGCCACCCAGTTTAGGTACCAGCACTATCCAGGGTGGCTCAGTTACATCTATGCTGATCATGGCCAATGCCAACATTTACTACGCTTCAATGCTGATGTCTGAAAAAGTAAAGGGTGATGTCCTGTGTGGTCTAAATGCAGTGCAGGCAAAGGGTGATGGCTGGAAGGTTTTGAACCAATCATAACTACTGGCACAGCTCTAGGCAACCCTGCAAACCATTGTTTTTCAGTCTGCCAACCCATTTCAGAATAGGAAAGACCATATGCAAATCATGCAGTAATACAGCTTCACGTGTTTCTGTTTCGTGCCTTCCACTTAACTCTAGTTCAACTCATGTTAACCAAAATGAAAAACTGCTTTTTGTAAGCAGCATACTCACACTCAGTGATGACTTCCCTTACCCCCGGCTTGCTGGCCTGCATGTCGCTACAGTACTGTTGCATCATCCTACACTGATTGCACTTTTTCTCTCTCACTTGGGGGTCCCTGGAAGGAGCCAACCCCAGGACTGTGACTGGAATCGCCTTTTACCCTCACTGTTCATTTAGACTAGGGCTCAAGGTTGGTTCCCATTATTCTTTGACTGTTTTTTCTGCCCCTGTTTTTGCTGTGGTATGTCGGTGCTCTTTGTATACCACTGTCAGGAATATGACATAGGTACATGTTTATTCACATCCTCGCCTCCTCCTACAAAGCTCCAGTGATTCAATCTCCCTTCCATGCACATTACTGACTGGTTCTTCTCCCAGGTGTCTGCTGTGTCATTTGCTCTCAAACAAATGTGAAGGCCCTTCATCCAGAATAAATAGCTTTATCATTTTAATGCATGTTCTGAGAACCTGTTCTCTCAAAACAGATTGCTACCCTTCAACTCAAAAACCAAAAATCAAACAGGCACTTATGCTTTAGCAGTAGGTCTTTGTATAATTCCGATCTGTGTACAAGAGCTTATGGTATTCCTCTTGACAGGTCCCAACAGGTCACCAGAGGGCTCCAGTAGAATGGTCCTCATTTGTTAACGCTGCTGCTCACGCTTCACCACAGGGTCCTGTGCTTTCCTATTAGGAGAAACTAAAGAGAATCAAGACCTGGTCGCCCACTTGACTCCTTCAAACATCAAGAAAAAGGGAAAGGTAATCCTTCACTTTCTCCCAAGATTGTCTCAAAGTCCTCCCATACCTGCTTTCCAAAGGCTTGTATTGCTTCCACCATCTAAGAGTCCAAGGCCCCATTATGCATTAGTAACGCTACAAGGTTCTTCTCTGCATCCCCAGTCAAGGCTGCCCATGGCTTTGGAAAAAGAAGCTCCATGATTCTTGTTGGGCTGTGTGGTGACATTAGTTAGGAGCGGATTCAACCTACTCTGTGATTATAGTAGGTGCTAAGGTGATATTTGTATTATCATAGTTAGCCAGTTGTTCCCAAGATATGCCAGTTATCATGGCAGTTCTTTACTTCCTTGGCCTAAGTAAATCGTACTGGCTCCACAGCTAAGGGTATATCAACGAATCCACGACTAGGTTCAAGGTCCCACTTGCAGCAAGGAGTCCTGCATCAGGTCTTGGTGACCAGAGCAGTGGTAGACACCCTACTTACATGAAAACCATTCTAAGCAGGTGTGGTCTGGTTCTCTGTGGGCACTCCTTGGAGACACACATGGTCCATCGTTATACTCTCAGTGGCCTTTCCCTGGAGCAGCACCTGCCTTTTTAACACTGCATCTGATGCAGTCATCGGTGGCTGTATTGTAGAACAGTGGGGTCTGGGTAGATTCCAGGTAGCACACCTTGTTTGCCATTGGGTCCTGGTCCAGGCAATCCCTCTGTTACAGTGACTGCCTCATCAGTCAAACTCCACATGGCAGAAGTCCTCTTTATGGGCATTTTGTGTCTGGGGTTCTGCTCATTGTTTTGTGCTGGGATCTTGTTTTTGATCCATTTGAAGAGTTAACTCTTTGTCTAATTTTGAGCCCAAAGATTGCTTTTTAAAATTTGCAGGGCAGTCAATTGGTGTGACGCAGGAAAATGGGTCACGAGTGCAAAAAACAACTCTCAGGTTCTGACAAATCCAGCCTTTGAGGCAGAACATCAGAACCGGGATCAAGGAACTTTTCCATCGTGTGAGAATAGATTATGAAGTGGTTGGCATTCATCGACAGGTGGTGAGACAAGGAAATGATTCACAAAAGCTTTATTAGGGCTGCATACAATTTCGGGGCAAAATAACTGGGATATTTGGGCTGCGTACAATTTCGGGCCAAAATAAGTGAGATATTTTTAACTTAACCAAAGATGTCAAAATGTTTCTCCGGGATGTGGGCATTACTTCTGGACTACTTAAAAGAGAGGGGCCCTCAGAGAACTAAAAGAGAGTCCAAATACAAAGCTCCCCACTGCATTGTAATTCCAGGTAAGGGTCACTCCCGGAAGGTTAACACGATACCCCATTATGCTGATACTCCTGCAACCTTCTTCTCTGATCCTCTAGGGATCTCTTCTTTTTGGTTATCTGTTAGGAAAGATTTGCAGTTATATGTAATTTTCCCTCCAGTCATGAACCCCCCAACTTTTTGCTGTAGTCTGACCATTCTGACCTGACTTTTTCCAGTGGAGCCCAGCCTTCTGCTGTACTCCACTGGGCTTTTGCTCATTTTGTGATGGGGAAACTGACATGCCATTAAGACAATCAGTGCTGGGAGACATTGGGCCTCATTACACGGTAGGCAGTAGGGGTTTACCGGTACCGGTAAGGGCACCGGTACCGGTAAACCCCTACCGCCTTACTACGAGTTCCCTTTGCGGGACCCGACTTTAACGGCTGGTTTTACCAGCCGTCAAAGTAGGGTGCCGCAAAGGGACCTCGGAGCTAATTATGGTACCGCAATTTGCGGTACCGTAATTAGCACCTTCCCATTCCCATCATGCCCTATGGGGCAAAAATGGGAATGGGGAAGAGCCTTGGTGAATGGGGAATGACCGCCCCCGCTCACCTTGGAGTAAGGCAGTAATTCCGCCATCCACCAAGGCGGACACAGTAAAATACCGGCAGCAACCATGGCGCTATTAGCGCCATGGTTACCGCCTACCGTGTAATGAGGCCCATTGTTTCACTTAGTCATTCACACTGTTGCTATTCCTTAGCAACATGTTATCAGTGTACAAAGTACCTTACAGTACAGTGCGCTGGGATCCTCTTTCAATTTTTAAGGACCTAGACACCCTCAAAGGATTTTTCGGTGAATGTATAAATGTGCATTGGGCTGAGCTGGTGGCAGCTGTTACTTTTCATGTATTTTTAACCTTTTTCTATGGTCCATACAGTGTTTGGCCCAGGGCAATGCCCAGTGCCTAAAATGGCCATATCACAAGGTCCTTTTTTCTGTCCTTTGGCCATCTTGTCCCTTTGTCCTTTGGCCATCTTGTCCCTTTGTCTTCCCCATGTCGAGTAGACCCGGGAAATTCCTTATTTGGCCATGCAGACCCTCGAACCGAAGCTTTTGCAGGCTTCTGCATGCCTTGTGAGTGTGCGCTCAGGCTGTGGGCTGGACTGTGTTCCAATACACATCCTTGGTGCCAGGATGTCTGGTGTGCTGGGAATGACTGGGACCACCGTGGTCTGTGATTGGTCCACGTCTGGGATGGCTGTATGTGAGCAGATCTCTCATTGGGTCCTCTTCGTTTTGGCGCGAAGAAGATTCTGAATAAGAGAAGGCATCTTACACCCATTCCAGGTCAATCCAAGTTCACACCAAACTTAGTACAGGAGCCAAGTATCCTGAAACCAAGAAGCAGAGCCGAGGAACCGATGGTGACCCGCTGGAAGGTTTGGCACCCTGAGCCCGCTGTCATCCCATTGGACCCCCTGTTTCTGATCTAACCTAGTAGGTCTGCAAAGGCGCTTCGACCCACTGGAACAGTGGGAGTAACTATTCTTGGCACCTCCACCTTAACCTGTAAGCAAGCCTTTTCGGAAGTGTTCCTGGACCGCCCAGTGAACTGACCAGCTCGTACAGGACCTTTGCCCTGGAACCGCCGCCGCCTTGAGTTGACACTTGAGCATTTGAAGACGGCAAGCTCTGGGTATAAGGCACTCTCCCGCTGAGTTTCATACACCTAGCATTCCTAGGTCTGAAATTAGGAGAGTACGCCAGAACCTGAGCATACGCGGTCACCTTGTCGCCCAGCTGTGGTGACGAACTTTGTGGGTGCCTTGCTGATGTGCCCCTCTATGCCCTCAGACTCGCTGCAGTGTAATTGGCCTGATCCCTTCATCAGGAGCAGAGAAATTGCCACTGTCCCGCCACAGAATCATTCCTGGAACGCAGCCCCTGAAAGCAACAGAGCTGCGCAACTGCAGGACTGCACCTGCACCTACGACCGAAGTGGACTCGACTGACGAAGTTTGGTCCGGAGTGTGCCGAGGATCAGTGAGTTCTTGCAACCCTTACCAGTGGCCCTGGCGCATCCATCGATTTTTACGTATGAGTATCCCCTGAGGGCCACTGTACTTTATCAAGGTAGCCTGTGCTACCGAGCTATTCCCAACTCTTGGATCCTGTTCTGCCCTCTTGGGGAGACACTCCTTGAACAGTGGGAACTTATTCTTCACTGCCTCACCCACCTTCCTGAGTCGCTACAGCCCCTGCAAGAGACCCTGTTTTGACTTAACCGCAAGATCCCGTGCACCAGCACCGAAAGTACTTTTGAGCTCAAGGCTCCACTCATTTTAGGGACTGGACTGCCTCTCAATTAGGGTTTGAATTGTGAAGCACTGCCTAAACGATATTTGCACTGTATGCCCCATTTCTTTGCAGGTTGTGGAACCATGCTGTGTGCTATTCCGTTAGGCCATTGGTGACTATATATATGTTTAATAGTGTGGTGTTGGTTTGGTTATTACTGCTGATATTGGCGTTGTGTTTGATTTAAAAGGCCTTTAATAAATGTATATGTATTTTTGATGCATACACCTGACTGAGTAATTTGTAGTGTCATTTACTGTATGTGCTCATTGTGGGCTTTCGATCGCCCTCGCCCCTCCTGAGACCTAGTCCTGATTGCCGCCAATGCTACCTTGATTGGTCTGGCTTGTCATAAAGGTCACCCTGTTCCAAGAAACAAGGCTGGCCTCCTGAACCTCTGCCCAGCAGGTCAGAGTTCAGAAATCCATCTTAACATTCTCAGTCTCAGATTTAAGGGATTCCAGAACCCTTATTCTATAGTTTTCCCAATGTGCCTGTTTGCTTGCTTCTCAATGTCAGGTTTAAGGGGTTCCTGCATGCTTATGGTCTTCTTACGATCTCCTCTATTTGTTTCTGAGTTCTGGGTAGAAGTGGTACCAAAGTGTTCTTCTGGCTTTCATAAGGGGGAGCCTCCTCCTAAGTGTCATCTCCAGACCAGAGTGCAATTGCAGGTTTGATAGATGATGTCATGGTGGATCTGGCCTTCATTCATGGCACGCAGTTGCAGGGAGACTGAAGACCACTCTAAAGGTCTGGTTAGAGCACTCCCTATACCTCTTACCACTGCCCTTCCCCTCAAGGCCCTGGTTCTCCAGCTATCTACTCCAGTCTCTCTCTTGCCTTCTTCACCTCAAGTCTTGTTCCTGCAGGGTAATCCACTGGACCTCCCCTTCTTTTTCTTTCTTCGTTGAGAACTACTTCTGCTCCCTCCTGAAAGTCTCACCATGAGCTTGTCCCTCCAAACCTTCTTGATGCCTTAGGGTGCACATCTGAATTTCCTTGCTACTGTTTTTCCACTTACCTACTGATGTAACGTCTGCCTCCTTAGCAATATTCCACACCTCTTTCTATGCCTTCTTCATTCTCCTCTACTTCTCTGCTTTACCTTCCTTCTCCTGCCACCATCTCCTTCACCTTATGTTGTTTCACCACTCACCCTCTTCACTTCCCTATACCACCTCACCCTTCACCTCGATGTTTCTCCATGCCTTCATCTCTTTTAAAAACACTTCTGCCAACTCCTTGGGCCTCATTACGACCCTGGCGCTAATGGGTTAATGGCGCCGTAAAAGGCTGCGGCGCCGCTAGCCCATTAGTGCCTGATTACGAGGTCCCTTTGCGGGACCCGACCTTAATGGCTGGTGTAGACCAGCCGTTAAAGTAGGGACCCGCAAAGGGACCTTGGTGCTAAGTACGGTACTGCAATTTGCGGTACTGTACTTAGCGCCTTCCCCATTCCCATTGAGCCCTATGGGGCAAAAATGGGAATGGGGAAGGGCCATGGAGGAAGGAGGAATTACCGCCCCGCCAACCTGGAGATGGGGTGGTAATTGCCCCTTTCTCCATGGCGGAGTCAGTAAGTTACCGGCATGGACCATGGTGCTATTAGCACCATGGTTTTCCGCCAGGGTCGTAATGAGGCCCCTTATCTCTTAGGCTCCTTCCCTGAATTGTAACTAATCTCCACACACTGGCCCTCATTACGACCCTGGCGGAGAGGGGTATACGCCAGCGTAATGCATGGCGTACCTCTCCGCCAGATTACGACTTTCCGTAGCGCCATGGTGATTTTTACGCCCGGATTTTCCGGGCGGAAAAATCCATGGCGCTACGGAACCTCTTGTTAATTACGCCACCGTAATTTACGGTGGCGTAATTAACGCCTTCCCCACTCCCATTATACCCTATGGGGCAAAAATGGGAATGGGGAAGGGTAAATGGGGATTGGGGACTAACCGCCCCGCCAAGGTCGGAATGGGGCGGTGAGTCCGCCAACCCCCATGGCGGAGTTGGCAGCTCTGCGCCATGGACCATGGTGCAAATTGCACCATGGATCTCCGCCAGGGTCGTAATGAGGGCCACTGAGTTCCTGCATGATCATCCCAGGTTTCCACACCCATGCATGCGGTCATTCAAGAGTCGTATCTGCATTAAGTGCATGCGCATGTCAGTGTTCAACAATTGCGAAACTGTTGGCTGCCATTCTCACATTGATTTGCACGGAGTGTGCATGTTTTATACAGGTGCAAGTTAAGAATGGACAATTAGTTCAAATCAACTGATTTTGGGGAACAGCAATGCCTATCCCTGAAGACAGTGGAATGTCCTGTGCAGTTGCATGCCCCTGCACCCGTGTGGAAAAAACGTCACGTGTACAGGAACTGCGCCATTCAGAATAAGGACCACATTGCAAATATATTGCAAAGAAGGATTACCAAGATTTTAAAGACATCACAACAAACAGCCCACTTATCCCCCACCCACCCATACATCTTAATCGGCACAGATACACTGAGCAGTCTTTCAGGATTGGATCGCAGCTGCCAGTCTGGCATTAGTGCTGAGGGAATCCAGAAATGCTGAACTTGCCAGTCAATTGGAACCCATATTTGGAGGATCTGCGAGTTCTCGCAAGATCAAGGGGCAGGCGGAAGTCTTGCCTAAACTCTTGAGCGAGTTCTGCAGACAGCCTCGAGTATGCAAACCTCTCTGAGGGGATGCATTGGCTGGGAATTTGATGTGTAAGTCGGTGGTAGTCATGTAGAGTTCTGTTATTTGATGTCTGTTGGGGGATCTAAAATTGGCATGAGTGGTTTTTAGTTGTTCTACGAAAAGTGGGTTTGAGCTTAGAAATTGATAATGTTAGAGTTGGAGGTGTACGGAAGGCCTGCTTGGCAATTTAGAGTGCCCATCTGATGCAGTGGTGGAGCCAGGGGGAGGAGCATGCCCCTGTCTCCCTCCTGGTGCCCAGTGCGCCTCCTAGCCTCCCACTGGCGCCCTATCATCCATCTACCTACCCCCCCTTGAATTCCCCCCACACCAATAGCTGCCTCCACTACTGATCGGATGTTTCAGTGGTGATGTCCCCGTGGGGGTGCTCCTTTCATGATGGTGGTGCACTTCGGCTAAGGTGCTTGGGCAAGACATCCTGAGGCCTCAAAGTGTGAGCTTGCATCTCTGGCAGTGGACAGTGCGCAAAGGCTGATCTTGATGAGAGTTCGGATTGGCCCCTCGGGCTTTCTGCCCATGGCCGGCCCGGAATCGTACATGGGGAGTGGGGCCGGTTTCTGGCCACGCCTGGGCAGGTTTGGAAAAAAATGTTTTACAAATGAATCTTTTTTTTCAATTTTTTGTTCTTCAAAAAGCCTTTCATCCTTCTTAGGTCGATAAATGAGTACCAACACATATTGTATGCATATTTGTTAGTGTATAACATATTATCATTTGGCCTTGGACGTCTGCTTGCATTCACAGTAATTTGACACCATGGATCTATACACACAGATATTAATGATACATATGGTGATCCATTCTTGTATGAAATGTATATCACATTAGTGAAAACATAACCATATTTTTCGTAGTGTACTTAGGCACAATGCTATTTGATGCCACTTCCTGTTTTGTCAAGGGGTGAAAGGTCATGTTTCGTCGCTTCACGGGATGTCACTTTGGGGTGGGGTCAAATGACATCACGTCTGGTGATGTCACAGAGGTCAAGGGTCGTGAGGCGAGGGGTGGGCCACTTTTTTGAGGCGAGGGGGGGCACTTTTTTTGGGTGACGGGCCTATTTCTTGTCCCAGTCCGACCCTGGTTGGGAATTAACAAGGGGGGTCCTGGGAGTCCCTCTGCCAGACATTAGTCCTGGTTGCGAGAGACTTACCCAGAGTCTTTAGCTCACTATCTTTCACAGAGAAGAAATATCCCAAACATATCAGTCTTTGTCCTGCCCTGGGGCAGTCCAGTACCGAAATGCTAGGCAATTCTCCTCTGAACAAGAGTACCAACAGAAACCCCAGACACGTGTTTCGGTCTGGTTGGACCTCATCAGTAGGGTGGATCTGTGCCTCTCTAAGAATAGTGAGGTTGGGGACACGGGAATGAGGGGGAAACACGGGAGCACGCCACGCAGCAGTGACTTCCAATACAAATTTGGTCGCGAATAATTAATGAGGAGAGCTGTGCACAGTCTTGACGGGTTGCTGCAAAGAACTATTTATGCTTCATGGTTGTAGTGTGATATCTAGGAGACACGTGCGCTAATTTACAGTGGAGTCCAGGAGGACATTACAGTGGGGCACTGACTGCACTGGGCATCAACGGCCAAACAGCAGCAATCTCACAGTGGTGCATTGATGTATTGCAGCACCAGGGCAGAACGCAATGGGCCTCAATCAGATGGCGCCTCTAGGAGCAAGAGGGGCGATTTGTGGTGCAATGTTGTAGTTGGTGATGGTTGGGGTGCCGGGCCTTGTTAAGGTCTGTTGAAAGGGATCGTTTGTGCGTGATTAATGGTTAAATCGGATTAGTAAAATTGTTTACTTTGCAACTTAATGGTGTTAGAATGTCATGAATTTACAGTTATATGTGAACGTGTTTTGCTTCGATGTTACCGGGGGCACAAGGTAAAGCAGGCGCGACCCGTCGTTTACTCCGCAAACTGAGCACAGGCCGCAGGAATGTGGCAAGTCCAGAATGACGGAAAGAACTGTGGCCTCGAGACGGGCAAGCTCGGGTTACACTGCGGGGCAAAGCAACGTGAAGCGCTATCACTCACTCCTACTGTACAAAGTACTCATCAGAGCATTAAGTTGCCACTGATATTCAAATAACATTGCCATGAGCCCACATACTAGGTTTATTATACGTGGTGCCTTGGTTACAAACAAACGTTTGATTACGATAATTTCACACCTCAAATGCAAGATGCTTTTATTCAGAACGCGTGGTGGCAGGAAGGAGGTGCTTCCTTGGCTCTTGCATAAATCATTGGCAGGTCCTCGAAATGTAATTCTGATGTGACCCTAGTAACGCCCAGTCGTTATTCAGCATATGAGCTCCCCATGTATCTGGCATGTAGGGAATATAACATCGCCCATGGGTATTTCCCATACGATTCTTTAGTAAATCGTCGGGTTTCCAGTTTCTCTGACATTCAGGGGCAAAACATGACTCATTATTGTAGTTACTCGGCCTAGTATGGCAACAAAAAAATAATTGATGCGTAGATTGCCCTGCGCATGCTCCGGGAGCAGGGGTTACGGTGACAAAAGCCGACCTCTACAGATGACCTTTCCGACTCCCCTTCACGGACCCTGCTTTGTGTTATGCTTCGTGTCACCACCCTCCTGCCCGCATGTGTTTACATCGCGCGTGACCTACAACATATGCCGTACCCCTCCACGGACGACAACGCCCCAAAACTGTTGAGTGATTATTGATCGGCACTGCCAATTTTCTACAGATAAAAAAAAAGCTTCTTTGGGTGGAAACCCGAGCTTCTTTGTGCTCGCTGGGCGATGGGATCGATTGCCAACTTGGATGACAAAGTGCCCAACAGAGAAGCAAACGCTTCTGATTCCTGATTTGAAAGAGCTGCGCTTCAATGACAGGGTGGGTGGTTCGCCAGCTAAAAGGGCAGCCACCTTGAGGCGTGGGGTAGCCCTCGCAACCCTCGGCGGGGATTTCGGCGTGAAAGCCGCGTGCGTGGGGAATGCCAAGCACTGGACACTCCTCGGTTGCCTCAAAGCCACGGAGTGAAGGAAAGTGACCTTTCTGCGGTCACCTCGACGGTGCCCTGCTGCAAGAAAGCACTTATGAAAAGAGGTGGCACAACCAGAGGATGATGGTGTATACCAACAGAATATGACGTAGAGGTACACACAGCTACTGTTAAATCGGGCTAGCGATGGCCCGTATACTTTATTCTGTACACTGCCCGGGTGCACAAAGCACAGCACCCTGAGAGCTGTCAGGGTCGAGTGTGCTCATTACAAATAACTCAAAGAAATACAAACAACCCAACACATACAATGGAACACCGTACATACATAACATGCACAACCCAAGGTACATTACTCTAGTGCATTTCTCTTTATTCAAAATGATACATGGTTTCAAAAAAATTCTACTAAAAAGTGAAATACATATAGTGTAAAAGCAGCAAAGGGCGACCATGCAACGTGTTTCGACATTGCCCTATCAACGAGTATTCGTGCCCTGGGAAAGCTGGCCAATGGCGTATTGTAGTTCAGTGCCATGCCACTCTGCACAAGTGATCTATAATGCATAAGCAGTGACACTGGCGTGTACGGAGCCAATCTAGCGCGGCGCACAGACACTGAAACAGCTACTTGCTTATAAAGATGCATCTTACAATTCAACGGTGAAAACACTCGTGTAACTTGGTCCACACAGTTGATCTCTGAAAAACATCCAGAGGATACCATTTAAAGGTTAGGTATCAAAGGATTGTATTAGACCTGATACATTTTAAATAATTTAAATGAATTTTATTAAATAGATGTGTTCTTAAAAGTTTTTTTCCTGCTATGTAAATTGTTGCCGTAAGTGCAGATTAAGTCATGATTTGACTCATATATTTAAAATGTATCAGGTCTAATACAATCCTTTGATACCTAACCTTTAAATTGTATCCTCTGGATGTTTTTCCGAGATCAATTGTTATATTAATGCCCTAACCCGGAGTGTGGGGTCCCCTGTGTCTTTCAGAAAACACTTGGTCCACACAGAACATGCTAAATGAATAAACGCAACATATGGGGGACACGTCGTCATTGATCAGTAGTCGTGTTGCTCCTACATTCCAATGAAAAGGGCAAGTGTATCCCTTTGCAGATGTGACATGCCAAAGCCAAAGCATGGCCCACTCGATATGAACAGGTTGCCTCTGGCAATCGTGGATACGTAAGTGCAGCGCCGCTGCGAGTGACCGGGCCGCACACGTTCCCTGCGGGATAGAGCAATAACAGGCAGCCCGCGATAACCAAGTAACCTTCGCACAGGCGCGAGCGAGGCCTAGCGTGGCGTTGGGGCGAGGACACGGAACCGTCTAATTACATTCTGCTTTTGAGGTACTAAGTCGAGCTTGAATGTTTGATTAGTGGAAGTGCAAACACGGTGCATTCATCAATGGTTCTTACTAGCAGATGCTGCTGGGGCACAATTAACCGTACATAATAGCTGTGCACATCTGTGCCTGTGTGTCCGCAGTCGGCCCGTGGACCGTTGCCTCGGACTGCCAGGCGCACGTTTGCGGCGGCATTGCATTGCATTTCATGGAATTGCCTGCATTGCACACCAGAAACGGTTACACCGACAGAGGCCTTCGCTTCCTTCTAGCAGACCTAGCAACCCCCAACCCCAGTATATACCGACGAAGGAATAAATAGTAGAGGAAATAGGGGGTGGTAAGGCCGACACATAATATGTCACGCATGTGCATGCACACTGTGCTGCGATGTTAGTAGGGATCTGGTAATATTCTAACCAGCCTACATTTCTCGCTGGAAGGTAAAGGTGAAGATTTTAGTGAAATGCTGACACAGAAGAAGCGAGACGAAAACTCTGGCCCCGGGTTTCATTTCATCATTAGGTACAGGGTAGGCACAGCTGCGAGGTCGCCTTAGCAACCCGGATCAGCTGAGTGATTTCCATATGTGTGCATTGGAAGCTTACGCTTTCCGAAGATTGTAAGTCCATGTTTGTTGTGTCAGGGTGGCGGACGCAGTGACTCTTGTGGGCGTTGGTAGCGGCTACAGTTCCGCGAAGGGCCTACAGGGGAGAGCGCCCGCTGACAGCAACGGAAGGGCACCCGCATCTCAAGGACACTGCAGAACAGCACACGGTGCGGGCAGACCGTGGGCGTTTTATGCGCCTGGGCGCAGGCCCGTGCAGACCGAAACATCCCTGTGACATACACACTGGCTCGTAATCATACAATACAGTCGGGCGCCTGCATCCGATGCCACCGACGATTACACATTAAAATAAACATTATCCATTTCAAATAGTGGACTTTACGAAATACAAAACGTGGGCTCCGGCTCACCTTTTTGACCTGATCATCCTTTAATTCTGTGAAGTAGTAGGCCAAGAGCTGAGCGGCGATCATCTTGCCCGATTAAGTGGAGCAACTGATGGGGGTTGCAAGAGAGGGGTTAATAAGGCATGCAAACGGACAAAGGATGGCTAGTCTCCAGAGATGCACCCAGACAGAGCAACGTCCCTTCCCCAAATACAGCGAGCGTCTGACTCCTTTCTCATCCAACAGACAGATGCAATGGCTTGTTTCGATCGGAGCTGCTGACAGCGTGAAGCCAGCCCACTTCCTACTTAGGGATTGGCTGTGCAGGACATTATGGGCGGGGCAGAAGGAGCAGGGCGGGGCTGGCACTACAGAGAGCCTCAATTCTTGTACTCTCTAACACTGAAAAGCTGGGCCGTGCAGAGCTGGAGGGAGAGCTTTAGCAGTGTAGTTATGCACCGAAGACTACGCGTCTGGTTTCCGGTGCAGGGAGCAGGTGTGAAAAGAGATCTGTTGGCAGTGGGTGGTACTCGGAGGAGGGTCTCAGTGTAGGGAGGGCTGTTGCTCAAACACCTTCTGATGCAGAAGGGGGTGGACTCCGGGAATGGCAAAGCAAGAGAGAGACCTGCGAGTTTTAAAGGCGGGGGCCACTGAGCTCGGAAGTGGCCCATAATACCGATGGGGGCTCGGTGCCCCTTGCGAGATATCAGGCACGTTTTGCACGCGCGCTGCATTTGTCATGCACCCAGAGTAAGTGGGTGTGTCACTTCCTTAGGTCTCTGCAAGCCTTAGCGAGAGTCATGGCTGATGGAGGCATTCGGTGGGGCTCGATGGAGCAGACACCGGCACGTTCTCTTCTCTGAGTGAAACTGCAATTCTACCATCTTGACACTAAAACAACGATAATAGAAAAATAGAAGGCCGCGCAATAGACTGGCCACATGAACAAATGAAGAAGAAGACACGGCGCGGGGATAACGGAGTGCGCCCGCTCTAAACACTGAGAAACGGCTCGCCTTTTAATTCGGGAAGCTAATGGTGAGATGCAGACACTCAGCGCTTTCCTTTCCCACTCTTGGTCTGAGATGCGAAATGCGATGCTCTGACTAAAGCAGATGCTCTCAAACAGGGGGTTTGTCCTTGAGTCCTCCTCAGTGCTTCCGGCAGCAGGGCATTCTTCCTTCCCCCGTCAGCCCTGTGGCGCCCCACCCCCACCCCTGAACGCCTACTCGCGCGTTCGTTGTTGCTAGGTGGGGGACAATTGGGCTCCAAAAGAAGTTTATATGACAAAATGGCTATTTAGTTGAGCCATGTGTCTATTGCTTGGAAAACTCCACATTGTTCAAGCCAACATTAAAAGTGACAATTTCTTCTCCTTGCGAATCGCCTTATTGCAAAACAAAAACAAACACATCTAATTACCACCCACAATCCCATCTTTTGTAATGATTGGAATATCCCGTGGTTGCAGTTTCCAATTTTTGGTGACAAAACAACCAACGGTGGCTTTTATTGAGAAAAAACCCAGCCACGACACCATCAGGCTATTTGTATATAATCCAGTTTACAGCAATTTTACACTTGCAACAAAAACACACTTCTGCCATTTTTAAATGTGCCACAACATTTCCGAAATTCTGCTAAAAAAAGAGGTCAAACGTATTTTATCCATGTGAAATGTATTATAATTAATCAGATAGACAAATCCATGGCAATTTCTGATAACCAAAGCCCGCACACATCACTTCTAAGAATGAATTGCCATTGTGAGAGATGGTTGCCAGTTTAGAGTCACAAAAATAACGTTAGAAAGGGATTTTGTAAATTCATTAACTGCCGATAACTGATTAAATTAAGCATACATGCGGTCAAATGTACCTATTTCTGCCGCACTCTTTCCTTTTCCTTGGCACAACATTTAGAAATCAACGCAACTATATCATGGGGTTCTGTTACAACAGAACTGGCACAGGAAATCAACACAAGGCTACGAGAATGGATGCCAGGAATACATGTTGAAAACCAGGAAAATCTGGCAACAAGTAAAAGAAGGAAAGAAGTCGGTTAGCAGGAAAAAAGATTTAGTGCAGCACAAATAGCTAAGCACACAGCAGTGTAAAGGACACACCACCTGTGGGATCACATATGTAGAGAAAAGTCCTGCAACACACAGACATGTATCTATGCGCACTATACAAACCACCAGCGGAATCCCCAGATTACGATCATTCAGTACCACCATAGTATCAGTGTTTCCCCTTGGCTTTGAAGGCCAGAGTTCTTGATAAGTGGGGAGCTTAATGCACAAAGCTCTAGCGAAGTAGACTTCACCCCAACAGAAGGAGAGGAACACATATCAGAGGACTGCAATATCTGCCCAAATCCTGATTCAAAACAATGACTATCACCATAAATCTAACAAATATGGAAAACAGGCTTACATATTTTCAAAACACAAGGCCTGCTCGTCTTAAATGACAAAACAAGAGGGGTGTGTTAAGACGGATTTCTGAACTCTGACCTGGTGGGCAGAGGTTCAGAAGGCCAGCCTAGTTTCTTGGAACAGAGTAACCTTCTGGACAAGCCAGACCAATCAAGGTAGCTTGGCGGCAGTCAAGACTAGGTCGCAGGAGGGGTGAGGGTGACGGAAAGACCTCAATGAACACACAGAGTAAAGGACACTTACAAATCACTCCCAGTCAGGTGTATATATATTAAAAATACAAATACATTTATTTCAAGTCCTTTGACTTTCAACACGCAAATCAAATCACAGTAATACCATTAAGCCAACACAATCCTATCTAAATACATACATACAAGATCAATGGGGTCTAAAGGGTTAATCACGAAATGGGTCCACAACATAAAAGGAGATGGAAACAGGCAGTGCCTAACCTCAACAAGGGTCTAAGGCATCTGTCTCTTGAAAAAGTCCATATTGTAACGTTTTATATTGGGCAACCGTGGGGCTGCTAGGCTAGGTCAAGGATTTTTTAATATGTGTTTTTTTAACCTTGTCACATGTCTGTTTTTTTCTTTTCTTTGTTCTTTTTCTTTCAACTTTTGGATGTATTTTAGTGAGGAATTGGATAAAGAAGGAACGCAACGACTATATATAAACACAGAAGTATCAGGCTATGGAAGAACTCATGGATCAATTTCAAGTTGTCTTTCCATTGACCATTTATATCCATTGCTGTTCCTATATTGCATAACCATTTCCGTCCTGTCCTGAGGAAGACGACTGTCAAGCCATCTCTCTCTTTTTCAAAAGAGACAGATGCCTTAGACACTTGTTGAGGTCGTTGAAACTACCTACTTTGTGATACCAGTGTGGCACATGAGAATGGTGGAAGTCACACTAGGTACCCGTGGTTGACTGCTTTGGTCGAAATAGTGACAAGGCTGCAATTTTTGCACTTTCTTTTATTCCTAATTAAGGGAATAGTTGCAGCCATTCTGAGAATTGACTTTTGGACTTGCATGCAGTTTGAGACTGGGGCTAGCATTGGGACCCTAACAAGGTATTCTTTCCTTTTTTTCAGTTTCTGTGCCTCCCCTTTTCTTGTCTCTCCCCCCGTCTGACTTGTTCTGACTTTCCTGTAAGACTGTTTCTTTCCTTCTACTTTGTGGGGGACGATTGCACTTTATACTTAACCTTGCCTTGAAGGGAGCTCATTTGGCTGACATGCACTTTATCTGTACATATTCCATATTTATTGTCTGTTTTTATGCTGTTTTTATTATGGATTCAGCACCATGTCCCATGTGTAATGTGATTTGATATGTGAATAATAAAGACTTTTTGATTTTATATAATCCTTGACCTGGCCTATCCCCTCATTGTGCTCTCACATTGATGGTTACTTATCTTGCTTGATTCTCCCAGCACTTTTGCACCCGCGTTACCCCCACTTCCGTGTTTACTTGTTTAGTTACTCCCCTGGGTTTACGCGGTAGGGGAACGCCTATCCTTGATCAAATACAGATGATTTTCGAGCCATAATAACCAAGCTGAACAAATCACGAGGTCCTGGACCAAACGGCTATGTAATGCTATCATAAAGCGAAACCCCGACACCACGGCAGTCATATGCTCACAACTATTCACAATTATTGAAGAACAAAAACAAATACCATCAACATGGCAATCAGCATTGCTAATCCCAATCTTCAAACATGGTGACCGAAAATTCCTGACTGACTACCGGCCCATCGCTTTACTGGACCCACTAGACAAGATTTTTGCAACCCTTCTTTTGAAACAGTAAACATCATGGATCAAAAACACGCTCAGATTCGATACTAGACAAAATTCTGGCACTAACATCAACCTGATCATACTGAACCTGATCAAACAAGAATCGATCAGGAACAAATGGCCAGTATATGCTACCTTCATCGATCTTCATCTCACTTTTGACAAGGTTGACCGAGCAAAGTTATGGGAAAAACTCACCCGCTGGAATTTCCCAGCGGAGATTCTAAATCCAATCAAACAACTCTACTCGAACACCACCGTAAAAATAAGACTCGAAAGATGGAACAGCCTCAGCACCTCTTCTTACGAGAAACAGCTTGAAACAGGGTTGCCCACTCACCGCAACCTTATTTAACCTGTACACGTCCGATATTGCAGAAGAAGACCGCTTCACAACAGCTAATCCCCCAAACTGAATGGCACACCGATTCCCCACATGTCATACGCAGATGACATAGTGATACTGGACAGAATGCCCATCGGCCTTCAAAGAAACCTCAATAAAATACATTATATGATAGATAACAATTTACAAATCAACACAAGCAAAACAAAAACTATGAACTTGTCCAAGATCCCTATGTCAAAAACAAAAGCGAGGGAATTCTGCATCGACGGAGAAAAATTGAAGCATGAAAAAGAGATTAAATATCTAGGAGTTTGGATTGGCCACTCTGAAACTAAGACACATTGGACAAATCATCTCAAAACAAAAGCGCGATCTATGTCGACAAGGGCAATGTACTGTTAGGGAGAATTCTCCTTCTAGGGCTAATTTCCCTCACCTAGTGAGTCCGCCAGCAGCTTTGCTGGATTTCTGGAGTTTATTTTTTCCACCGGGTAAGAGTGTACATCTTTGTTCCACTCTTATGTGTTTTGGCCTATGTGTTGTTACTCATTGTGTGATCTTGGGCACTGGAGCACACCACTCCAAGTGCCCCTGTTCTTGTATGGGTTACACCGCACCTTTAGTGTAGTAACCCAGGGTTGTCTTTAAGACTTCCCCCCTGACTACATTTCGCTGGGGCTGACTACTGTCCCCCAGAGAAAGGTAAAGTTGCCATTTACTTTACATAGTCATTTTTACCACAGTCCCAGTACACCCCATCTTACATGGAGTACTGAAAAGGGCTAATCTGTATCCCTTTTCTGTCTGTACCTCCCTGAGCATTGTTTCGCTGTTTTAACATTTAGACTTGGGTATCTACCCTAACTTTTCTACCGCGATTATATTAGATAAACGTGGTACTGTTCTTGGCTATTATATTAGCCTCGAACATAAACCCGCTTGACCAAATAGTCTTTCTTTTGGCTCCGGTTGGGTTTATTCGCCATTTTTTTTTTGTTAAAGTCCTTCTTGTGTTTTACTTTGCGCGGCAAACTAGTCTTTTTGGCAGTCTTCTGCAGAGAAGCCCTCCTCAAGGCGCCTGGGTGTCTAGGTGGGCTGAATGTGAGGGAGGGGTGTAGTCACCCCCGGCACAGGGTATCCTTGGAAACCCAAGTTGCACTTTGCCATGATTGGCTGAGGTGGTTGTCCCGGCTGGACAACCCCCCCCACTGCGTGATTGACAGCCAGGCTGTGTGAATGGGGGTTTTGCGCATAAAAGGCAGGTCTCTTGGCCTAGAAGTCAGAGTCTCCTCTGGAACTACAAGGAACTGAAGAGAAGCGGAGAGAACGACGGCTGCTGCAACTACCCTGTCCCGGTGAAGCCCCGCTGCAGTCCTGAGCTATCTACCCTTCGACGACCAAGAGAAGATCCAGCCCGGAGTCATCTTCCCTGGAGCCTGGTGGGGATAACCAGCTCATCTTCTTCAGCCAGAGATCTCCGCCGTGGTCGAAATCGCTGCACACTGCTGTAGTGGTCCGGATAGCCACCTGCTGGGCCTCTCATGTTTTTAAGGAGCACACCTTTTCGTTGTTGCTGCTGCCGGCTTCATCCCTGTGTGGTGCAGACCCCCTTCAGACGTCCTCCTTCACAACGAAGCTCCAGGAATCGTGGGTCTGCAGGAAACCAACAGGAACAACTGCCAGGGCTCCAGCTGCATCGTGGAAATAAGGTACTGTGTTCTACTCGGGGAAACTGGGTGAACCGCTTTTCTTCATCTCCAAGGCTCATCCTTGTCTTCCCTCCTTCTTATAACTTTTGCTTCCGAAAATTGACAATATTCAAATACTTTTGGGCTATACGGAATTGTGAACTGTCTAATGGTGTGATCTTCGGCACATGCCTCCGGCGTCATCTAAACCTGGCTCCGACCCCTTGACTTTTGAACTCCTGTTTCTAAGTGTTTCTCGATACTGTCTGCCTAACCTAAATATTGCCTGTGATTTTTACCTCCAAATCCCTCTGGGTATCTCAAGTGCTAGGTGTGTTTTTGCCCCGGTAGCATTTCATGTCACGGATACGCGTTTATTTAGTAGACCGAACTGTCAAAAAGTGATCACAACCGTATCTGCGGTATCGTGCTTTGTTCATAACACCGGTTCATTCAAACACAGGGTACTTACCTTGAGACTTACTGTACAAAGTGAATTGGTTAGTTGTAGTATATTTAACATGTGGTTTTGTTTAAAGTTTAATAGAGGTGTTGTGTTTATAACTGATGGTTTAAAAATAAATGTGCTTATATTTTTACCTGAAACCTTGAGTCAGTGTTTGCTTGAGTCATAGTAATTGTGGTCCCTTTGTGTAATCTATGCTACTGCTCATATACTCTTGAGATAAGCCTGGCTGCTCTGCTACTGCTACCACTATAATTTAGTAGTACAGGCTTGTACCAAAGGTAAAACTTGTATTGCCACCTGTAGTCTTAATTGTGTGTAGTGGTCCCTAAGGGCACTGCACAGGATTCTGCCTAACATGTATCCATCAAAAATTTGGCAAATTCTCAATGCAACCCGCAATCACCTTCTACAGACAAAAGGTCATAGGATTCATGGCAGTGAATCCATGATAAATATTGACCAAGTGATATGGCAGACTCTCGAAGGCATATTTTGGAGAAAAATATTGTCTCTTCCAGCGGCGTACCCAATGCCTCGAATCAGACATGAAATAGCAATACAACGGCTCAAGTCCATCGCTACTTGGAAACACTTAGACCTATATAAGAAAATGTGCAATGACGATTACATACCGGCAATAGAAATATTGCAAAAGAACAACACCCAGACATTGGATACAGCCCTCAACATATGGAAACAAGCGGCCTTGACAAAACTAATACAATATGAGGTCACTCTGGAGATGTTGATCAAGAGACCACAATATGCTAAGAAACATATTCAATTAAGAGACTGGATAGAGACAATCGAGACAAAAGAAAAATATCAACTGTGACATGGACATAAGACCAATCAACAGACTGCCACAATATCTGATAAGATTTTCTGATCAACGGATTAGAAATCAATTTCTGATAATGAGAGTCAACCTTTTACCAACATGGGAAGTCATAGCAAAAAACAAGACAAATACTGCAAGCCTTGCACTACTGTCACTTTTGTGCACAGAAAGAAATCACAGAATCACTATATCATATCATTATGGAGTGCCCAAATCTAACAGAAAAGCAAATTCTCTTTAGAGACATGCTGACCGACCAAAAAATGACCCTAGATTCGAATGAAAGATGGGCACACATGTTATAAGGAAAAAATATCAACACCGTGACCACAATCATCCACTTCATAGAACCTGGATTTCGGTTTTCTTTTGCATCCATTCTCTACTTCAGGTGGTCGTTGTCCCCTGCAGCCACTTTGCTGCTGTCCTCCATGGGGTAAGTGCTATGGTGGACCTTTTGCACAAATCATTTAATTATTTTTTTAAAGTGGCTTGCAGCTGTAACATTAGCGTGCCTCTGCACCTTTTTTGATTCCGTGGCCTGAAATCCTTCCTTCCTTGCTCTGTGTCCACCCCGTCTCCTCCCATCCCTATTGAGCTGTGGCCTGCTTTGTGTGTCTGAGGGTCTAACCCTCGTCTATCCCCGCAACCACTTTGCTGCTGTCCTCCATGGGATAAGTGCTACGGTGGCCTATTGCACAGATCATTTAATTTTTTTAAAAAATGTACTTGCTGCTGTAACATCAGTGCACCTCAGTGCTTTTTTTTGCTTCTGAAGCTGCTCCAGTGCCTTCAATTCTTCCTTTCGGTGTATTTAGATTGCTGTTTGTGTTGGAACTAGGCCTTTCTCCCTCTTTTTAGGAAAGTCGAATCTGGGTGTTTTACGGTTGTGCCCCCCCCTTGTCCTCCGTCCACACTGCTCCTCATTTCCCTGTGGTGTGTTGCCTGCTTGTTGCCTCCTGTGGGCCTCCTTCTGTGTGAACCCTCCCCTCTCTGTTGCTTCCTGTGGTGCTTGGCTTTGGGCTGTGCTTCTTTCCACCCTCACGCTCCCCTCTTGCCTCCTCTCACCCTCTATGGTGCTCTCAATATCTTCCATCTTCTCAAACGGCTACTCTATCTCCTATCCTATCCCTCTCACTAAGTCTGGTAGGAAAATGTTCAAGAGGGACATCCTGATCGCCAACCCTGGTCTCCCTATCGCTGATACCCACATCAGTGCTTAATCCAGACAGACTCTAACCAACATCCTCTTTGTCGTTCCCTCTCCAGACCTATGGACCCCTCATATGGTCTTGGTTTTCTCTCCTATCTCTTCCTAGCCATTAATGGTGGCACTTGCTGGGAGGTCCTCTTGGCTTCCTTCCACTCTTCCAAGACCATCATTAATGTCAATCTGAATGGCACCACCTTGGTCCAGGGTCCTCAGCCCGATCTCCTTTTCTCCCGTGTCTTATCAACGTCCTTCCTTCTCCCGCTACTCCTACAAGCACCTCTCTGGCTCCTCTGCTACCTCCTTCTTCTGCCACCTCTCTGGCTACTATGCCAACCCCTGCTGCCACAACTACCCACTCTCCGGCCCCCCTACCACTTCTGCTGAGTGTACATCAAGCCTGTAACTCACCCCGGAAGTCTTTCAAATGTGGCAACCTGCTCCACATCGCTACTCTAAAATCCTGCTCTGCTGTCAAACACTCCTCTGACATCTGCCACCTCCTCGAAGAATTTGACCTGGGTGTCTTCGCTCTCACTGAGACATTGTTCATGGCCAGCTCTGTCACACGTTTTGACACTCTCCTCCCTGATGGCTACAAGATCCTCTCCAAGCCTAGTACCAAGCGGCTCAGAGGTGGAGTAGCTCTGATGTTTCCGGAGTGGGTCCCTGCTTCTGTCATTCCTACTCAGGCCTACTACTCCTTTGAATGCCTGGTCTGCAGGCTCTCTATCTCTCCTGGCCTCTATCTGACTGTGGCCACCATCTACAGGCTACCTGGCCAGGTTCCACTCTTCCTCTCAGAATTGGCTGAACTCTCCTCTTCTCACCTTCCCTCTACCTCTCAACTTCTCCTCAGACACCTCAACATCCACCTAGATGCTTCTAAACCCTCCTCTGGGCTCTTCCACAACCTCTGCAACACTCTCTGTCTCTCTCCATTCTATCCTTTGGACCGAGACATTCTTCCGGTCACACCTTGGATGGTCTCATCTCCTCAGACATCCCCCTCTATAACCCTCTCACCAGTCTCTTGGACAGACCACTTTCTGCTTTCCTCTCACTTGAAACCCTCTGTCCCTCAAGTAAAGCCACCCCAGCACTGCCACCTACCATTTCTGTCATTCGGCCTATGAAGCGTGTGTTAGTGGATACTTTTGCCAACACTTTCTCTGCTCCTCCTCCTCCGCGGCTGACTCACACTCTACACTCTGACAGAGCACATTCTAATCTACATATTTCTATCTCAAACACCCTGGACATCCTTGCCTCTGTCATGAGAATCCGTCTGAAGCCTACCTCTAAGTTCAACTCTTGGTATGACCCTGACCTCGACACCCTGAAACGCAAGTGCAGGGTGGCTGAGAGGAAGTGGAGGGCTTTGGGTGCATCCTCTGACCAACTGCCCTGCCACCTGCTCCAAACACAATACAGACTCTCTGTCCTGCTCAAGAAGAAAGTCCACATGCAAGCCTGCATCTCTGCGGCCTCTAACAACACGGCTGAACTGTGAATGTGTTGTCCAAACAGGTGCGCCCCTGCTCTTCCAGAACCATCAAGGACCACATTGACACCCTTGCTCCAGCCTTGGCCAATTTCTGCAATCACTTTTTCGCCACTGTAACTTTCCCCTGTCCCCTCAAGCACTCCCTTGTACACCTCTCCTTAAAAAGCCTTTGGCCGATACTACCTGTCCGGCAAACTATTGCCCGATCTCTATCACTCCTTTCCTGGGCAAACTCCTGGAAAAGCTGGCCATCTCCCAGCTTACTCTCCACACTGAATCCTTTCCTCTGCCTTCGACAAGGTCAAGCACACCATCCTGATCAATCGACTGAGTGAGAACCTGGGCATCAGGGATCAGGCCCTGGAGTGGTTGACCTCCTTCCTCCTGGAACAAACCTCCCGGGTCCAACTTGGGTCCTTTCTCTCCGCCACCTCTCTCTCCACATGTGGAGCTCCCCAGGGCTCCATCCTCTCACCCCGGCTCTTCAAAGTCTACTTGCCCCTCTTGGCCCACCTGATCTCTACCTCCTCCTCTAACTTTCAGTGTTATGCAGATGACACTCAGCTCTCTTTCAGGCTCCTCTGAGCCTCCTCTGAGCCTCCTCTCCTATCTCACGCATTTCTGACTGTCTATCCACGATTCAGGATTGGTGCGCCTTCAACAACCTCTGCCTTAAAACAAATACGACTGAGATCCTTCTTATTGGGACCCCTGCGCCCGCTTTCCCTCTCTCACTATGGCCGCCTTCCTTGGGCCTTACTCCTTCGCCTTCCTGTAAGGCAAGAAATATTGGTATCATCTTCAACTCCACACTCTCCTTCTCCCCCCACATCACAGACCTTGCCAAGAAGGCCCACTACTAGCTGCACCTCTTCAGAGGTATTCTTCCTTTTCTCACTTTCCCCCAGAGGCTCACTGTCTCCAGAGCCCTGGCTATCTCTAGGCTGGACTACTGCAACAGCCTCTTTCTCAATCTGCCTTCCTCTACTTTCCAATCCTTACCTTCAATCTATTGTCTTCTACCGAAGATACATAGACGATATTATAATGATTTGGGACAAAACTTTGGGCAATCATGAAACCTTTCTCACATGGATGAATTCATTGAACGACCATCTTCGCTTTACCATGACTGCCGACAACATGTCAATACCCTTTTTGGACTACTTGTTGAAAGCTAAGGATGGGGTAATTGCAGTGGATTTATACCGCAAGCCTACTGACAGGAATACCATCCTCCATTTTGAAAGCTTCCATCCCCAATCTTTAAGAGTCAGCATTCCCTATGGCGAATTTTTAGGGCAAGGCGCAACTGTTCTGATAAAAAAGACTTTTTCAAACAGGCCGACATTATTGAAAGCAGCCTTGCGGATCGAGGATACCCACATCATATATTGTGCCAATCCCGCAAGAGAGCACGCCACCAGCATCGTGAGATTCTTTTAACTAAGAATACTCGTGACACATCGAATCAATCAAGAATGGTTTGTGCGATGACTTATAATACTCATCACTCAGCTATTAAGAAAGCAATCAGCAAGCATTGGCACCTTTTACAGCTGAACCATTCAGATTTGGTCCTTCCTATGTTTGCTTTTAAAAAAGGTAAACTCCTTAAAAGCTGGCTTTCTAAAGCCGATAAGTCCCAGCTTCAAAAAAGACCCAAAACCATCACTGAAATGTGGGGCATGAACAAAGTACATGGTCATTTTCCATGTGGATATTGTTGCCACTGCGGGTCTACCACAGCTACCACCACTGTGAATATCAATCACAGGGTATGGAACCTTAGGGACCATACTACATGTAACTCCAAGAACGTCATTTATGCAGTCACATGTCCCTGTGAAAAAACCTATATTGGCAAGACTTCTAGACCCGTGAAACTCAGAATTTCTGAACACAAGTCTAGGATTCGTACTGGCAACCTTACATCTCCCCTTGCACTCCACTTCTCAGAACAACACCACAATTGCAATGATTTACGCTGGTGGGCTGTTAAACAAGTAAGAGGCTCTGATCCCCACAACTCTGCTAACAGACTATCCACTCGAGAAAACTGGTGGATCTACAATACTCAAAGCCATATAGTAGGCCTTAATTCTCAGGAAGAATGGTCTGCCACCGCCTCTACATATGCCTAATTCGGAACAATTTTGTTTGCAGCCCAGATTACTGCAGATTACTGCATTTCATTCTATTTTTGTATCTTCAACAAATATTGCAGTTTCTGCTTCAGGTGGTCTATTGGTTATGTCTAGACACATTTCAGTTCTGGACAGATTTTTTTCTTCAATAGTTGGTAAACACAAAATATTCTTTCTTACATTGTTATTTTACTTGCATTTAATTCTTGTTAGTTTTTCTTCCTTTTACTTTGTTTCTAATCTTGTATTGATGCTATTTATAGATACACTACATTTGAATGTGATGTTCAACGTCTGTTTATCAACTTGTAATTGTTCTTATGCAGGGTTCGCTTTCCCTTTGCTCATGGCGTTGTACTTGCGCTTTGAGTTTACGAACTTGTAATTGTTTTTATGCAGGGTTCGCTTTCCCTTTGCTCGTGGCGTTGTACTTGCGCTTTGAGTTGGCGGCATATTTACTCATTACTTTGGTTCTGGTTAATGTTTTGAGGCATTGTTGTGGAGGGCTTTTTTGCCCAACAAAAGCTTGTGACTCTGTGCATCCAGCTGAGGCTTGTTTTGCGCCAACAAGCCGGCATTCTTGCACAAATGGATGACGCAGGACATTAGTGTCCGCCCATTTGGGTATTTAAATTCTCCCTGCAAACGATTTGCGTGGGAGTCTTTAAGGTTACAGGGCCAAGAACGCATGCAGGGTGACGCGTGAACATACCCAAGGTAAGCCGGGCCGTCAGGGGTATTTATTTGGCGCCTGCAAGGCGCTCAACCATTTACTGAGAGCCGGGACACCGCGGTTCCAGCGCTGATAAGGTTGATCACGGCTGCAGTAGCGATTGTAAATTCACGCCTGCCGGCAGCCGTCACTGTGCCTAGCTAGTATGGGCTGCTTTAGCCTAGGTTGCGCGCCGAGAGTTTTTGTAATTGTTTTTGTCATTGCTTCAAAGCCGGCATGGCAGCTCATTTAACAATTGGGGAACCGCCTCTGCTTTTTCAACATTACGTTTCGCGATACCTCCGTTCCCACAGGCGTTGCAGTAACTTTAATGCCGCAGCCATTGGTTGAAACACGGGCGTTTTACAGTGATTTTTACTGCCTCAGCTTTTGTCGAAATGCTTTCAAACACATAGAAATATAATTCAATTACAATTAGGTTGTCTGCATGATTTGTCATGTAACCCCATACATTTGTTGGTGCACATTGTCTATTAATTTATTCATTCATATTGTTTCAGTTATTGCCGTGTCTACGACAGCAGGTTGAACACCATTCCGTCCAGGTTGTCGGCTGGGACACAATGTCGTGACTGAATTTGATTTGGTTCTGTCGGTTTTTACTTAGGTGAGCACTATTTCTAGATTTTAATCATCACATTGGGAAGGACTGCAGTCCGGTGGTTTACCCCTGTTTCTTGGAGTGGATTGTAGCTATTCACTACCCCTCTTGCACTATAACATGTTCCTGCTTCTGTTTTTTGCAGTTCTACTTGTTAGAGAACTTGCCTTGTTGGTCCACATTCATTTCTCAGGATCTTTATTCGGGAAAAGGAGACCATCTCAAAGGTTGAGATAATGGTAAATTGACAATTTAATTGTTATACCCTCTTCTCCCTCCCACAAGTATGGAGGGATTTTGCCGGACAATTTCAGAGGGAGGTGGGCAGCCTGTTCGCTATTCACAGATCATTTTTATTATTTAACAATATATTTTTAGTCCATTGTATAAATATTCTAGTTTAGCTTTAGCATTTCTTTTGTATAAATCATTTAAGGACTTGTTTGATTATGGCTTTTGTTTTTCTTTTTGTTTGATGTTCTAGGCAAATTATGGATTCAGCTCGCACACATCTCTACAGCTGAATGTACTATTGTCCTATATATGCATTTTCTTTATTCAGTATTACTTCTAGTGGCATATATCTTGATGGGAGTGCACCGTCCTGAAGAAGATGGGCATCAATCGTGAAACAGTTTAGATGCTCTGTACCATCGAAACTACTTTCTGTTTTCATGTCAGACCTGTTGCATGCAGTAGGTCATGACAGTATAGGATTTGACGTACGGCACCCCTTTGTAGTTCCTATTTTAGGAGTAACCATCATTGCCTTGTGTTTGTATTTGTGGTTGATCTTACATTTATAAATGTGGCCGTAGCTTCTGACCACCAGCCGGATGATCCCCTTCAACCGGCTTGATGTTCAGATTGCTCGGCTACATTAAGCCAGTACGGACTGAATTATCAGTCGTGTTTTTATATTAACACTGTGTTTAATTACGCAATTTATTTTCTAATCAAATGTTGCTATTTAGAAATGAGCTCGAAACATGATTTAATATGTATGTTTTAACAAAAAATGACATTTAAATAAAATGTTCATGTTCTCTAATTATCTTTTCTTTAGTGTGGTTTGATCTGTGGTTCCTCCTTAACTTGATTTTTGATTCCGCTGACACACTTTTATTCCTCTACTCTCCATCCTATGCGACTAATCCAGAACAGGACTGCAAGACTTATCCTTGGCTTCAAGCCCAGGGACCGTATCTCTCCGGCCCTAAAATCTCTCCACTGGCTCCCGGTGGTTGCAAGGATCAAGTTCAAGACCCTCTGCATCGTCCACAAGGCTTTCTGGGGCCGGGGCCCGCACTGCATCCAACTCTCTCTTCCAAAATACCTTCCTTCTCGAGCCCTTTGTTCAGCTACCTCCAACTCTCTGAGAGCCAGACATTTCTCCAAGCAGTGATTGGCAGATCTCTCTCCTCACCACAAAAGTGATGGGTGGAAGGTTTCGAATGAATCTAAACCACTGGCAATTGCTCTGGGAAAACCTCCACACCACCGTTTTTTAGCCTGTCTGCGCTATTGCAAAAGGGGACCAGCCATGTGCAAATCAGTCAGCAGCTGCCGCCACCGACGGTAGCAGCCCAGCCCGAACTGCTAGGCCAGGTCCCCTCTGCACAGAAAACCAAGCAACCCCAGACATGTTTCGGCCTTGTTGGACCTCCTCAGTGAGGTGCAGCCTGGTTCCTTGTGGCGCAGCGAGCAAGGGACCCACGTCTGGGCATACCCTCTCTCACAAGGAGAAACAAAATGACCACAAAAGTGATGGGTGGAAGGTTTCGAATGAATCTAAACCACTGGCAATTGCTCTGGGCAACCTTCCACACCACCGTTTTTTAGCCCGTCTGCGCCATTGCAAAAGGGGACCAGCCATGTGCAAATCAGTCAGCAGCTGCCGCCACCAAAGGTAGCAGCCCAGCCCGAACTGCTAGGCCAGGTCCCCTAGACACCCAAGCTACTCATCACTGATGATGCCCAACAAGGCTGAAACATGTCTGGGATGCTTGTGGTCTCGTGCAGAAGGGATGTGACCTAGCAGTTCAGGCTGGACTACCCCTTTGGGGGTGGGGCCAAGCCTGATTTGCATATGGTCTTTCCCCTTCTGTAATGGCTTGGCAGGCGAAGAACGATGGTCTGGAGGGTTGCCCAGAGCAATGCCAGAGGTTAAGATTCATTCTAAACCTTCCAGCCATCACCTCTTTTGTTTTGCTCATGTCACCCCGAGAGGGACGGGTATGCCCAGACGTGGGTCCCGTGCCTGCTGGGCCTAGACACCCAAGCTACTCTTCACTGATGATGCCCAACAAGGCTGAAACATGTCTGGGGATGCTTGTGGTCTTATGCAGAAGGGATGTGACCTAGCAGTTCAGGCTGGACTACCCCTTTGGGGGTGGGGCCAAGCCTGATTTGCATATGGTCTTTCCCCTTCTGTAATGGCTTGGCAGTGTAAGCGATATTCAATCAACACTACAGCTAAGTCAATGCCTAGTCTGGGATGCTGACGAAAACCCTTATTGATGTATTTTTATATCCAGTTCAGTACTCTGGATGACAACCCTTGTATCACACCCCCCTCTTAGAATCCCCTTGACCCCACTGAGCCAAGAAATAGGTTTGTTTTGCAAATTTAAAAGGTTTATTTGCACAATTCAACATTATATATCTATCACACTTTATAAATAAATTGATAACTGATATCACACTTCAGAATACGACCGTGATCAACAATGGATAAAGTTACAGGGGTACCCTGATTTGGTTACTTAGGAGTAGTGTAGTGTAGTGTAGAGTAGTGTAGAGGATGAGGTAGCTGAAAATGCTTGATGGTTTCAATGAAATGCAAGGTGGAATAAAATGCAGTACAGAAATAACTTGTTATGATTTTAGCAAAAGGTAATATGATCACTTTTTCTTTTGACAATTCACTCCCCCCCCCCTAGGCAATACAAGAAATGGAAGGAGAGCACACAGTCTTCAAGAATCCCAACAAATCACACTTTATAATGCAATACACAGTTCCAGTTCCAGTTCTCCCAGCAAGCTTAGGGAAAACAGGGATGAGTTTTAAACACAGGCGAATTACTTTAATGTGGTTTGCAAGGAAGTGAAAAGGTGCTAAAATTGCTTTTAATTCCCTCTAGAGGTTCAGGGTAGGTGATGGCTACTTTATATTAGTTCAGGCTCACTTTAACAATACTCTATGAATGATCAGCAGATTGCAAATGAATTTTAGCAAAGAGAAGCAAAAAGCTGCTGATTTCTACAGATGAAGAAATCGGGCCAAATCGCAAAACGCGATTTCGTTCCTAGCCCAAACAGTTCAAGAGATACGGACGATTTAATAAAGGTAGATTTTCGGATTTAAAGTAAAACTCAAAATGACAGGTGACATCTTGCAGCTGCAGAATTGACAGGTGACAGTTGTGCAGCTTTAAAAATGACAGATGACACGATTTCTAGGAGGCTGTTCTACTTAGGTTAAAATAGTTTGGATTAGATTATTTTAATGAAGAGATTGGATTCTGCCCAGTTCTGGCGGTACTCACAATATATTTTGGGCAGGAATGGGCCTCGCCACGGATCTGGTCAGGTTTTGGACTGGACTCCGGTTCTGGTCTCGGCACTTCACAGCGATCTGGGTCAGCTCTGCTCTCTGGGTCTGTCAAGCACCGGATCTGCTCACAACGGTCTGGTTTGTGGTTCTCTCAGGGTCCAGATACAGCACTGCGTTCTGGATACTGCTACAGGTTCTTGCAAAAATTCTTGGCAAAAATTCAAACAGCTCGCCCGGCTGTTGAATAGTTTGGTTGGTTTTTAGGCCTGCTGAAGAGGATTCAGCTGGTGGATTCAGCCCTCTCTGCTACAAATTCTGGAGTTAATTTCTGCTATGGGTGGCAGCCTATTCTTCATGTTTTCCCTGTGGACTCTCTGGGGAGTTCTGGCCATCATGATGTTTTCCATGCCAGTACTGCACAGTTTTATGGTAGGGCTTGGATGCATGGGTAAAAACATCCCACAAGCCCCCCCTCTTGCGATGGCCATTCTGTCCTTTCACTGATGGAACTCGCAAGATCTGGGATGTTCGCCTCCTCTTCTTCCAATTCCATAGATGGCACAGTTCAGCATCTTTTCCTCCATCCGGTTGGATCGATCGGTTCTCCTCGCCGGTCCTGATGGGAATATTGGGCGGTACCCCGGGCCCCTCGGGTCTCTGCTCCCGGTCCCCGGATTGTCCTCCTTGGCCAGTCTCCAGGTTTTCTTTCTCCTAGGACGACAAAGGAAAGCGGCAATACCTATTCGTAGACATTTCTTCGCCACCATTGATATAGTGGGGTGGCATATACATTTTATAGTCAACACATTTGCGTTCTTATTTTAACAAAAAACAAGATACAATTATAAGACATTTTTTTTTTCCCAAATCATAATATTTTAGAGACTACATGTGGGATATTTTAGGGCTGGAATTGAATTACTCTGGAGCGGTCCCCTCTGGTATTGCAGAGGACTCCTCCAGTTGTTGCAGAGTGTGCCTGGGATGGCAACACTTTAGCTGATTTATATGTACCCACTTGTCTTCCCCCTCTGCCGAACTGCCTTTGGGGATGCAGATCTTATAGGCAACAGGGGAGATCTTGTCTATAAATTCAAACGGTCCCTTCCATGTAGGCAAGAATTTTTGCTGTTTGGCCTGGTTCCTTTGGAAATTGTATAGATAGACCCGGTCCCCCACCTTATATTCCTTTCGGGTAGTTTTCAAATCATAGTGGGTCTTCACGCTCTCGGCTGATCTTTCTAGATTCCGCTGAGCATAGGCAAAAGCATGCTGAAGGTGTTTCCTTAAATTCTCCACATACTCATGAATTGTGGAGGCATTTATCAACGTTTGCTCTTGGGTTCTGTAGAGCAAATGCTGGGGAAGCACCATCTTGCGTCCAGTCATCAACTCAAATGGTGACATTTTAGTTGCAGATGAAGGGGTAGATCTGATGGCCATTAGGACCAGAGGTAATCGGATATCCCAGCTTGGCCCAGAATCTGCCACAAACTTTTTTAATATGCTCACAATGGTTCGGTTGTATCTCTCTACTACTCCAGAAGAAGCTGGCCTGTAAGCAATGTGTAGCTTCCTTTTAGCCCCCAGTATCTCCCACATCTTTGTCATTACTTCACTGGTGAAGTGGCTACCTCTGTCTGACTCAATCCTTTGAGGTAGACCAAAACAGGAAAAGATGTGGTTAATCAACATGGCAGCTGCTGTTTCTGTCTTGCAGTTTGGGGCTGGGAGACATTCCACCCACTTGGTAAACAAGCATGTAACGGTCAACATGTACTTGTTTCCTCTAGACGAGCGAATTACAGGGCCTACAAAGTCGATTTGCAAATCTGACCATGGCAGTGTCATCCCCCTCTTTTGGAGAGGCGCACGGTGTGTGAGGGATGATGGCTGAAATTGTGCACACACAAGACACCCCTTCAAGTATTGGTCGAGGTCTTGCCCCATGTGTGGCCAGTATGCAACCTCTCTTAAGATTTCCAGTGTTGTGTGAAACCCCCTATGACCGGCGGTGGCCGCATCATGGGCGCGACTTAACATCAGGCTTCGGAATGAGGTAGGAACCACCCACTGATCATGGCCAGCTTGGGATTTCCTTACCAACAAACCGTCTTGGATTCGGAACATCTTTGGACATTTCATTAACACTCTAAGGTCCTCCTTCCCACTGTAATCGGTATCCGTCAGGGGAAAGTTCTCAGGGTCCTCAATGTGTTGGTAAAACTTACCAATTATTGGATCCCCCTTCTGAGCTGTAATCAAATCAGCATCAGGGGTCTCCTTACTCCATTGTGCAGTTGAAAGATCATTGTGAGCATTTGTCTGGGACCTAGTGATAGCAGTGACCTGGATTTCCCCCAACAGGGACTCTATTTCTATTAGATCCCCTTGGATGGCCCCGGTTTTGGCCAGCTGATCAGCTAAGTCATTTCCAGTTTTGTCTGGTCCCTCTACTTTGGAATGACCCTTGATCTTTTTCCAGTAGATGGTCATCCCATTCGATGTGACCAGATCATCAATGTTTTGAATTAACTTCCCATGTTTCAGGGGTTTGTTATTAGCACATAACATGCCTCTGGTTTTCCAATTAACCAGGTGCTCCACAAACCCGTTGCGTACATAATCCGAATCTGTGATTATGACCAGTTCGTGGAGTTGATGTTGGACAGCAGTGAGGATGGCCTGATGCACAGCCATCAATTCTGCCACCTGACTACTTTGGGGACCAATTTTGTATCCAGCGGTGGGTTCTGGTGACTCATTCACCCATGCATTCCCTCCGCCGGCCACCAGTTCTTTCTCCCCATTGTCGTCAACATGGTACGAGCATCCATTCACATAGACAGTGGGCATTCCCTCACCCTTGTCTTCTTCAAAGACTTTGTGTGGGGAATTAAGGTATGCCTCCATGTTGTCCTTGATTTTTAGACTTTCGTCCTCGAGACAGTTTTCTCTGGAACAATCATGCAAGTCAGCCAGACCTTGGGCGAGGGGACTCTTCTTGTTTTGGCCATATCTGACCTCTACAGGATAGCCTTGCATTGACAGAATCCAGGAAGTAATTCGAGAATTACTCAAATTTCTGGCCCGGATTCTGTCACTTTGGAGGTATTGCAGAGGCTGGTGTGGAGTCCCCACTATGATGTGTTCCCCCTGGATGAACGGGGGGTAATTCTTCAATGCCCACACCGCTGCCAGGAGTGCCTTCTCACAATCGTTGAATTTTTCCTCCACAGAGGATAAAGTTTTGCTCGCATAGGAGATTACTTTGTTGACCTTGTCATGCTTCTGGTATAATACTGCCGTCAAGCACGTATTAGAGAACCCTGTCTCCAGGAAGAACTCCTTGTTTCTGACAGGGTAAGCTAGGCAAGGCGCTTGTGAGAGGCTTCATTTGAGTTGTCTTACCACCTCGGATTGTTCTGGACCCCATTCCCACTTGACCCCCCCTTCAAGAGATGAATCAGGGGTCTAGTGATCTCTGCGTACCCTTCAATGAACTTTCTGCTGTAATTAGTCAGTCCAAGGAGGCTCCTTAGTTCCCGCTGAGTTGTGGGGTCTTTCAGCTTCTGAAGTGCTTCCACTTTCTTTTCTTGGGGACATAGGCCCTGAGGAGTAATCTCATGCCCCAAGAAATTAACACGGGTTCTACACCACTGTGCTTTCTGGAAGGAAAGGTTTGCTCCGGCGGCCCTCAACTGTGTCAGAACATAACGGATCTCCGCTATGTGTTCTTCCACAGATGAACTTTTGATGAGGACATCATCTACATAAGCCAGGTTACCCCTCGCACCCAGGTCGGGCATGGCCTTATGTAGGAAAATGTTGAATTCATTGCCGGAGTTGAGGTATCCGAAGGGAGTCCGGGTCCATGTGTACTGCTGGCCCCCAAAGGTAAAAGCCAGTTTGTATTGGTCCTCCCTACTGACAGGCACGGTCCAGTATCCATTGGTCAGGTCTATTGCAGTAAATACTTGTGACCCTTGAATCTGGGTCAGCCCTTGGTCAATGTAGGGCAGAGGCCATCGGGAAGTATGGACCCGTTTGTTGAGCTCCCTAAGGTCGGCGCAGAGTCTCCACTGGACGTTTGGCTTCAATATTCCCAGCACCGGATTATTGAAGTTGCTGTGTACTGGACGGATTATTCCCCGGGACTCAAGGTTCTTAATTATTTCAGTAAGGGACTTCATGGATGCGAGAGGCAAACGATATTGCTTCACAAACACTGGAGTCATTCCAGGGTCCGTGGGAATTGTTGTGGTGTGGATGTCGGTGCGACCACAGTCATATGAGTCTACCGCAAAGAGATCTTGGAAATCCAAGAAAACTTGTTTCAACTTTTGCTTCTGTTCCAGAGTCACACAGGCATCAGCTAGGTTGACTCTCTCTTCCACCATCTGCCTGAAGCCTGGAAAGACTTCTGGCTTTGCTATCTCAGCGGTCTCCTGAGAAGTCCCTGGTCAGAGTGCTGATTTGGACCGGAGGCTTCAGGTGGGAAAGGCAGCCCTCATGGACCTGGAAAATCACCTCATCCCTCCTGAAGTCACAAGTCACATTTTCCTTACCATAAGGGCAAGAAGTGTACACCAGGAAGTTCCCCCCATGCCGGGTGAAAATCCTGTCTGGTGTTGTATTGTCTTCACTGTCACTGTCAAAACAGTCCTTGGGGATCGGTCCTAACAGTTCATTTCCTAAGTCAATGGAGAAATGCCGGTCATCAACCGCCATTTCAATAATGGTCCCTGCGGCTAGAGTAATACTCTTTAAGTCGCTGTTATCCACCTCTATTGGAATGGTGTCATGTTCTATGTTGACTAATGGTGTTGGGTTTACCCAAAACCCTTGCTGTTGGAGAGAAGCATTTAGATGAATATAAGCATCAGGGATTTTCAATTTTTGTCCTCTTTTAACTTTCACTCCCAGGGAGAATTGTCGGGTCCTTTCTGGGATGGTGACTTCCTCTTTAATCTGAATTTCAACTGCATAAGGTAGCAATTGAGCTGCCCTAAATGCTTTTTCTGAATCATCAAAGCCCATGGGATTATCCGCTAATCGGGACCAAGCTTTGAAGTTTATTAGGTCCAAACTAATGACAAAGCGATTGAGAATGTCACTGCCTAAGTAAAAGGTGGCAGTGACGTCTCGCACGACCCAACAATTATGGACTATGCTCTTGTTGCCAATGGAGATTTTGAGCATGCACCTGCTTGGCAGGAGATGTTTGGAATTGGGTGCTTCCAGGTCCATTTCCCATTTGTCTATCAGTTTGAATGTGGGAATGGCTGGATCTTTTGGGAGTTGGCGGAACATGGCTTCGCTGATGAAGCTCTTACCGTTGTTCACACACACTCGAGCGAGAACAGAGTCCTTCCCATCATTTAACTGAACAGGGATGAACAACTGATCTACAATTTGCTGAATATCAGCCAGGCTCTGAGCTGATTTCACATATTTCTGGACTATAGAAGTGGGAGTGTCTGATTGTGGATTGGTAAAGAATTTCAGAGTGTTTCCTTCCAGTGTGGAATACCACCTTAAACTGGAAGGAAGGTTGATTTTCAGAAATAGAGAGGACCCCCCATCACCAGTCTGTTGTCCTACTGCTATTACTGTCACGTCTGGAATTTGGTTGTTCTGGAAGTGAAATTCTACTTGGTCAGATTTTTGTTCAACCATGTGGCAGGTGCCGTTTAAACTAACATGGTTGACACTCTGTTTTAATTTTATTGGTCGGCTAGTCTGGGTCCAGAGGACCTTGTTTACGCAATCTATTAGGGGTGACAACCTTCTCAGGAGGTCATTCCCTAGTAAGCAAGGGGTGCCCTCTGGAGTCACTACTATGACCGGGTGTTTCACCTTGTGTCGCCCAATTTTGATGTCCAAATCGGCAGTCCCCTCGACAGGAATTTCCTTCCTGTCAAAGTTCTGCAGTTGTCCAGGAAGAGACGTGAGAGGAATACGGTAATTCTCCCCCCTTCTTGCATTTAGTTCCTCAAAGGCCCTTTTGGACAGAAGGGTAGCTTGGGATCCAGTGTCCACCAGTGCCAAAATTGTACCCTGCCCCTGTACTTGTACCGGGGCATAATATCTTCCCTCCTTCTCCTCAAGGGGGCACAGATAATGCACATTTTTGGACAACTGGTGGGCTAACTTTCTGGTTTTGGACATTGCAAGAGAAGAGATTTGGGCAGAATTCTGTGGAGAGTCTGGGGAATCTGAAAGAAAAAGTTGGCAACTGGAGATCAGAGCCATTGTGGGTTCCCCTGGTTCCGGTTCTGGGCCGCCCCCCCTTTTTGGAGGCAGTCACCAGGATGGGTTTGAACCAGGGGATTTCAGTATTGTGGGTTCTGGGATGAGATGATGTGCGGCGGTAGCTCAGTCTCCATATCTCCCCAGTCTGGATTGGAATCCCTTGGGACCCATTTTTCTTTGGGAGGAGTTCTCCCATCTCTAAAGGAGAAGATCCTTTCCCCAGGATCCTCTGAGGATCCCTCTCCCTCAAATTGGAAGATCTGTACCTCCTCCACAAAATGGGTCTGTTTGGGTCCTTTGTTTCTCCTACCCCCCTCTGCTCCTTGGGAGGCAGGCTTTCAGGGGCAGGAGATTTTGTTTCCGGTTCCTGGTTTTCCAGGGGCTGTTTACAAGTTGGGAAGGAAGCTTCCTCCAAGGCTTTACACCCCCCTTCCCCTTGTGCCTCCTCCCTGGGAACCGGTGGGTTATCGGGGTGCTGCCCCCGTCATTGTTCTGGAGCACCAGGTCCAGAGTTTGGGGCATTCTGCGGTGGCATACTCATCTGAGGGTTCTGTTGAGCCCTCAGTATGTGACCCAGATCTCGTGCCATATTTTGGACCTGGCGCTCAAGTTGTGAAATCCGCTCAGGCTGATACGGGGCTCTATTTTCTCCCCTGGGCTGATCCCGGGAAGGGTTAGCTATCCCTTCTCTGGTAGTACCCCTGGCTGGGAAGATTTTGGTACCCCTCCATCCTTGGCCTCCCCTCTCCCGGATTAGGTTGTCTGGGCTCAGGGAATTGGGGAAAGAAGAATGGATGATTTTGGGGCTGGAAGTTGGGCGGATACCTGGGGAAAAAGTTCTGCCCAGGATTTGGAGAATTTCTGCCCGCCTGTGGGAAGTTGGGAGGGAAGTTCCCTGGGTTAGGTGCTTGGCTGGATCCCCCCCCTTGGGCTGGAGGAGTCCACACATAACCCAGGATGGGTTTGTTTCCCTTGTAGCGGGACTTACATAGTCAGGGGAGCGGGGGACCCCATTTGTGGGACTACCTCCTCGACTCCCTGTCTGTGACTGGCCCGAGGGCCTTCTGGGCTGTGAATTCTTTGGTGCAGGCAGGTTTTTAGGCCCCCCCATCTCCAAATCTAAAACGGAGGCAACCTTTACCTCTGCCACCTTGGCAGCAGCAGGGGGGCTGTTGGTTTTGGGGTTTTTCAGCGCATTATTTTTATTTTCGATGGCCTTCTGCACCTCATAGATCCGGGTAGCCTGTTCAATGATCCAGTCTAAAGATCTTTTCTCATGAAAATCTCTCACGAGCTGGGTCATTATGTATTTGGGTAAGGCATGGAAAAACGTATTGATAAATTCTCTGCTATCCGTGCGCACCCTTCTGGTGGTCTGCGCAAAAGCATGCTTTAATTCTTGCACAAACTCTTGTGGGGCCTGATCCTCCCCACATTGCAAATTGTAGGCTACCTTGCGAGCCTCTTGAGGATTTCTGTGCACAGAAAAATGTTTCAAGATGGCCGCCCTGTATGTGGACCACCTTGAATGGTTTTGATCCTCCAGACCTGCAAAGAAACTGGAGTATTCTGGTGAGAAGGTCCACTTTACATATTGAATACAGCTTTGGCTGTCCTTCAAATGGAAAGTCTCCATCATTTGCTCATAGAGCTCCAAGTGTTCCCAAACAGAATACTTGGCGTTCTTATGATAAGGCGTGATAACACTCCTTATTGCCTTTATTTGTTTCAATGGGTCCTTAAGCAAGGCCCTTTTTGCCTTATTGGCCTTTTTGGTTCGGGTCACCCTGGTCCATTCATCCTCTGACTCCGAAGCACTGCTCCCAGAGGTGCCCGTCTGATCTTCCAGGTTTTCCCGGATTCTGCGAGCCTGGGAATGGCTGGCAGAATGTGGGGACCTGGTCTCCTGTGTCCTGTAACGCTCAGAGGAGTCTTCAGATCCCTCCCTGCTGCCAGGATTTGATGGGTATCCCCCCCACTGACCTAACTGGGCAGAGGTTTTCAGGATGCCCTTAATGGGCCTACTCTCCTGGGGTTCCCCACTAAATTGCACTGTGCTTGGGTGCCCATACCCGGATGCCCGCCCATCCATTCCTGGGAGGTACTGGCCTATGAGCCCCATACTTCTAGCTGGATAGTAATCTGCCATCCCCGTGGCCCTGGGCTCATGTGCGTGAGGGGGCATGGGGGTGGCAGAGTCCAGGGACTGGGAGAGATGAAGGCCTCTGGTTTCGCGCCTTGAAACACTTGTGTATAGGCGCGTTACAAATACCATATCATATCATATCATAGGGCTCCTGAGGTTATGCTCAGGAGTTTCTCTTTCCCAGCGAACCTCATCTCTATCCGCCCCTGCTTCCTGTTGCAATGCAAGAGCCTGCGCTTTCAGTTCCTCAGTTAAGGCCTTACTAGACTCTATCAGTCTCTCCTGCATGGCTACCTGTTGCTGGAGCCTATCATTGTGCTGACAGAGAGCCTCATTTTCTCTCTGTGCCTCCTGATTGGTCCTGGAGTACTGGGCCAGTCTCTGCTGCAGGAGGGTTACCTCCTCAGTCCCATCCCTACTGGCCTGCTCCTTTCTTGCCAGAGCCTCCTCCACCCTCCTGGTGTGATCTAGCAAGCCCTGATGCTCTTTTTGGAGGTCACCCAGCCCCTGGAGAGCCAAGTGATTTTCTTCAATTTTTCTTTTTAAATGGCATACTTCCTGGCCTAAGGTATCCCTTTCCTGATCAAGAGCCTGCATTTGTGACGCCAGGTCGTCCCTCTGCCTTTGAAAGGCACCAGCTTTCTGGCGTTCTTCATCAAACTCTGCCTGGGTATCCAGGTCTTTCAAAATCAGTTTATTGCTTTCCTCTTTCTCTCTGTCTAGTTGGATTTGCAGGGTGGCTACCTGCTCTGTGCATGCCCTGTTGAAATTGATCTGTTGCTCCAGCTTTTTCTGGCTCTGCAGTAAGGAGTCCAAACTGTCTTGGTGCTCCTTCTGCAAAGCCAGAATTCTGGTATCCTGGTCTGTCTTTTCCTGTTGCAGTATATCCATGTCCTCTTTTATTTTAATGATATACTGCCTACTATCATTTTCTGACTCCTGGCTCCTCTGCAGCCTCTGCTCAGAAGAGACCAGGTCAGATTGGGCCTTTTCTAACGCCATCTGTTGCCTATTTGCCAGATCTTGACCTTCAGCACATTTGTCCTGCATGGCTCCCATATATAGATACAAATATGCCGCTATCCTGGCAATCTTATTGTGTTCATCTTTGGCCTTAGAAGCCATATATAATTCACTCAGGGCCACATGTAATGGACCCTGATCTCTCCATATATCTGACCCTGTTTCAGTGACCTGTTGCGCGATTGCCTGCAACCAGACCGTTTGGTCCTGATGAGTCCACTCACCTCTCACAAATAACTTATGTAAGAAGTGCTCTCTGGCTATTTTCATATCTACCAAGGTCGTCATTCTGGAATTTGAGTTCCTTCCTGACTTACAGAAGTTTGTATTTTATTTTGCAAAACAGACCGTTTCCTTAGAGCGTTCCTTTGAGAGATGCTTTCACAGTGTAAAACAGCGTGGTGATCTAACCGGATATGTGTATCTGGTCAGTTGGCACACTGTATTAATCTGCACAAGTGGTAAACCTAACCCAGAATATCCCGGCTCCGAGCCCCCACTTTTGTAAGCGATATTCAATCAACACTACAGCTAAATCAATGCCTAGTCTGGGATGCTGAGGAAAACCCTTATTGATGTATTTTTATATCCAGTTCAGTACTCTGGATGACAACCCTTGTATCACACCCCCCTCTTAGAATCCCCTTGACCCCACTGAGCCAAGAAGTAGGTTTGTTTTGCAAATTTAAAAGGTTTATTTGGACAATTCAACAATATATATCTATCACACTTTATAAATAAATTGATAACTGATATCATACTTCAGAATACGACCGTGATCAACAATGGATAATGTTACAGGGGTACCCTGATTTGGTTACTTAGGAGTAGTGTAGAGGATGAGGTAGCTGAAAATGCTTGATGGTTTCAATGAAATGCAAGGTGGAATAAAATGCAGTACAGAAATAACTTGTTATGATTTTAGCAAAAGGTAATATGATCACTTTTTCTTTTGACAATTCACTCCCCCCCCCTAGGCAATACAAGAAATGGAAGGAGAGCACACAGTCTTCAAGAATCCCAACAAATCACACTTTATAATGCAATACACAGTTCCAGTTCTCCCAGCAAGCTTAGGGAAAACAGGGATGAGTTTTAAACACAGGCGAATTACTTTAATGTGGTTTGCAAGGAAGTGAAAAGGTGCTAAAATTGCTTTTAATTCCCTCTAGAGGTTCAGGGTAGGTGATGGCTACTTTATATTAGTTCAGGCTCACTTTAACAATACTCTATGAATGATCAGCAGATTGCAAACAAATTTTAGCAAAGAGAAGCAAAAAGCTGCTGATTTCTACAGATGAAGAAATCGGGTCAAATCGCAGTAAATTTCGCGAGTGCGTATCTCGCGATTACTGTTAGGAAAGATTTCATAATTGTAGGTAATTTTCCTTCCATGTGGCAACCCCTAAACTTTTTGCTGTTGTTTTTCACCTTGTTCTTGACTTTGCCAGAGAAGTGCAGCCTTCTGCCGCACTCCTCTGGGCTTTCGCTCCTTTTCTTATGGGGAAACTGACATGCCCTTAAGACAGTCAGTACCGGGGAACGCTGTTTCCCGTAGTTTCTTTTATCATGTTGCGGCTTTAGTGCAACATGACACAAGAGGGCACTGTAAGCTAAGTTACAGCTCTCTTGGGTCTCTAGCCTTCTACAGGCCCTAGATACTCGTTTAGGATGGTATTTTGATCGGTGAAAGTCATTCAGGGACTGGAATGGTGGCAGCGATCGATTTGTGTATTTTGAGCTCCTTTTGGCGTTCTGAGCGCGTTTTTCGCACTGAACCCAAAATGGTGGCCTGGCTCCCAAAATGGCCAGACCACGAGGCTCCTTTGTCCTGTCCACTGACCGTCTTGCTCCCTTCACCTTCCCCAGGTCGAGCGACCCGGGGCCTTCCTTATTTGGGCATGTACTTTCCCGCGAAACGTGGTTGCTTTCGCGGGCTTCTACATGTCGTTTGTGTGCCTCCAGGGTGTGGGCTGGGATGTCTGGTCCCAATACACATCCTGGGTGCCAGAGAGTCCAGGGTGGTGTGAATGCCTGGGACCACCGTGGTCCGTGATTGGTCCACATATGGTGTGTGTGTTGATGAGCGGATCTCCCATTGGCTCCCCTCCGTTTTGGCGCGAAGGGAACCGTGGATAAGAGGGAGCTGGAAACACCACTACCATGTCGATCTCCTGAGTTCTCACGAACGAAGGAATACAGGAGCCAAGTATCCTGCAACCAAGAGGCTGGACCGAGGAATCGCTTGTGCCCGCTGAAGGACTCCTCCTTTGCACTGCTGTCGTCCTGTGAAACCCTTTCCTCCTTTGATCGAACCAGAAGGCCTGTACTGGTGCTTCGACCTTTGGAATAGCAGGAACAGCTATTCCCGGCGACTTCATCATCTCCTGCCAAGTAAGCCTTCGGAAGTGTCTATGGGCCATCCAGTTGACTGACCAGCTTACAAGGGAGTCCTGCTCTGTAACCGCCGCCAGGTTGTGTTGTATTTCGAGTCCTTGTCACTCTCCCACGCTTCGTACACTTGGCGTTCCCAAGTCTGAAGGGAGGAGTGTACATTTGGCTCAGATACACACGGCCGCTCCGTTGCCCTGCGGTGGTGACAAAACTGTGCAGGTTTCTTCGATTGGGACGTCTTTTTGCTCTACACGACGACAAGGCATTTCCCGACTCTTCTGAACCTGCCAGCTGCTGAAACTAACGTGAAGAAGCCTGGGTCTGCTTGCATCGGGGACCGGTGAGTAGTATAGCTAGGATCTGGTCGCCCTCCTGCAGTAGCCCATTGCTTTTCCCCGCTGTGTAAAAACAGCACCCTTTTGTCCGTACTCGCGCTCTGCTTCTGCTCACTGTGGAGGCTGCGCTTGAGTCGCGGAACCTGTTCTTCTGTTGTGCACTAGCCCGAACTGCCTGACTTCCTCCGAAGAGCTTCTCCTTTTGCCCGTTGGCACCAGTGTGTGCAGGTACTTTGAGCACAAGGCTCCACTCTTCGCAGGGCTCGGACTTCCATCTAGTTAGGTGCCTCTGAAGGCGAACTGAGTCTAAAGCATTATCGCACTGCCTATTTTCCTTCCCTTGCAGGTGGACTACACATTTCGTGCCTCTAATGCTTGAGACTGTCGTATTTGTATATATATTGTGTTGATATGGTATGTGTTGGCTTAATATTGTGATATTGTGATTTTCTCGCTACGGTCGTTGTTTTAAAGGCCTTAGAATAAATATGTATATATTTTTGATATAACAACTGTTTGGAGTAGTTTGTAAGCGCTCTTGCTTTGTGTGCTCATTGCGGGTTTTCAGTCACCCTCACCCCTCTTGAGACCTAGTCTTGACCGCCGCGATCGCTACCTTGATTGGTCTGGCTCGTCCAGAGGTTACCCTGTTCCAAGTAATTAGGTTGGCCTTCTGAACTTCTGCGCCACCAGGACAGAGTTCAGAAATCCGTCTTAACAAATTGGTGTACAGCGGTGGGATACGACTGAAGGTATCCAGTGTTGCGCTCAAACTAAGGCATTTCAGGTTATTCCAACCAGTACACATAGTGAATTGTTGTAGTATAACTCTAAAAAGGCCATAGTCCTATCTAACAGTATGGAAACAAATACCTTGTTAACTTTAAATGCTTCCAAATCAGAAACGCTGAAAAAGATGTGTGCGGAGAGAGGTGTTTCCTCTCAAGGCACAAAATTGGAAATGATCCAGAGAATCGTGGCGTGGCAAGAAGCGCAGCTTGACGCTATAACTTCTGAGGACAGTGCGGAAGGTGGTGGGGCTGCTCTCACTGGCAGAACCGACGGTTCTGCCGCTGCACTGATCCATCGCGACCACGAGGACAGGGAGGACGAGATGTCTAATGTTTCCTCTGCCAGTGTTGATGGGGATGCTATGCTTGAATTCAAGAAGCAAGAGCTGCGGTTTAGGCAGCAGGAGCTTGAATTCAGCATAGCCAAACTAAAACTCGAACAGGCAGAAAAACAAAAAGACAGGGATCACCAGTTGGAACTGGCCAAGCTTCAGGTTGCAAATGGGTCCAAGGGTCCTGGACATGGGTCTGGGGCCTCCTCTCATCCACGGTTTCCGAAAGATCTGCTCAGTGTGTATGAGGAAAGGAATGACATTATGGACTGGCTGAATGCGTTTGAGTATGCATGCGAGGTTCAAGAAGTTGACAATGCTGATAAGATTGCGTGGTTGCTCAGTAGACTGCCCCATTCTGGCTGTAGTGCCATTATGGAAATGTCGAAGGCTGAGCGAGCTGATTTCGCAATGTTAAAGCAAACTCTCATTTTAAAGTTTGGGAAAACTCCGGCCCAATATTTAAAGCGTTTTCGAGAGTATAAGAAAAAGGAAGGTGGTACTTGGGTATCTTATGTCGCTGAATCTTTGAAAAACTTAACTGGCTGGGTCGAAGGTTATAAGGTTTCTACCTTCGAAGGCATGATAAATCTTGTCATGCTGGAACACATTTTTGCTTCTTCTTCCCCGGAGCTTAAGCAGCATTTGGCCGATTCGAAGGAGATAGATCCTAAGAAGCTGGCCATTGCAGCAGACTTATGGGTGTCACATCGAGTGTCCCATAAGGACAAAACTCATCCTGGTAAGCAGGAGGAAGCGAAAAAGTCCAAAGATATGGAGGGTGGGGAATCTGCTAAATCTTCTTCCCATAAGGGCCACAAAAAGAAAAACAAGGGTAAGACACAAGAGAACTCACAGGGTAGTGGAGGTCAGCCTCCGAAACAGAACTCTGGTTACAATAAGCCTCCCTACATAAACAGACCCACTGGGGCTTGTTTTTCTTGTGGAGCAACTGACCACGTGAAGGGGGATCCCCGTTGTAAGGTTAGACCTTTGGGGGTCCACTCCGCTAATCTGGCCTTCTCCTCCTACGAGGAAGAAGAGATTACAGGAGCATCCTTCTCCTCAGACTCATTTCCCAGCGGGATAGAGGCTGAGGTAGTTTTAGTGTCCCTGGGTTCCTGGGAGCCTAAAGTCGCAGAGGCTTATGCTAGGATTCCGGATAATACCAAGCACTACTTTAAAGACAGTGTGCTGATCAATGGAGTGGATACTCCAGCTCTTAGGGATAGTGGGTGCAGTCGCACTGTAGTGGATTCTACCTTGGTAGACTCAGAGGAAGTTGCCAGAGCTACTCTGATGCCCACTAAGTTGGCTGACGGCCCCCTCCGTATGTTTCCAGTAATACCTGTAAATCTTACTTTAAATGGTACAGCAGTCAGGATTCCAGTGAGCATTCAGAGAAACGTCCCGGGAAAGGTCTTGTTGGGTAATGATCTCAGAGCTTTAGGGCTCGTAGGAGACACTGCCGAAAGACCCTACACACGGTCTCAAGCACGGGCAGCATTGGCCAAGTCCAATACGCCACCCCAGCCAAAGGGGAAACCCAAGGCGAAAGGAGTTGACAAGTCAAGACGAGGGAAAGAGAATATTCCCCCGAGCTCGCCTACCACTGCGGTGGAGGAAGTTGGTCAATCGCCCGGGCCTGACGAGGAGGTGGCGATGCCTGAAGTATTCGACCCCAACGATCGTCCTGAACTAAAAGACTTGTTAGTTGAAGGAGGTCCTGATAGGGACGAATTCAGTAAAGGCCAACGTGAGTGCCCATCTCTGGAAGGCCTAAGGAGACAGGCCTGCTCCCAGCTTGAGGGTGAACCTCCTGGGAAGCATAGGATTTATTGGGAAGGTGGACTCCTGTATAGTGAGCCCACAGAGTCTACAGAAGGAGACCATAGGAGGTTGGTGGTTCCCCTTGCTGTTAGGCCCTTCCTCCTGCAGTTGGCGCATGAAGTTCCCCTTGCTGGCCACCTTGGTATGAAGAGGACCAAGCAAAGGTTATCCATGCACTTCTACTGGCCCAAGATGGGGGTGCAAGTAGAAAGTCACTGCAGGAGTTGTGCCTCCTGCCAGTTGTCTGGTAAGGTTGGCGCGACAATCCAAGCTCCGTTGGTACCGCTCCCAGTTGTGGGGGTACCATTTGAAAGGGTAGGGATCGACATCGTTGGTCCCCTTGACCCGCAAACATCCTCGGGCAATAGGTTTATCCTGGTGCTGGTCGACCATGCAACCAGGTATCCTGAGGCCATCCCATTGAAAACTGTAACTGCCAAGTCAGTTGCAAAAGCTTTACTCGGCATATTTACTAGGGTTGGCTTCCCTAAAGAAGTTGTGTCGGATCATGGCAGCAACTTTATGTCGAAGTATAGGCAGGCTATGTGGAAAGAATGTGGGGTCACCTACAGGTTCTCTTCTGCATACCGCCCCCAGACCAATGGTCTGGGGGGGCGTTTCAACAGGACGTTAAAGAGCATGATTGGGGCTCTGGAGGAGCCTCAGAGAAGAAAATGGGATCTTCTTGTTTCATGCTTACTGTTTGCCTACCGAGAGGTACCACAGGAGGGTGTTGGCTTCAGCCCCTTCGAACTTCTGTTCGGTCATCCCGTACGGGGACCCTTAGCCATCGTCAAAGAGGGATGGGAGATGCCCACTCCCCCTGTTACTACCAATGTAGTTGATTATGTGCTAGGGCTCAGAAAACGGATGGTACTTCTGATGGGCTTGGCTAGTGATAAATTGAAGGCAGGGCAAGCGCTGGTGAAACATTGGTACGACCAGAAAGCTTCCCTCATCAACTTTACACTTGGTCAGCAAGTCCTGATCATGAATCTCATAAGGCTTCAAGCTTTACAGGACAAATGGTCAGGCCCTTACCCAGTGGTGGAGCCCCTGGGTGAGGTTAACTATTCAGTGGACCTTGGAAGGCCTGGACAGGCTCCAAAAGTGTTTCACGTGAATAGGCTGAAGGCTTTCGTCCCAAGCGGCGAAATCGCAGCACTGCTATTTGCTTCAGACGTTGAGGAAGAGGAGTCTGAACCTCTCCCCGACCTGTTCCAAAGCAGTCCTTCAGAAAGCTCTTTTGAGGGTGTCCGAGTGGCCCCTCACCAAAATGGACAAGGCTCAGTGGTTTACCTTGGACATGAAGTAGGTGGAGGGAGGAGACAGCCTCTACCCAGTCAGGTACAAGCAGTACAAGACTGGCCTACCCCCACTACGCAAACCCAAGTGAGAGCCTTCTTAGGACTCACGGGGTATAACCGCAATTTTGTGGCAGACTATGGCATCATAGCTGCTCCTCTGACTGCCCTCACAACTCCGAAGAAACCCAAGAAGGTAACTTGGACCGACGAGTGTGAGAAGGCCTTCAATGGCTTAAAAGACTCCTTGTGCCAGGCCCCTGTCCTTAGGGCCCCTGATTATCAAAGACCTTTTATCGTGCAGACGGACGCCTCTGACACTGGGATAGGAGCTGTACTATCACAAGTAGATGAGAAGGGTAAGGAACACCCTATCGGTTTTATTAGTCGCCAGTTTAAGGACAGAGAGCTCAGATGGTCCACGGTAGAGAAAGAATGTTTCTCTGTTGTGTGGGCCCTAAGGAAGCTGAGGCCCTACCTCTATGGGACCCACTTCACTGTGCAAACTGACCATAAGCCGTTAAAGTGGCTAATGAACATGAAGGGGGAGAATCCAAAGTTGCTTAGGTGGTCCATAAGTCTACAAGGCTTCGACTTCACTATTGAGCATAGGCCAGGTGTCCAACATAGCAATGCTGATGGGTTGTCCAGAATGTTTAACCGACCTGAACAAGAGACTCATCCAGGGGTGGATTAGTTCCCCCTGTCCATACTCTGGGAGGGGCGAGTGTTAGGAAAGATTTCATAATTGTAGGTAATTTTCCTTCCATGTGGCAACCCCTAAACTTTTTGCTGTTGTTTTTCACCTTGTTCTTGACTTTGCCAGAGAAGTGCAGCCTTCTGCCGCACTCCTCTGGGCTTTCGCTCCTTTTCTTATGGGGAAACTGACATGCCCTTAAGACAGTCAGTACCGGGGAACGCTGTTTCCCGTAGTTTCTTTTATCATGTTGCGGCTTTAGTGCAACATGACACAAGAGGGCACTGTAAGCTAAGTTACAGCTCTCTTGGGTCTCTAGCCTTCTACAGGCCCTAGATACTCGTTTAGGATGGTATTTTGATCGGTGCAAGTCATTCAGGGACTGGAATGGTGGCAGCGATCGATTTGTGTATTTTGAGCTCCTTTTGGCGTTCTGAGCGCGTTTTTCGCACTGAACCCAAAATGGTGGCCTGGCTCCCAAAATGGCCAGACCACGAGGCTCCTTTGTCCTGTCCACTGACCGTCTTGCTCCCTTCACCTTCCCCAGGTCGAGCGACCCGGGGCCTTCCTTATTTGGGCATGTACTTTCCCGCGAAACGTGGTTGCTTTCGCGGGCTTCTACATGTCGTTTGTGTGCCTCCAGGGTGTGGGCTGGGATGTCTGGTCCCAATACACATCCTGGGTGCCAGAGAGTCTACGGTGGTGTGAATGCCTGGGACCACCGTGGTCCGTGATTGGCCCACGTATGGTGTGTGTGTTGATGAGCGGATCCCCCATTGGCTCCCCTCCGTTTTGGCGCGAAGGGAACCGTGGATAAGAGGGAGCTGGAAACACCACTACCATGTCGATCTCCTGAGTTCTCACGAACGAAGGAATACAGGAGCCAAGTATCCTGCAACCAAGAGGCTGGACCGAGGAATCGCTGGTGACCCGCTGAAGGACTCCTCCTTTGCACTGCTGTCGTCCTGTGAAACCCTTTCCTCCTTTGATCGAACCAGAAGGCCTGTACTGGTGCTTCGACCTTTGGAATAGCAGGAACAGCTATTCCCGGCGACTTCATCATCTCCTGCCAAGTAAGCCTTCGGAAGTGTCTCTGGGCCATCCAGTTGACTGACCAGCTTACAAGGGAGTCCTGCTCTGTAACCGCCGCCAGGTTGTGTTGTATTTCGAGTCCTTGTCACTCTCCCACGCTTCGTACACTTGGCGTTCCCAAGTCTGAAGGGAGGAGTGTACATTTGGCTCGGATACACACGGCCGCTCCGTTGCCCTGCGGTGGTGACAAAACTGTGCAGGTTTCTTCGATTGGGACGTCTTTTTGCTCTACACAACGACGAGGCATTTCCCGACTCTTCTGAACCTGCCAGCTGCTGAAACTAACGTGGAGAAGCCTGGGTCTGCTTGCATCGGGGACCGGTGAGTAGTATAGCTAGGATCTGGTCGCCCTCCTGCAGTAGCCCATTGCTTTTCCCCGCTGTGTAAAAACAGCACCCTTTTGTCCGTACTCGCGCTCTGCTTCTGCTCACTGTGGAGGCTGCGCTTGAGTCGCGGAACCTGTTCTTCTTCTGTTGTGCACTAGCCCGAACTGCCTGACTTCCTCCGAAGAGCTTCTCCTTTTGCCCGTTGGCACCAGCGTGTGCAGGTACTTTGAGCACAAGGCTCCACTCTTCGCAGGGCTCGGACTTCCATCTAGTTAGGTGCCTCTGAAGGCGAACTGAGTCTAAAGCATTATCGCACTGCCTGTTTTCCTTCCCTTGCAGGTGGACTACACATTTTGTGCCTCTAATGCTTGAGACTGTCGTATTTGTATATATATTGTGTTGATATGGTATGTGTTGGCTACCCTGTTCCAAGTAATTAGGTTGGCCTTCTGAACCTCTGCGCCACCAGGACAGAGTTCAGAAATCCGTCTTAACAATTACAGAAAAAGTATAGGGAGTAGGAAGTCGGTTCTAGGTTCGTTGGAAAGCCTAGAATCACAGCTTTAAAAGTTAAAGTTCCTAGCCCAAACGGTTCAAGAGATACGGAAGATTTAATAAAGGTAGATTTTCGGATTTAAAGTAAAACTCAAAATGACAGGTGACAGCTTGCAGCTGCAGAATTGACAGGTGACAGTTGTGCAGCTTTAAAAATGACAGATGACACGATTTCTAGGAGGCAGAAATTGGGGAGATTGGGTTCTGCCCAGTTCTGGCGGTACTCACAATATATTTTGGGCAGGAATGGGCCTCGCCACGGATCTGGTCAGGTTTTGGACTGGACTCCGGTTCTGGTCTCGGCACTTCACAGCGATCTGGGTCAGCTCTGCTCTCTGGGTCTGTCAAGCACCGGATCTGCTCACAACGGTCTGGTTTGTGGTTCTCTCGGGTTCCGGATACAGCACTGCTTTCTGGATACTGCTACAGGTTCTTGCAAAAATTCTTGGCAAAAATTCAAACAGCTCGCAATCAAACGGTTGAATAGTTTGGTTGGTTTTTAGGCCTGCTGAAGAGGATTCAGCTGGTGGATTCAGGCCTCTCTGCTACAAATTCTGGAGTTAATTTCTGCTACAGGTTCTGGAGATTGATGGATTTGAAGTCTGAATCTCTGGATGTTAAGTCGTCGGTCAGCATGATCCGCAGCAAATGGAATTGAATGTCTCTACCTGTCCCAGCAGTCTCTTTTTATGTGTTTTGAAAATGGGTGTGTACCTGGGCCTAGCTAAGCCTGCCCCTCTCTACTTGTCATTGGCCCAATTCTCCCCTCTCCCATGATTGGGGGAAGGAAATGGATTGTCATCATGATGAGGTCTGTTTATGGGTCAGAGGATCCTACCCTGGTCAATTTGCACACAAATCTATTTCTGACCCAAATACATATTTATCTATGTACCATTTTTCTAATAGTATAGGTCCAGTTAACATATTTTCTGTAGCACCAAACCATCTGATCCGTCTTTGTACGGTGTCGTGTCCACTGATGACAGAATTGTCCCCTTTTCATCCAGATAACGACCTCTAAACCTTTCCAGATTTTACACAAATGTGCACCAGGGATATGGGTTACAGATGATAAAGTGTCAGATTTTTAACATGCATACATTTGGAGTAGCAACCTTTTTTCTGCTACTATCCCCAGGAACATACCACAGGGTCCTAACACCTCTTAAAACGTGCACAGAAAAATCACAAGAATAATGATATTACTTATATAATTCTGACAAGTCCGCACTATGAGTTATATATCTTTTTAAAATTATGCTCTGGTCAAAAAGGGGTGTGGCTTCCCACATCACATGGTGGAATAACTGGTTTATCCACTTCCCCCAAGCCAGCTTGTTCACAGAGGCACAGCTGCCCCCCCAGTTTCTCCCAAGAGGAAGCTATTTTACGACACCCCCAATATAACATTTGCCTGAGTCAAGGAAGTTGCATTGTTCTGTCCCTTCCAGTTCCCAGGTGCTCCACCCCTAATCTAATCTGAGAAGTGTCAACTACTTTTGGTGGGGAAGCAGGATGCAGCTAGGCCTGGGAAGAATGGCTGAGCAGGTTTCTCCTGTCGGGGGTAGTTGTCAGGCAGAATTCAGCTAAATGTCACTTTAGTTCCCAGTTTAAATCAAAACTGACCATTTTTACATGTACATTAAATAATTACTTCCTTCAAGTCATTTCAGAATATAGTTTTACATTCTTCCACCTCTTAGCAAGTCTTTCTTTGGCCTGGTTTTGTTTCATTTGTTCAGTTTTACACAAAAGTCTGGTGGTTTTAAAATGCCGGCTTTCTGATAGTGGTGAGTACCGGTATTGCAACCATTTTTGGGATTAAGAAAATGAATTCCCCACAGTTCTGAGATGCTTTTTGGCAATCAGCATTGCCATTCCCAATGGTTTCAGGCTACTGTGTGTGTAGCCCAATGGTGGTTTTAGGCAGTGCCCTCCTGTGCTCACAGCATAGGCAAAAATGGGTGGCAGCCTATTCTTCATGTTTTCCCTGTGCACTCTCTGGGGAGTTCTGGCCATCATGATGTTTTCCATGCCAGTACTGCACAGTTTTATGGTAGGGCTTGAATGCATGGGTAAAAACATCCCACAGCAGGCGAAGAACGATGGTCTGGAGGGTTGCCCAGAGCAATGCCAGAGGTTAAGATGCATTCTAAACCTTCCAGCCATCACCTCTTTTGTTTTGCTCATGTCACCCCGAGTGGGAAGGGTATGCCCAGACGTGGGTCCCGTGCCTGCTGGGCCTAGACACCCAAGCTACTCCTCACTGATGATGCCCAACAAGGCTGAAACATGTCTGGGGAAGCTTGTGGTCTCGTGCAGGAGGGATGTGACCTAGCAGTTCAGGCTGGACTACCCCTTTGGGGGTGGGGCCAAGCCTGATTTGCATATGGTCTTTCCCCTTCTGTAATGGCTTGGCAGGCGAAGAACGATGGTCTGGAGGGTTGCCCAGAGCAATGTCAGAGGTTAAGATTCATTCTAAACCTTCCAGCCATCACTTCTTTTGTTTTGCTCAGATCTCTCTCCTCTGCAGGTGCCTCCCTCTAGCATGGTCTCCCTGCCCCTCTCAAACCTGAGCCAGGCCACCTGAAGTTCTGAAAGGAGCTTAAGACCTTCCTTTGCTCCTCTGCTTTCTCTCTCTCTTCCTCCTCTGGTGACCTACCTGTCTGCTGCATTGACTGGTTCTTTGGTACCATCAGAGTCCCACTGGGTACCAGGCTCCTCCATGATCAGTCTCTCCTGCACTACCTCTGGGCCTACCGCACACTTAGGGGCTGTAACTGTAACCTCTACAATCCCCTGCCTACTTGCACTTTCCGAGAGCCATGCTGCCCTGGCTGCATTTCTCAGAGCAATGCTCCCCTGATTGCACTTCCCCCTCCTTGTCCCTGCCACTTTCCCCTCTCTCTTCCCCCTGCACTTTGCATTGTCACACTTGCACTATCTGAATGACAAGGCCCAATAAAATCGTTCGTCTTGTCCTCCCTCTGTCTTGTCGCACCCAGAAACACTTGTGTACAGCCGCTTTATAAATGACATATCATTTCTGGTGTAAAACCCAAATCTGCTCTCATGCCTTTGATTGCTTTGCAGAGTGAACATACAACTCCTTTGGTGGCCATTAAGTTATCCCCAGATTGTCCAAGGTTTGACTGGTCTGTCTCCATTTTCGCCAACCTCTTGTGCTTCCAACTCATTAAGGTGAAGCATAGGGGGCCCAGATTTCTCATGTGGAGGTTTTTTGGTAGGGGATGTCTTCCACCTTAGGTTTTATGCTGGAAAGGTCTCGCATATTTACTTTCACTCAGGCCAATTTCCTTCCTTCATCATGGTGTACTGCCTTACTGAATTCTGTTCTGCAGGATGATCGTAGCAATTCTATTACACTTCTATTACACCAGATCTGTGAGCTAGTAGAGCCTTCCAGATGAATTAGCTCTCCTATCATATCTCGTTTTCCCACTCTTTTTTCTTCTTTTTTCTCTTTCTTCCTCTCTTTTCTTCTCTTTTCATTTTTCCTTCTTCACTCTTTTCTTTCCTTCCTTTCTCTGTCCCTCCTTTTTCTCTGTCCTTCACGTGTTCCTTTTCTTTTCCCTTGTACGTTTACTTTTCCACTCTCACCAATCTTTTTTCTTTACCTTCTTATATTCCTTCTGCTTTTTTTTTTTACCTTCTTCTCCCCCTGCTTCAAGGATTTGAATTGGGCTCCTCCACATATGCTCACTACTTCCTTCCCCAATTCGGGCTACCAGGCTCTCCGGCGCCCCCTCACTACTGCCTTACACCTGAAATCACTTGCCTTGTTCTTCCCATCTGCCTTCTGTCGCACCAAGGGGTGGGGGATGAGGGCAGAGGGCCGGCAATATTGACCTTCCCCTTATCACTGCACGCACTTGCTCTATACAAGGTCCTGGGCTGGGGACTCGGGCCCCTTGGGATGCCGGCAGCCTCTTGCTGCTGAGGGGGCTTTGCTCTACACTGTCATTGAGTACAGGGCTCGGATCAGTTGCAGCCTCTTATAACGTGAGCGTATGAATAAATGCTGCACGCTTAGCCTCCAAGCTGAGGCTGCGACTTTGTGTTCATTGCAGAAACCTTCCTTAATGAGTCAGGTGACTGGGCCATTGGACATTGAGGTAAGGATTATAATGCTCTGTGGGTACTTTGGTTTGAAGGTTGTAAAGGCAAGGGATGTCCTTCGGCCCCATGAGTGACGGTAGCTCCGGTGCTTTTATTGTTGCAGGCACGTATATTGGTCTGCCTGTTGATCAGAGGCTTTAAAGGAGAAGTGGATCTTCCTTCGTTTTGAAAGTTTTGTCCATAGTTTCAAACATAGGTATGTACTAAATCTGCAGTTAGATAAAATCGTATTGGGAGGGACGCACTGAGTAACATTTTCAAAATAATTTGCAAAAAATCTCAATTTCAGGTGCAAGTGCTAAAGTTATCCCTGGCTAAAGAGATACATTCAAACAGAAGGAAGGTACTAGGAATCGAAATTAATCAGACCAATAGCAGTGCACTCTTGTAGGGAACAGTCCCTTAGTCATTTCAAAAAAGGTACTTAAACGACTTTCAAAGTATAAAAAAACATTGTAGTACATTTTTAGTTAATCCATGTATTCGGTGTTCAATCATAAACTATAAACCTTGACATTACATCATTGTCAATCCATAACATGGAAGTACTCAAAATGAACAAATCAAAACACAGTTCCTAGCATAATTTGAACTGTTATAGCAATTCATTTGTTCATTAAATTGAGAAAACACGAATAGATAATCTAAATCCCATGTGAAAAACTCCCAATGTGGACAATGTATGTTCACCTGTCCTATTGAGGGTTTCCTGTCACTACACGTTTCGAGATTAACTCTCTTCATCAAGTGATATAAACTCAAATTCTTTCTGAAAAATAAAGAGAGTTCATGTTTAAATTCTAATCTCTGGGCGAGTAATGTCAACATAGTAAATAGCTTGTAAATTTCGGTTGCAATTTAAGTAATGAGAGGAAAAACAAACCTGATGTTCTTGTATTACGTCACTAACACCATTATGGTGTCTGTTGAATGTCACTATAAACAGCTGAGCCCCAGCTGAGACTTGTCCAATCAGACCAGATGTTATGTAGTCCCTGTGGGATTAAAGTATGAGTTCAGTTCAGTGGCTAATGTGTGGTAATGGTATCTAAGTAAAACGTCTCAAAAGTGTAAGAATGATAGATGTTAACCTACTTATGTCTGTAATGCCAGGCATCCAACTGTACTGTTGCTGTTCACTTTCTTCCCACTAGAGGGGTCGCTGCAAAGTGAATCACACAATTCACTATTTTCACATTGACTGCTCGAAAAATTCCTTTGCAAGTGTTCAACTCATTCTTACTTCCCCCTCCCTCTATTTCATACCTGGTCACTCAATTTGAAGAGTTTTGTCAGCGAAGTGCGGGATGGAACGGCAGCGAAAACGCAGCCTCCCGTCCTGCGATTGCTTAAAAATAGGAGAAGTCTCGTGACCTGTGTGCATGCAGGAGCGTGCAGCCTGTGTTACACGATCGTGTTGTAACGCGTATATTGAAATCAAGCCAAAGGCTCAATAGCACGTCTCTACTGATACTTGAAATGACTAAAATAAAGATAGCCAAATCGTCCTTGTAAAAATCACAAGGTGATTATACACAAGTAATTGAAAAAAAAGAAAAAAAAGATAGCAATCGTTGAATTGTTACAGCTGAGTTCAACTTAATAAACTAACATGTTTGCGATTACTGAAGACTGATGCAGGTCGGTATAATATTTAAAAATTGTACAGTTACACAAGTTCAATTCGTATGGACATGCGTTCCCATTATCTTTACTAAACTGAATGAATACACTGGAACTTATTGTCTCCTGTGTCTACACTGAAAAAATAGGATTTCAATCATTGAACCATTACAGTATTTGAACAAACAGTGTCAAGCTTTCTAGAGTGTCAATAATGCATCTATGGTTAACTACACTTCAATCTGCTTTTTGCAAGTTGGAAATAACAATCATGCACAGAATCGGCTTAATAATACTAGTACATAGATTAGAATATTCTGCAAAGTGATGTCATGCCAATGTTTAGACCTATATTATACAAATGTCTCAATACTGTACATTCTTTGACATCAATAGATTCGGCTATTAGAAGCAAACATGTTACAAAAAGTTATCTCACTAGTTGGGGTTAAACTTCAGATACATCCAGTCATTTGGTACATATCATGACTATCCAAATTTCATGTAAATTCCTTATCTTAATTAAGATCCACTTTTAGGTTAGAATGTTTCAAGCAAAGTACCAGTACGTAAATTGTTAATCTAGACTTCACCTAATCTTGGATATTTTGTACTAGAGATGTTCTGCCGCACAGGGAAAATGGCAAGGGAAGTATTGTAAACAAATAATGTCTAAAGAAAGCAAGTCAAGTCATATTCTGTATTCATCCCTCTAGGGTTTAATGGTTCCAAGCGCTCAATCCACGCTATCTCTTTTTGGTGTAACATTCTTACTAAGTTGCCTCCCCTTTGAGGTTGTTTCAACTGTTCTAATATCACGTCTTGCATTTGAGACACTGCGCTGACATTCATTGAAATGTTGGGCAACTGGAGATTCGTCCGAATGGGTTCAGATGTTGGACTTGTGTTCTGTCCAACGTGCCTTAGCTTTGCGGGTGGTTATGCCTACATAAGAGATACCACAAGAAGAAAGAAGCGGAATGATTTTTTTATTTTAAAAAAAACAAACCGTTTATTTTTACTTTGTGATCATACCTTCCTTTTTCACTGGCATTCTGCTGTCGCCTGCCTGTTGCCCTCCGTAACTCTGAGCGGAGAGCACCCTGGCTGCGGCAAGTTCTACATTAGGAGGCCTTTGTCTTTGCCGACCTTGTAGCAATTTAAAGATGGCCGCCGCCTTCCATACATACTAAGTGGCTCCGCACTTGGCCTCATGATTACATCCTATTGGCCAGTGGCTCTACAAATGTGGTTTATTGTGGACTGGCAGGCCCACCCCACAAAGGCCCACTTTCTAAGGACCTGTCTGTTCCCCTGTCTGTTGCCTGGCTGGGTCTGTGGTTCCTCTCCTACACACACCTACCCCCACATGCACATGGAGGTTAAGGAGAACTCCACACATTCTGGACACCTGAAATCAATGGAGCATTAACATTTCTCTAAAGGTGAGTTCCCTCAACTAACCTCATCAACCCTCTTCCTCCACACCTGTGCCTGTCCTACCACTCACTCCCAGTTGCTGCATTGTGTTTTTAGCTTATCCTGCCAAAATCTAATTTAGTTGTGTTATATGATATGATATTTTATTTATATCGCGCCCATACACAAGTGTTTCAGAGCATGACGAGAGAAGGGAGGGGAAACCAGGGAGAACAAAACAACGATTTTAATAGGCCCAATGACATTGAGAACGTGCAAGTGCAGGAGAGAAGGAAGGGGGAAAGTGCGGGGGCAGGGTGGAGTGGAGAGTGCTGAACATGTGATAGAACAACAAAAGGTAGTGCGGTCAGCAGGTGGTAAGCGTGAGGATAAGGTGTAGACAACAGGTGTCTGACAAGTGCTGGAAGGGGACCGTAGGGTTGCAGATACAGACCCAAGTGCAGGGGTAGCCAGGAGGCAGTGCTGGTGAGTGGCTGGGAGGGCAGGGATCTGGGCCCGAAATCAGAGGGTAACCAGGTGCCCAGTGCCAAAGCAGACAGATTAGCAAGGGCGAGGAAGAGCGAAGGCAGAAGCAAAGAGGAAGTCTTGAGGTGTTTCCGGAGCTGAAGATGGTTCTCCTCAAGTTTCAGAGAGGCAGGGAAGCTGTTCCAGAGGGAGGCCCCAGCCGAGGAAAGAGATCTACCCCCAACTCATTGCTTGGAGAAGTGACTGACCCTGAGGGAATTGGAGGTGAAGGAGCGAAGACCTCGAGTAGGAATGTATTTACACAGGGAGAGTTGAAGGTATTGTGGAACCAGGCCCCAGAAAGCCTTGTGGACAATGCAAAGTGTCTTGAATTTAATCCTTGCAGCCATTGAGAGCCAATGAAGAGATTTCAGGGCTGAAGAGATACGATCCCAGGGCTCAAGGCCAAGGACAAGTCTTGCTGTCCTGTTCTGGATGAGCTGCAGAGGACGGAGAGTGGTTGCAGGCAGATTTAGAAAGAGAGTGTTGCAATAGTCCAGCCTAGAGAGAACCAGAGCTCTGGAGACAGTAATCTTCTGGGGGAAGGAAAGGAAAGGAAGAATACCTCTGAGGAGCTGCAGTTGGTAGTTAGACTTTTTTGAGACACCATAGATGTGAGGAGAAAAGGAAAGCGTGCAGTCAAAGATGACCTTGAGGTTCTTAGCCTCACAGGAGGGAGCAGGGAGAGGGCCCAGAAAGGCCGACCAGAGAGTGACAGGAAAGGAAAGTGCAGGTGTGCTGATGAGGAGGATCTCTGTCTTACTGGAATTAAGGCAGAGGTTGTTGGCGGTGCACCACTCCTGGATTGCAGACAGACAGAGATGAGAGAGGGAGAAGAGGTGGCAGAGGGGAGCCTGAAAATAAGTTGGGTGTCATCCGCATAGCATTGAAAGTTTGAGCAGAGAGCAGGAATGCAGTGGGTGTGCGGTGCCAGGTATTGTTTGAAGAGCCAGGGACAGAGGTTAGACCCCTTGGGGCCACCACGGGTAGAAAGTGAGATAGAGGAAAGGAAGGACCCAAGTTGGACCCAGGTACTGCATGTGTTCTTCATCTTGTCCTGCTACAATCAAATGTAGCTGTGCCCAGTTGCTGCATGTGCTTTTCACCTTGTCCTGCCAAAATCCAATTTAGTTGTGCACAGTTGCTGCTTTGTGTTTTCACCTTGCCCTCCCAAAATCGAATTTAGTTGTACCAAGTTGCTGCATTGTGTTTTCACCTTGCCTGCCAAAATCGAATTTAGTTGTACCCAGTTGCTGCATGTGCTTTTCACCTTGTCCTGCCAAAATCGAATTTAGCTGTGCCCAGTTGCCGCATGTGCTTTTCACCTTGTCCTGGCAAAATTGAACTTAGCTGTGCCCAGTTGCTGCATTGTGTTTTCACCTTGTCCTGCCAAAATCGAATTTAGCTGTGCCCAGTTGCTGCCCTGTGCTTTCACCTTGCCTGCCAAAATCAAATTTAGCTGTGCCCAGTTGCTGCTGTGTTTTTCACCTTGTCCTGCCAAAATCGAATTTAGCTTTGCCTAGTGCCTGCTCGGTGTCTTCATCAGCTGTTGTTACCTATCCTCTCTCTCCCCTTCCCTTGTGCCACCCCACCCTCTTCCTAAGTGTGCATCAGTGCTTGAGACTGGTAAGTGTGCCCCCCTCCACTGCAGCCAACCATGTCGTTATCTATGTCGCCTATCTTCTGTAACTGCTTCACTATCTCCTATCACTAAATCTGGCCAGAAGAAACTTAAGAAGGACATTCTGGGCTCCAATCCAGGCCTTCCTAATGCAGACACCTATGTCACGGCTTCTACCAGAGAGAATCTCACTGACATCCTCTTCTTCGTTAACGGACCTGACCTGTGGACTTGGTACATGGTTGGCTTTCTCTCTTCTATCGCCTCTTCTCCGTGTAAAAGGTAGTACGGTCAGCAGGTGGTAAGTGTGAGGATAAGGTGTAGACAACAGGTGTCTGATAAGTGCTGGAAGGGGACCGTAGGGTTGCAAATACAGACCCAAATGCAGGGGTAGCCACGAGGCAGTGCGGGTGAGTGGCTAGGAGGGCAGGGATCTGGGCCCGAAATCAGAGGGTAACCAGGTGCCCAGTGCCAAAGCAGACAGATTAGCAGGGGAGAGGAAGAGCGAAGGCAGAAGCAAAGAGGAAGTCTTGAGGTGTTTCCGGAACCGAAGATGGTTCTTCTAAAGTTTCAGAGAGGCAGGGAAGCTGTTCCAGAGGGAGGCCCCAGCCGAGGAAAGAGATCTACCCCCAACTCATTGCTTGGAGAAGTGACTGACCCTGAGGGAATTGGAGGTGAAGGAGCGAAGAGCTTGAGTAGGAATGTATTTACGCAGGGAGAGTTGAAGGTATTGTGGAACCAGGCCCCAGAAAGCCTTGTGGACAATGCAAAGTGTCTTGAATTTAATCCTTGCAGCCATTGGGAGCCAATGAAGAGATTTCAGGGCTGAAGAGATACAATCCCAGGGCTCGAGGCCAAGGACAAGTCTTGCCGTCCTGTTCTGGATGAGCTGCAGAGGACGGAGAGTGGTTGCAGGCAGATTTAGAAAGAGGGTGTTGCAAAAGTCCAGCCTAGAGAGAACCAGAGCTCTGGAGACAGTAATCTTCTGGGGGAAGGAAAGGAAAGGAAGAATACCTCTGAGGAGCTGCAGTTGGTAGTTAGAGACTTTTTTGAGACGCCATAGATGTGAGGAGAAAAGGAAAGCGTGCAGTCAAAGATGACCTTCAGGTTCTCAGCCTCACAGGAGGGAGCAGGGAGAGGGCCCAGAAAGGCCGGCCAGAGAGTGACAGGAAAGGAAGGTGCAGGTGTGCCGATGAGGAGGATCTCTGTCTTACTGGAATTAAGGCAGAGGTTGTTGGCGGCGCACCACTCCTGTATTGCAGACAGACAGTTGGAGATGAGAGAGGGAGAAGAGGTGGCAGAGGGGAGCCTGAAAATAAGATGGGTGTCATCCGCATAGCATTGAAAGTTTGAGCAGAGAGCAGGAATGCAGTAGGCAAGCATGCCAGGTATTGTTTGAAGAGCCAGGGACAGAGGTTAGACCCCTTGGGGCCACCACGGGTAGAAAGTGAGATAGAGGAAAGGAAGGACCCAAGTTGGACCCAGGTGCTGCATGTGTTCTTCACCTTGTCCTGCCACAATCAAATTTAGTTGTGCCCAGTTGCTGCATGTGCTTTTTACCTTACCGTGCCAAAATCGAATTTAGTTGTGCACAGTTGCTGCTTTGTGTTTTCACCTTGTCCTCCCAAAATAGAATTTAGTTGTACCAAGTTGCTGCATTGTGTTTTCACCTTGCCTGTCAAAATCGAATTTAGTTGTACCCAGTTGCTGCATGTGCTTTTCACATTGTCCTGCCAAAATCGAATTTAGCTGTGCCCAGTTGCTGCATTGTGTTTTCACCTTGCCTGCCAAAATCGAATTTAGTTGTACCCAGTTGCCGCATGTGCCTTTCACCTTGTCCTGGCAAAATTGAATTTAGCTCTGCCCAGTTGCTGCATTGTGTTTTCACCTTGTCCTGTCAACATCGAATTTAGCTGTGCCCAGTTGCTGCCCTGTGTTTTCACCTTGCCTGCCAAAATCAAATTTAGCTGTGCCCAGTTGTTGCATTGTTTTCACCTTGTCCTGCCAAGATCGAATATAGTTGTACCCAGTTGCTGCTGTGTTTTTCACCTTGTCCTGCCAAAATCAAATTTAGCTTTGCCTAGTGCCTGCTCAGTGTCTTCATCAGCTGTTGTTACCTACCCTCTCCCTCCCCTTCCCATGTGCCACCCCACCCTCTTCCTAAGTGTGCATCAGTGCTTGAGACTCCACTGCAGCCAACCATGCCATTATCTATGTCTCCAATCTTCTCTAACTGCTTCACTATCTCCTATCCTTCTCCTATCACGAAATCTGGCCAGAAGAAACTTAAGAAGGACATTCTGGGCTCCAACCCAGGCCTTCCTATTGCAGACACCTATGTCACGGCTTCTGCCAGAGAGACTCTCACTGACATCCTCTTCTTCGTTAATGGACCTGACCAATGGACTCGTTACATGGTTGGCTTTCTCTCTCCTATCGCCTCTACTCCCACTCGCTGGGACGATCTCCTTGACCTCGTTGCCAAATCCAGAGTCATCATTTTTTTAAAAGAATAGTTTTTATTGATTTTCAAAACAAACAAAAACATAACCAACACACCCGACAATTTCTGTTACAAGTTCCTCAAACATGCTTTGCATATTTTTGATTACTGTTTTCCCCTCTGCCCCCCTTTTAACTCGAGCTTCCACTACCGTTTGTTGGATTATACTTCTGCTGGGGTTCATCCCTCAGACTTGTCCTGTTCACTACGGTTGGCAAGGGAGGGTCCTGACAATGAGGCTACCATTTGACTCCAGGCTATCAGAAGCCCCACTTCGCCATCTTCCCCTCTATCGGCTGCCTCGTACCATGCTACTGTCTCGGCTTCTGCCCATTTCAGGAGGCCGTGCTACCATACCTCTAGTCTGGGTCTGTGGGCTGCTTTCCAGCTCATGGCTATTCTTCTTTTGGCCAGGATATAGTCCAGGTCTTTACGTTTACAAACATGTTTTAGGTTGCGTGGTATGGTGAATCCCCCCAACATGCATGCCCATATAGATTCCACGTCCAGCTTGATTCCCTTTTCAGATAATCGTAGCATAACTTCCTCCCAGAATTTACCCACCTCAGGGCACGCCCAGAACATATGAATCATCCCGGCATCCCCCTCCCCACACTTGGGGCACTTTTGTTCTTCTTTATTACCAAATCCAGTGACTTTTCTGGGGGTCATGTATGCCCTGTGGGTGACATATAGCTGTATCTTCTGCAGCCGTGCATTTCTAGAAACCTTTTTGTGGTATCTCTGAGCTCTTTCCCACTGCCCGTCTTGCATGGTTTCTCCTGCTTCCTCCTCCCAGTCACATCTTAATAGGAGCAGTTCCTTCCCCACTCTGGACATCATCAGTTCATAGATACGGGATGTTTCCTGCCCTCCCTCTGAGATATCATACATGGTTTCTATGGCAGTGTCAGGTTGTTCTGCTAGTACTATTTCAGACCACGTTTCTCTCACCCGTTTGATTATTCTAGTATATGTGATATGTTGCCCCTTGTGTACCCCGGTCTCATCCACTATCGTTCGAAAGTCCAACGCCTTCCCTTCTTGCCATACGTCTCCCAGGGTCGCCAGACCCACCGTCTCACATTGTTTGCAGATCCCTTTCCACAATTGCTCATCCCCCCCCCCATAGCACCAAAAGTGGCGTCTGCGGGGAGCATGGGGTCGAGTTTCCCATAACTCGACACGCTTTGTGCCATGTCTTCCAGCCCAGTTCCAGCAATCTTGGTTTCCCCCGCAGCTCTGGTTTGGGCAACTATATCAGTTCTTTTAGCAAATAAGGGTCACATTCACCTTGCAGTAATCTAGATTCTGCTGGTATCTCTGAGCTCTTTCCCACTGCGCGTCTTGCATGGTTTCTCCTGCTTCCTCCTCCCAGTCACGTCTTAATAGGAGCAGCTCCTTTCCCAATCTGGCCATCACCAGTTCATAGATCCGGGATGTTTCGTGCCCTCCCTCCGAGATATCATACATGGTTTCTATGGCAGTGTCAGGTTGTTCTGCAAGTCTATTTCAGACCACGTTTCTTTCACCCATTTGATTATTGTAGTATATGTGATATGTTGTCCCTTGTGTACCCCGGTCTCATCCACTATCGTTTGAAAGTCCAACGCCTTCCCTTCTTGCCATACGTCTCACAGGGTCGCCAGACCCACTGTCTCACATTGTTTGCGGATCCCTTTCCGCAATTGCTCATCCCCCCCCCATAACACCACAGAAGGCGTCTGCGGGGAGCATGGGGTCGAGTTTCCCATAACTCGACACGTTTTGTGCCATGTCTTCGAGCCCAGTTCCAGCAATCTTGGTTTCCCCCGCAGCTCTGGTTTGGGCAACCATATCAGTTCTTTTAGCAAATAAGGGTCACATTCACCCTGCAGTAATCTAGATTCTGCTGTCTCTTCTTCCGACAGCCACCTAGCGACATATTGTAACTGCTCTGCCAGGTGGTGCATCTCGAAGTTCGGCAGGTTTATGCTCCCTTTGTCGTATGTGTTCTGTAGCTTCCATAGGGCCACTCTTTTTCTGGAGTTGTGCCACAAAAAGCCTCTACATATACTCTCGAGTTTAATGAAAAACTGTTTGGGCAACATGTATGGAATGTTTACAAAAAAATGTAATAGCCTAGGTAGGACTACCATCCTGAGCAGGGCCGCCCTTCCCACCATAGCCAGGGGGAGCTTTGCCAAGAACCCCATGCTATTCTTGATTCCCTCCACTGCTCTCTCCGTATTATATTTGTGCTCGTCTTCAATCCTATGATATACATTAATCCCCAGCTACCTCAATGTTTTAGTCTCCCAGGCTATCTGCAAAATAGGTAAATTCTCCCTTTGGACTCCCCTGTACCTCCCCAAGGGGAACATGCATGATTTTTTGAGGTTCACTGCCATGCCCGACAAGGTCGCGTAACGCTCCATCAGTTCCAGGATGTATTGCAAGTTATCTTCTGGGTACCACAAATACAGCAGCATGTCATCTGCATACAGTGATATCAAGTGCGCCCCCCACTTCGTGTAGACCTCTATTTCTTCGTATTGCTGTCTCAAGTAAATCGCTAATGGTTCTAGCGCAAGGATGTACAGCATCTGGGACCATGGGCAGCCCTGTCTCGTGCCTCTGCTAAATTGCCATTTATCTGAGATGATCGCTCCCGTTTTGACCCTGTCGGTCGGGGAGCTATGCACCATTTTTACCCACCACAAGTATCCCAGTCCCATCCCGTATTCTCTCAGTGCTGCCATCATCCAGGGCCACCTGACGGAATCAAAGGCTTTCACTGCATCTAGGGAGACTATTGCTATCTCACTTGGGTCTCCCTCCACCTGTTCTATAATATGGTGGAGCCTCCTGTGATTTTCGGAAATACTTCTGCCTGGGACATATCCAGTTTGGTCAGGATGTATGAGTTTACTTATTACCCTATTCAATCTATTCACCATTACGGCCGTGAGGATTTTACTATCCTGGTTTAGCATGGATAGGGGTCTATACGACCCACATTCTGTGCTTGGCTTGTCAGGTTTGAGGAGTGGAATAATCATCGCCTCCCTCAGGGATTCCGGCAGTCTCCCTTTCTCGAAGGCCTCGTTTAGCATTGCTAGCAGTGGGGGGAGCACTTCTTTTCTAAATTTTTTATAGAATTCACTAGGGAGCCCGTCTGTCCCCAGGGCTTTACTTGTGGGCAGGCGTATTACTACTGTCTCTAATTCTTCTATTGTGATTGGGGCGTCCAGGTGCTCTCTGTCTTCCTCATTCAATTTAGGTAGTTCTATATCTTCTAGCATTTCTTGAATCTCTTGCACTGCAATTCCCCCTGCATCTTCATAGAGGCGTTTATAGAATCTAAGGACTCCCTCATTCACTCCCTCTTGGGTGTTCCAAACTTGGCCTTCATCTCCCATTATCTTTCTAACCGCCAGTCTTGGTGTCTCATTCTTGTATAGCCATGCGAGCAGCCTTCCTGGTTTATCATCCCCTGCGTGCTGTCTTTCAATGTATTTTTTATAGTTCAGGTTGCATAGCCTCTCCCAGAGCCCTCTACACGCCTGTTGCAGTTGGCTCATCTGTTTAGCATCTTCCCGCGAGGTGCCCTCTCTTTTCATGATTACTTCTAGTTTGTTTTCTGTCTTCTGTAATTCTCGCTCTATACCTCCTTGGAGTCCTTTAGATTTTGATATGGCCGACGCCCTCACTACCACCTTAAAGGCTTCCCATAGGGTTCCCTCCGACTCCACGCTTCTTGTATTATTTTCGAAGTACCCGATTATCTCCTCCCTTAGGTCCTCAAGGAATGCGGTGTCTTTTAGTGCCTTGGCTCTGAGTCTCCATGTTGGGATCCTGGCTCTAGGGGGCTGATGACGCCACTTCAGGACTAGGGGGGAATGGTCCGATAATATTCTCGCCTTATATTCTGAATCCATCATTTCCCCAACAAGTTCCGAAGCGGCAAACATATAATCCAGTCTTGTATATAAGTCGTGTGGGGCAGCGTAGTATGAGTACTGCCTATTATTCGGGTGTTGCTGCCTCCATATGTCCTCCAGCCCAAAATCTTTTAGCAGGGTTTGTAGCATTTTCGCTGAAGGGGTGGGCTTATCTAGTTTAGTGTCTGACCTATCTATCTTATGGTTCAGCGTACAGTTAAAGTCCCCACCCCATATGACTGCGCTTCCTATGTGGGGGCTGATTTTGCTATATAGTGTCTTAAAATAGGCCACTGTGTCTTGGTTAGGGCATACATATTTATGATGCACATTTCTCTGTTCTCTAACAACCCCCGAATCACTACCATCCTCCCATCCGGTTCTTCCGTGGCCTGTAGCAACTTGAAGGGCACATGTGGCACCACCCAGATGATTACCCCCTTGGCATATGCCGAATACGTTGCTCCCCTGGTGGTCCCCTCCATTTCTTCTTCACCACCTCTAGTTTTTCTTTTGTGAGGTGGGTTTCTTGCAATAAGGCTATGTCTATTTTTTGCCTTCTCAGGTACATCATCACCTTGTTTCTCTTCAGATAGCTGTTGAGACCTCTGACGTTCCAAGTTACTATTCTAAGGCCTCCCATTGTCATCCGTACCCTTCTTCCTCCCTCCGTGTCCTTCCCTTTGAATAGCTTGGCGTGGTTGTAAGCTTGTTCCTTGTCTAATTTTAACATAACCTCCCTCTCTGCCCCCCACACTCCTATATCCCCAACTAAACACACCACACGCTTCCCAACTCCCTTCCCTCCCCCACCCATCCCGTTCCCAACTGTTGCCCAGCTCCATCCCTGGATCTCAGGCTATCCTGCATTTGGTCCTTTCTCGGGGTTGCCGATGTTAGCAACCCAGCAGGAGGTTACCGATCTATCAGTAGCCTACCTAAGCTATCTATGGGGGTGTGAGAGCGAGTCCATCAAGATTCCTGCAAATGTTGTACTATTTGCGCCATGCCCGGTCATGTCTCTTTATTTGACCAACCTTTGTCTATCCCAGCTAGTTTCGCCCTGACCTATATTCAAGTCCCAGTGTCTGGTTTTACAACACTTCGGTCTCTGCAAGCGCTGTCTGTCACGTCCTCAGGGGTGTCGAAGAACCGAGCTCTGTTTTTGTGATAAACCTTCAGTCTTGCCGGATACATCAACATATATTTGTAGCCCGCCTCTCACAGTCTTTTCTTCACTGACCCATAGTTCATTCGTTGTCTCTGCTCCAAGAGTGTGTAATCCGGGTACGCTGTAATATTCGCAGACGCCCTTTGTATCGTGCCTCCTTTTCAGAAGTGTTATAGGATCTTCTCCCTATCTCTGTAATTTAGGATTTTGGCAATTATTGGTCTTGGGGGGGGGGGCTCCTGGCGGTGGCTCTGTGCGCCCTTTCCACTGAAAATCCTTGGGTGAGAGCCCCTCCCCCTATTTCTTGTAACAGCATCGTCTTGACGTAATCCATTGGGTTTGATCCCTCCTCGCCTTCTGGTAGTCTCACAATCCGAATGTTATTTCTCCGAGCTCGTCCTTCCGCTTCCTCCGCTCTATTTTCCAGATTGCTCACATGTTGTTTCAGGATGTGGATCTCTGATGTGTGAGCCGCACATGCAGCCGTGTTTGGGGTCACCTTTTTTTCCAGTTCACCTGTGCGCTCTGCTAACGCTCTGACATCTTGTCTGAGTAGGTTAACGTCCTCCTGGACTGCGCCAACTCTGAGCTCCAGTGCTGCCTTGAGTTCAACCATGGCTGACTCCAGTTTAGTCTCCCATGTTAGTTTCAGGTCCGCAATTGCTTCCAGGATATGTTGATCCTTGTGCTCCGGTTTGGTGTCCACGGGGGGGGTTCTCCTTACTCCTTGCCCCTTCCGTCAGCTGCAGGGTTCTTGTATAGTCCTCCATCTTTGGTTGTTTCCCTTTCGTCTTGGTCTGTTTGTTGTCATTGTAAGTCTTAGTTCTGGTTATCGGGATCGTAGTCTCTGGCTAACCGGGTTTATTGTGTAGTTAGTTGTGGTGCCTAGGGAGGCTTGGGTTTGGGTTCGCTTGTGCTGTTTATATAGTCCCTCAAATGGGTTGTGCTCTCCCACGTCTCCTAGCTGATGTCACTGCTATTGCCTCTGCACACTTGCCTTCATTTGGCCACGTCCTTATGTCCGCCCTTCAAGATTTGTGGTCCCTTATTGACCCTGTGTCTGTGTCTGGCCCGTCGATTCTTGCGTGACGCAAGACCTCTTATTGATGTGTTTACTGGTGCCTTGCGTTGGCGTCCTTATGTCCCTGTGCTTGGGTCCACTCCCAACCTCCACATGGCATGCTGTGCTCCGTCTGTCGGTGTCGTTCGTTTGGTCTCCAATATCTGCGCCTCTGAGCGCACTTTCAGTTTCTGTTCACCGTGCTCCGTTGTTGTGACGTGGCGGTCACTTCATTTGCCGGTGCTAGCTTATTTTTCCTCCCCTTCCCACTTTCTCGGGCTGTTTCCTGGATGTGCTACGTGCTCGCCTCTTGTGTTTTGTATGGTAGACCTTCTAGCAACCAGTGCATTGTTTATATCCCCTCATGCGTCATGTTACGCAGCGTTCTGGGGCATTATTCCTCCTTCTGACCTCCTGGGTCATGTTCTCTGCTTCCCCATTTGTGTTCCGATCATGCTACTGCATGTGGGCTCTCCCCCTGCCGTATTTTCCTTTCTTTTGGCGTATTGCATCTGCATACCTTTTGGCTCTGGAGTCTGAGGGCTTGCGTTGTGCTCTTGTTAGTTATTTCCGTCTTGTGTGCCCTTCCTTTTTGATTCGTGGGGAGGTCCTGGGGGACAATGTGCCAGTTCTTTTTCAATCTGGCTTTCCGTTTCTTGCGGATCGTTTTGGAACCCCAGATTCCTCCCAGGGTCTTGTGCACTGTGGCCGGGCAGATGAGGGTGCTTATGTGTGCGGTAACGCTCCGTGGACTGGAGTCGCATGAGCTTTGTCAGCTGCTGCGGGCACCGTGTAACACGCGGTTACACTGCGCATTGCTTCGAGCCCTGTCTGGCTCTTACCGTTTCGTGTCACTTTAGCCTTGCTTTCCAAGCCTCTTCTAAGCTGCCTTTGGTCCGTTTTGCTGGTCTATCTGGGTCACAGAGCTTGTTGCACGTGTCCCTTATTTTCCCTGCAGTCCGCTACCCATTGTCGTTTCGTAGCACCTTTCCCCCCCCTTTTTATTATGAAAGTCCTTCTGGGATTTCCGCTCCGGGGTCCTCGGGTTATTTCCTGCTGGGGCTGCTACTACGTATTCCTCACTGCCGGCCAGTGTCCTGACCATTGTGTACGATTTGCTGCGCTTCCTAGAGTCATAGCAGCCTCTGTGTCCGCTCGGCGTGTGTCATCGTCGGAGGCTCCTTCTCGGTGTGGCTCCTCTTCACTTCCCAGCCAGGGTCCTTCTTTATTCATTTGCGGTGTGGCACGGCTTCTCCTTTCATGTCTGCCGTCTGACGATTAGTCTCTTTGTTCTATGGTGGCCGCCATATTGTTTATCATGCCGTATGCCTGCTGTGATCTTCTACAGCCTGCAAATGCCTTCCCGTGCTGTGATTTCCTCCGGGGTTGCAGCCGCGATATGCTTTGTACGTTTATGCTTCTGTGGAGCTCAGTTTCTTCATGTTTTTCAGCTTCCGACCATGTGTATTTCCAGGATCAGGAGCGGATCATCCTACTCCGTGGCCATGTAGCCACGCCCCCCTCCAGAGTCATCATTAATGTCTATTTCAATGGAACAATCATGTTTCAAGGTCCTCAACCCAACCTTCTTCTCTTTGACAGGCTCCTCCCTCACCTCTCTAACCTCAACTCTCCCTCCGGCCAGGCTCCCTTGCCCACTGTGCCTTCCACCTCCTCTGTACAGGAACCCGCGCCTTGCCTTACTGTCCCGGCTCCCTTATCGGCCTTGGCTCCTTCATCATCCCCCCCTATACCTCTGGCCCTCTTGCCACCCTCTAGTGGGACCACTGTCCCCTGTGCCCCCCCCCCCCAGAGGAAGACCTTCAAAGATGGCAAGCTGCTCCACATTGACACTCTCAACACTCGCTCTGCCGTCAAACACTCGTCTGACATCTGCAACCACCGGGAATTTATGGATCTTGATGTGCTCGCCTTAACAGAGACATGGTTCAAGGAGCGCTCCGGCACAAGCTTTGACACACTCTTCCCTGAAGGCTACAAAATCCTCTCTGTGCTCTGGCCTAAGAACACAGGTGGGGGAGTGGCACTTATCTTTACAGAATGGATACCTATGTCCATCATCCCTACTCAGGCCTACTCCTCCTTTGAGTGCCTAGTTTGCAGACTCTCACTCTCCCATAAATCATCTCTCATTATGGCCACGTTCTGTTGGCCACCAGGACAGTCCACTCTCTTCCTCTCGGAATGGATGAATAACATCCATCTCGACTGTCCTGACTCCTCAGGTCCTTTCCACAACCTTTGCGACTCTCTCTCCCTCTCTACCTACCCTCTGGCTCCACGCACACTGCGCGCCGCACTTTGGATGCTCTCATCTCTGCCGACATCCCTCTCTCTATCCTTCTCACTCAGGGCCACCTTAAGCACTTTTGGGGCCCTGGGCATGGACATCTTTGGGGCCCCCCTCCACCAAACCAAAGGAATTAAGGGATCAAGAATACTGGCCGCCCCCCCATCCCCCACCTGTTGCGCTCACAACCTGTAGGTGGATATGCTGTCTCGCATCATAATAAGCATGTTTACTCCCTTTAAGTCCCCTTGCCCTCTTCATTCTTGCTCTAATAAGAATGATAAACAAGTAGCATTTGAAGACCAACATTAGCAGTCTACAAAGGGTTTACTGTTCTAGTGCATACAGTATACTTTTTATCAATAACATCCTGGAAGGTAGATGTATTAATGCAGGACCGTATGTAAAATGTACATGTACCCAAAAAAATTGACTTGAAAAGTAGACAAATCACATTACCAAACATGACAATTTTTAAACAAAATATTATAGAAGGGTGTTATGCAAAATGGGAATTATTCTAGCTTTAATTCTCTCCATCATCAAGGGAAGTATATAAGAACCAGCATACCAATCGATGTGATTTAAAAAATTTAATATGGGTTTGACTTCTGTGTTTTAAAGATTTAAATACTTCCAAAACAATGGCTTGTGACATTTTCATTTATAAACGTGCATAAAAATATTTTACTTTGACCTATAAGCTAGTTGTTTTTTGTGTCAAACAAGCAGACCTTAAAATATGCTTGCCTGAGGCCTGCAACTTATGGTACGCTCTTTTCTGTCTACCAACCCTTCCACCCAAATGGCCTACATAAGAATATCAACTAATGGGCTAAACGATACCAGCAGCATGCAAGAAGGAAAACCTCACTGAAGACAGCACAGTAATGTAAGATATATTAGATGATTTGACGAGCATCACTGTATCGTCTCCTGGCAAATCCAGGATACAAACATGAACGTTGTCGTTCCGTAGTCTTGGACTAACAGTTTCTGCCATCGTTGGAGGCGATTGCCTAGGTTTTACAACACCCCATCTGAACAAACCAATTTCTAGTCCTTCACCATACAAATGATATGTTAGTTTTAATAGCAACCACTATCTGGTACAGGTGCATTGCTGACAATAGCAGATGTTGTTCTGCAAAACCAAGTATATATGCAGGCATGTTTATAAACTTAAGACATAGGAAAGGCTCAGCCAGCCTTGCTGGAATGTGATATTCTAATTTTGCATGTGAACACATCTCTGCAATGGGTGCTTCACACACTGAGCTAACTTCTGAACCATTGTGGCACTCAATTTATCAATATGCATTTCACCATTGCCTATTGCACATGATCAACATAATTCCCACAGGAAGAACAGAATGCTACAGAGTTGTGCCATAAGGAACACACAAACTATGTATACCACAATGAACACAGAAAGCAATACATGATGAATTGATCAAGGCAGAATGCACTTGCCAAAACAGAAAGGCAATGGGTTTAGAGCCTCAGCAGCACCTCATAAAATATCCTGACGTGCGCTATTTAAGACTGGTGAACAATGGAATCTTACTTCTTCAGATCAGCTAGCCTTCTGGGGCCCCCTCCAAGGTGGGGTCCCTGGGCAAGTGCCCCTTTTGCCCTCCCATAAACGTTTCTGCTCTCACTACTTCTTTCTCTTGGACTGACCACTCTCTTCTCTCAACACACCTGCCTCCACCTACTCTCCTCCCTCCATTCCTGCGGCTGACTCCTACCCTGAAACAGCCCTCGATAACCTCAACTTTTCTATCTCCAACACTCTCGACGCTCTTGCCCCTGTCATGAGGGTCCGACTGAAGCCTTCCACAAAGTGCAACTCTTGGTACGACTCCGATCTAGTTGCCCTTAAACGCAAATGTAGGGCAGCTGAGTGGAAACTCATCTGGCAAACTATCTGACAAACTGGCCTGCCACCTCCTTCAAAGGTAATACTGACTCTGCATCCGATCCAAAAAATGAGTCTATATTCAAGCCCGCATCTGCACGGCATCAAGCAACACGGCCAACTTTTCAAAGTCTGTAAGGAACTGGCCACTCCTACAGCAGCCTCTTCTTCTATCTCATCCACCCAGGACCTTTGCTAGGCCCTGGCTGCAAATTTCATCACAAAAACCCAAGGCATTCCTTTCCTCCCTCTCTCCCCCACCACAGCACACACCAACACCTAAGCCTCCCTTGGCCCCCCTTCCACTCCCCTTCTCTCCTCTGTCACCCGTTACACCCGATGAGGCAGTGGTCGAAGTGTATGAAAAGAAGTAGTGGAACTATGTTCCCTGCTGGCCTGCCCCCACTCCTCACAAACCCCATCACCATGCCCCCCCACACATAATACAACCCCCCAAACACATGCACCTGTGTTTGAGGGAACGTTCAGTGCAGTGGACTAAAAGTGCCAGTTTCAACTGCTTCCTACACTTTTATTTTAAAATGAAACCATTTGGGAACGGTTTCTTTTTCAAATAAAAGTATAGGAACAGTCAAACTTAATTTTAAAAAGTAGAGGAGCACCGCTCCCAACCGCTCCTGCTCACTTCGACCACTGCAAAGAGGTCTCTAGACAAGTCCAGTCTATGAAGGCTTCATCCAAACAGGTGGACCCCTGCCCTTCCAAAACTATTAAGGACAATATTAACTCCCTCGTCCCAGCCTTGGCAGATGTCTGCAATCTATCCTTTTCCACTGGAGTTTTCCCAGAGGCTCTTAAACACTCCCTTGTTCACCATCTGCTCAAGAAACCCTCTGCCGACCACTCCCTTCCGGCAAACCACCGCACTATCTATATCACTCCTTTCCTGGGCCAACTTCTAGAGAAGTTAGCTATCTCTCAGCTGACCCTCCACACTGAATCTACTGGTTGCTTCCACGACCATCAGCCTGGCTTTAGAGCATCCAGAGGCACGGAAACTACTCTTCTGAACACCTGTGAAGATCTGCTCTCAAACCTTGACACAAACACTCCATCTGTCCTCATTCTCCTTGACCTCTCCTCTGCCTTTGACACGGTTAACCACAACATCCTGATTGCACGTCTCTGTGACACCCTGGGAATCACAGGTCAGGCTCTAGCATAGTTAACCTCCTTTCTCTGCAACCGCCTATCCCAGGTGGAACTCAGAGCCTTTCTCTCGACCATCGCTCTCTCAACCTGTGGCGTTCCCTAGGGATCTAATCTACCCCCCTGGTTCTTCAACGTCTATATGGCTGCCTTGGCACGGGTGATTGCCAATTTCACCTCTAACTACGTGGACGAAACGCAACTATCTTTCAGGCTACCCTCAGCCGTCTCCTCCTACACGATCATATCTGACTGTCTGTCAACCATTCAGTCATGGTGTGCTGCAAATGACCTCTGTCTAAACGCCAGTAAGACTGAGATCATTTGCATTGGGACTGAGGGAGGTCACCATGAAATGTAGGGAAAAATCATTTGAAAATTAAAAATGCCTGTAACGACCATTGATTTTTTGTTCCTGACTGCTAAGTATATTTGACCACTGAATCCAACTCTAATGGAATGCTAGAGCTATTACATCTGAAGTCGGGTTAGACGTGATAGAGGATTAATGTTAAAGGGGGTAGTAAATGTATGAAAAAGATCCAGCCCCAAAGGTTTGTACAAGCGGCCAGCACCACTGAGGACATAGCACATTCAGATTCCTGATTAGATACATACATATATTCACCACATTTACTTTAGAAATGGAAGGTGGCCCTCTCCAAGATAGCGCGCTGCAGATCGCCGCGTTAACATTAGAAACGTAGTCCATAAAAACACGCGTCCCCCGTCACCATGATGATGGCACTCGACGCGAGGACCACACCGCCACGACAGTCGGGATCGGCACAGAGAGCGTATGGAGTTTACCAAGAGATACTAGTAAGTCTAAATGCCAGGATCCATTGTGCATTTGCGAATTCTAAGAGGAGATAGCCCTTAGTTTAAAAGTCCTTAATATTTTTTGATTTAGAACCACACGGCCATCCGAAATACGCGAAAGTCCGGAGGCACGAAATACACGAGCAAGAGTGCTCGCCTCCATTAAAACAACAAAGGCTCCACCACCATACGGGGAAACCTTTTTTGAACACTCAGGTATTTACATCTTGTATTTAAGTGTGAAGTCTTAACTAAACACCACAAATAACTGTCTCGCTAATGTGCAGCTCTGCCTTCTTTGTAGATGGTACGCTACGAGTTACTGGTCCATACAGTCAAAACAGCACTATTGACCCACAGGGTTCTGTAATAACAGTCTGCCCACTTCATACCCAGCCTCAGTACTACTACACTACTAGAGGTTAGAATGTATGTGACTTATCTGAATTGAACGGTTATGCCGTGAACGTTACTGGTTAAACACCTCTTTTGGGGATTTTTTTTGCGTTTTGCGACTTAAGCATAGATTACATATGCTTGTCATTTATTAGGCAAGAGGAAGAAAGCCACAAGCTCCAACACTTGTGACATCAAACAAGGTTGCCCTCTATAACTCCGATACAGGTAATTAACTGTACCTTTTATTGGAGTTAGACTCACATTTGGAGTCTCTACTATAAAGAGAGAATCAGAAACTCATCCCTGTTTTTGTGTTTTGTCTTTGTCTGAAAGGGGAAAGATGCCACGCCATTGAAATTCATTGAAAAACTTGTACTACAATCCTAGCAAAGCTAGACGCTTGTACAAACATTAGGGCATTGCTCCTGACGAAGGTTCTGGATTGAATCCAAAAAAGAACTGAAACATGTTGTTAGGGAGAATTCTCCAGAATGGCTAATTTCCCTTACCTACTGAGTCCCTCAGCAGCTTTGCTGGATTTCTAGGATTTATATTTTTCACCTGGTAAAAGTGTGAGCCTTTTTTCCCACTCTTACATGTGTTTTTGCTGTGTGTGTTTTAACATTCTTGTGTTCATAGACTGTGGAGCCTTTTTACTGTGTGTTACACAGCACCTTCAGTGCAGTGACACAGGGTTGTCTTTTAGACTTCCCAACTCAGACTCCATTATCGGGGACTGATTACTGTCTCCCAGAACATGTAAAGTTGCCATTGACTTTATTAGTCTCTTTAAAATCCACAGACCCAGTGAAAACTATCTTACATAGAGTACGGGAAAGGGTTAATACTTATCCCTTTTTGTCTGTTTCTCTTGGAGCCTTGTTTTGCTCCCTTTTCCTAATATAGGCCTCCCTGCCCCCTTACCTGCTCAGCAACCTCAACCTTAGACCACTGGGACCCCATCAGGTCCTGCACTCAGTCCTGAATTCATTGCTCTAGAAAAGATGAGGCTAGAACTGGAATTCAAACGTTTAAATGCTCAAAACTGATCAAAAGCACCAAGAACTTAAGCTCAGAGAAATGGAGTTGAAACATGAACTAGAAATGAAAAGGTTATCTCTTGAAAATGCTTCTCTCCCAGAGTCTTCTAGGTCTCCCAGTCCTAAGGGACCCCCTATGCCTAAAGAAATCGTGGGTATGTATGAGGTTAAGCGTGATATTTTGATTTGGTTGGCAATGTTTGCATATAACCATGGGATTCAAGGTCTTACAGGGAATCAGTTGCTTCCCTGGCTCTTCTCTAGGCTATCCACTGTTGCATCTGATGTTGTGATGGAGATGGGGGAGGTGGATAGGATGGATTATGAGTGTATGAAGCTAGCTTTAATTGCTAGATTTGGGAAGACCACTTCCCAGTACCTTAAGAGGTTTAGGACCCTCAAAAAGCATGATGGTACCCCTTGGGCTACCTGGGTATGTGAATGAGATGGTTGGGTTAAGGGTTACAGAGTAAACACTTATGAAGGTATGAGAAATCTTGTTATGTTGGAGTCAATTTATGAAGAATGTTCTCCTGAGCTCAGACAGCACGTGGCTGATACTAAGGAGATAGATCCAAAGAATTTAGCTAAGGCTGCTGACATGTGGGTTGCTAACAGGGCTACTCACAAGGATTCTGTGGCAACTCAGAAGAAGGATGAGGGAAAGCAGCCAAAGAAAGATAACAAGGAGAATTATAATACCTCCAATCCAAAAGAGGGCCACAAACAGCAACATAAGGGTAAACCACAAGGGAAACCAAATCAGGCCAGTGCACCATCTGGACCCAAACCCCCATTCAAGACATTTGGGAAATGTTATGTTTGTGGGTCAACTGACCATGTGAAAGGAGATCCCAGATGTAAGGGTAAACCTTCAGGGGTCAACACTGTCTCCTTAGCCTTCGCCCCAGAGGAAGAAGTATCTATGGCAAGTGGAAACTTTCACCTAATGGCTGAAGAACCAATGAGAGTCTCAGCTAGTGTTTCTTTATGTCCCTGGGCTTGTGGGAAAAACAGAATTTAGATGTCTATAATTCAATCCCAGATAATACTAAAGAGTATTATAAAGATAGTGTTCTTGTGAATGGCCAGGAGACTCCTGCCATCAGAGACACTGGAGCCAGCATAACTTTGGTGGATGAATCATTTTTTCAAGGTGGAGGATGTTGCTAAGGCACCCAAACGCCTCACCAAGTTAGCTGGAGGCCCTGTGCAAATGCTTCCCCAGTTACCAGCTCCCATCCAGTGTAATGACTGACTAACAGGTATTTTGACAGACAGTGTATGACTGTCAAAATACCTGTTAGTGTGCAGAGTGAAGTTCCTGGGAGAGTCCTGTTGGGTAATGACCTTAAAACCCTTGGAGTTGTGTCCAGCACCCCCAGGCCTCCCATTAAGAGGAGAAAGGAGCTCAATAGGCCTGCAAGGGAGAGGACCTTAAGAGGCTCTCCAGAGGAGCTGATAGAGGAAACTATCACTCCCACTCCACAGGAGTTGCTCACTGCTATTTCTGGAAAGAATGAGGCAAGGGGGAAACCCAAGACCTCAAGGAAAAAGTCAGACAGCATCCCTGTGCTACCAACAAGGACAGCCCCACGATTGTCTCAGATCACACCTTCGATCCCTCCACCTGCTGAGGCAGAGAGTGAGGTACAACCTTGTGTGGTTGAGACAGATCCTGAAGATTCAGATCTGGAAGAAGACACTTGGGCATCATTACGAGGAGCGAATTAAAAATGGGGTCATTACCGGTATGGAGGAACTAGCGGGTCCATGCTCGTATGAAGCCAGTAATAGCGGGTGATTACGAGTGCGCGAGCACGTGTGAACCCCCATGCCGGTAATGGCCATAACGCCATGGCGCTAAAGGTTCTCCAACCCCCCGATAGCGCCATCACGGGACCCGTCGATACCGCCTCCGCCTAGGAGGCACCCCTTAATACCGACCCGGTAATAACATCATGCTAATACCGGGCTCGCAATACCGGACCCGGAAGTAACGTCATCGCGTCGGAACGGGAAATGCACCAGCGGCCATCTTTAAAAACACAATCCATTGCAATCCTCCCAAACCACCAGTTGTGTTCAGGAGAGACCAGTGCCAATCCCTTCACCATGTCTAAGGCTACCAGGAAATCAACACCCCGCCTGCACAAAAAGCGTTTTTCAGATGAAGAACTGACCATGCTGGTGGACACCCTAGCTGCCCATGCTGAGGAGATCAACCAGAAAAACCTGAAAAGGGAGGTGCAGCAACGCCAAAAGGAGGTTTGGGTGGAGGTATCTCTCAAGGTCTCGGCAGTCGGCACCACCCCACGGACAGTCAAGGACTGTAAAAAAAGGTGGGATGACCTCCACCTCAGGGTACGGAACATCCTGGCCAGCAATAGGAGGGAGGCCATGGCCACAGGCGGGTGTCCCCAGTCACCAACAAAACTGTCACGCTGGGAGGAGACTTGCAGTAGCTTCATACAGATGGAGTCCATCGAGGGATTTGGGGAGATGGAGACGGGTGCTGCAACATCTGCATATGGAGGTGAGTGACCCTGCAGATCCCTGTAGGGGAAACCATGACATAGCACAAGTGATGTGGAAGAGAGTCTAGGCAAGGCAATGCATGTCCCAACACACACATCAACATATCCTTGTCCAGATGGAGGCCCAAACCCTGCCACACTGAAATGCATGCTGAGTGCCAATCCCATTACCAACACACAGCCAACTCACACGGACCGTGCCCATGTAATACATCACACAAAGCCCAATACAACGGCATGCCACCTGCCATGCAGCATCCCTCCACTGATACGTCACGGCACATGCCAAAATGGCCCCCTCATACTACCCTGTGTGACACACCTATAAAACATGAATGCATGAATAATAAAATTCTCCACAGCACCATATGATGCATCTTGCATGTAACACCATCACTGATGCCCTGCATCTCTTCTACCTCCCCAGGCACTGATGGAGAGGATGCCAGTGTGGAGACAGCCACAGGGGCATCCACGTCCCGGCACAAGACCACTCCCACAGGCAAGACCACCTCCGGGGCAGCCTCGCAGGCCACACCGAAGCCCAGGGCGAGTGGCCAGGCCATGGCCGCACATGAGGGCCCCACATCAACGCCTGACACCGGGAGCACGGAGCTGGCAATACCAGTGGAAGGCGAGGCCAGTGTCCCACTGAGCAACATAGAAACTGCAGTGGAGGAGTATGTGGACGAGGATGGACTCACCCATATGGCATGTCCACCCTCCCCAAACCCGTGTCCACCCCCAAACTCCACACTCAGCCCTCACCCACCAGCAGCGCGGAACCTCTGCTACACGATTCTGACCTCAGCAGCATCCCCGAGGACAACACTGCCAATGCAGGCCCTGTCGCAGCACCCTCTACCACTGCTGCTCCCACCACCAACCTTGAGGCACGGCTAGCGAGGGTGGAGGCCAGACAGGACTCCATGATGGACCTTCTCTGTCAATATGTTGCGGATGGGGAGGACACGAGGCGTGAGATTTCCCAGGCCAAAGTGGCGAACACAGCCACCATAGCGGCGGACACAGCCGCCGTCAATGCCTCTGCATTGATGGTGCGAGACAGTCTGGGGGCCATCACGCAGGTCCTCAACTCATCCTGCTGCACATGCAGCAGCCACAACCCGCACCAGCCGTGCAAATCACCACGGCTCCCACCCCATCCACCACACCCGCTTCCTCTGCACCCACTTCCTCTGCACCCTCCAGCCCTGTGCGTCCAACAAGGCGGAGTGCAAGGCACTCAGAAATGCAGCCCCCGGACAGCAAGAAATCCAGGAAATAGTGTGGGACAACAATGGGAGTGGGTTAGATGGTGTCGGTGGTGTATGGGTCTGTTAGGGGGATTTCTTTGGGGAGTTTTGGGAGTTCATTGGGGGTTTTGGGAGTTCATTGGGGGGTATGGGGATTTCATTGGGGGTATGGGGAGTTTTGGTGTTGTGGGGGGGTTGAACATTTCTGAAGTTGACATCAATACACCCGTTGTGTGAAAAATCATTCAATGCCTGGACATTGTTCATTTTGTGTGTATCCATTGAATTTATTACAATGCACAGTGCCCAACTACCCACATTCCCTGTGTGCATGTCCACATGGACCCAGTGTACAATGTGTCACTGACACATATCTATCGACGTCCCTGTGGGTCAGAAGTATTCGTCAATCAGTGATTGGCGTACTGCACGGCCATCTTGTGCATCATGTACTGGCAGGGGTGCTGCTTCTCCTCCGTCTTCATCCTCATCATCCTCACCCGGTGCATGCATGCCAATGTCAGGTGGCAGTGGTACATTTCTCCGGAAGCACATGTTGTGCAGCATGACACAGGCCATGGTGATCTTCGCCACCTTCTCAGGCCTATAAACAAGTGCTCCACCAGACCTGCTTAGGCAGCGGAACTGCGCCTTCAACAGGCCAAAGGTCTGCTCAATCACAACATGGGTACGGGTATGTACCCGATTGTACTCCTCTTCATGGCTGTTCTGCGGTTCCATATAGGGGTAAGCAGAAACAGTTCAAGGTATATCCTCCACCACCTGCAAGCGAATACAAATAGGTCTATGTGAGTCACTCTGAGCTGCCACCTTCAGGATTCACAGCCATGGCTGCAGCTATTTGCTGTCGACATGCACATGTCCCTGTGCGTATGCACAAATATTATTTAGATGCATTCTATACTGCAATATGGTGTGGTAGTCTGGATGGCATTGTACAGATGATGCAGGTTGTATTCTTACATGCTGATGCGGATGTACTGTGGTTGCAGGACAATGTTTTGCCTCACATTTTTCATTTTGATGTGTATGCGACACTGTGCATGGTCACACTAGCCACATTGGCACAGTTGCAATCATGTTTAGTCATGCATTGCTTGACATACCCATGGTGGCCAGGTTGTGCGTCTTACATGTTGTCATTGATATACGGCATTGCTCCAATGTGTGCCAGTGATGTGCCATGTTCGGTTGGGAGGTTCAGGTCAGGTGTCTTTAGCTCTGTGTGCATTCTCCACTCACTGCCCATTCCCACCCAGGTGGAGTATGCATCCCCCACCCCATTCCCACCCAGGTGGAGTATGCATCCCTCCCCATTCCCACCCAGGTAGAGTAAGCATCCCCCCCATTCCCACACAGGTGGAGTATGCACCCCCCTCATTCCCACACAGGTGGAGTATGCATCCCAACACATCACAACCCCGATGCACTGCCATGGGCCAGTCAGGCAACTCACCAAGCAACCAGGTACGTCGTCCAGCATGTCGCTCCATGTGACGGGGTAGCGTGGAGTTACGCAGCACCATGGCATCATGTGTCGATCCGGGATATCGGGCACAGCAATGTGTGATGATCTTGCTGGAGTCACATACCATCTGCACATTGTTGGAGTGGTATTGCTTGCGATTGCGGTACACCGCCTCTATGGCATGGGGGACTACCAATTCTACATGGGTGCATTCGAGGGCACCAACACAATTAGGCATGCCTTCCAGTGCATGGAAGCTTACTTTGGTGTCGGCTATATCCTGGGCAGTCCGTGGTATGGATATGTGGGTGCTAGTGTGCTTCAGGAGGGCATCCAGCACTTGGGTCAGCATGGGTGAAAACAGTGGTTGCGAAATGTCATGCAGCTGGCCCACTGTGTGCTGGTAGGTGGCTGTGGCCAGGAAGTGGAGCACAGACACCACCTTTAGTAGCGGGGGATGGCAGTGTGTATTTCTATGAGACTGACAATATTGTTGTGTATCATGTCCACAATGGTGGTAATGGTGTCCCGGTCCAACCGGTACAGGGTGTGGGTCTGCTCAGGGGTTAGATTGAATGGACTGGGCCTGATGCGAGGGATTGGTGGCTGCCTACGAGGTACTACTGGCTGCACTGGTGGTAATTGCTGGCCCTGTCTCACCTTCCTTCTCCTCCTGCGTCTCCTCTGTGCTGGCTGTTGCTGTGGCTGTAGTTGTTGTTGTAGCTGCTGTTGTTGCTGTATTTGTAGCAGTATAGGCATGTCCTCCAGCCACATGATTGCAACAGCTAGTGGTATCATTTTGGTGTAGGAAGGGGTGTGGTGTGTGGGTGTACTCCTTTTATACTGGGACAGGCTCCATTGACTCCACCTGTGGTGATTGTGTGCACCTGTGGCAGTTGCCTTGATTGCAGATTGCTGTTTATGGGTGGTCTGCGATGCCTGTATGGCCACCATCGTGCAGGCCCTAATTACCGCCTTCGGGATGCCAGTAATTGCATGCCCGCGTGAGCTGTGATGTCCTTCTATTACCGGCATCCGGGTATTTACTCCGCACGTGTACGTGCGTGTGCCGGTATGAAGGGGCACGGTACGGGCGATGGCGGTATTGGCAGGTTGTCGGGTCATTTTGCCCTGGACCCGTTAACAATGCCGGTATTAACATTCCTCCTTCCTTTTTTCATTACCTCCATACTCGTAATGAGGCCCACTGTTTTGGTTGGAGATCTTGACCCTGTTGACCATCCTGAGCTGCAGTCTTTACTGGCAGAAGGTGGACCCAACAGGGCAGACATCAGCAGAGGACAAATAGAGTGTCCTACTCTCGAAGGTCTTCGACAACAGGCTGTTAACCAACTTGATGGGCAAGAAGTTGGAAAGCATAGGTTAAGCTGGGAAGATGGCCTCTTCTACAGTGAACCAACAGAGTCTATCCCTGGGGACTGCAAAAGAATTGTAGTGCCCCTTGCCAACAGACTCCAGTTCCTACAGTTGCCCCATGAGATACCTTTGGCTGGTCATTATAGTTTCAAAAAGACCAAAGAAAGGCTCTCCTTATACTTCTACTGGCTTAAGATGCGTTCAGAAGTTGACAAATTCTGTAGGGGCTGTCACACTTGCCAAACCTCTGGCAAGAGTAGAGCCAAGAATGTGGCACCCCTGGTGCCTCTCCCAGTGGAGGGTGTTCCTTTTGAGAGGGTGGGCATCAACATTGTTGGTCTCCTTGACCCTTCTACATCTTCATGGAACAGGTTTATCCTGGTTGTAGTAGACCATGCTTCAAGATACCCAGAAGCCATACCTTTGAGAACTGTTATGGCTCAGGCTTTGGCTAAGGCTCTACTTGGTATTTTTACCAGAGTAGGGTTTTCTAAGGAAGTGATATCCGACAGGGGATGCAATTTTATATCCCACTACATGCAAGCCATGTGGAAAAACTGTGGTGTCACTTACAAGTTCTCTACAGCCTACCATCCACAGACAAATGGACTGGTAGAGAGGTTTAATAGTACTATGAAGAGCATGATAGGTGCTTTAGAGGAACCCCTTAAAAGAAAGTGGGACCTTCTACTGCCATGCCTTCTCTTTGCTTATGGAGAAGTCCCTCAGGAGGGAGTTGGTTACAGTCCCTTTGAACTTCTCTATGGCTATCCAGTCAGATGTCAATTGGCCCTGATTAAGGAGAGGTTGGAGAGTGCTCCTTCCCCCAAGCCAGTCAGAGTGACTGACTGTGATAGGTCTCCGGAGGAGAATGTCACACATGATGGCAGAAGCTAGTGATAACTTAAAAGCAGGTCAGGCTCTGGTCAAACATTGGCATGACCAGAAGGCCAGCAGGGTTCAGTTTACTCAAGACCAGCTTGTATTAGTTATGGTGCCAACAAGACAGAGGGCCTTGCAGGACAAATGGATAGGACCCTTCAAGGTTGTGGGCAAACTTGGAGAGGTAAACTATTTGGTGGACTTAGGCAGACCTAAAGAGGCTCCCAGAGTCTTTCACACCAACTGTTTGAAGGCATATGTCTCGAGACCAGAAGTGGGAGCTTTGCTTCTACCGTCAGCTCAAGAGGAGGAGGAGAGTGCACCTCTACCTGACCTCCTCAGAGGCCAACCTTTGGATGAGAAAATAGAAGGAGTCAATCTCTCTTCTCAACTGACATCTGAACAACAGGTGGAGTGCCAAGTTCCTCTAAATCAGTTTGCCTCCCTGTTGTCACTTTCACCATGCTTGACCCCTTGGGGCCAGCATGATATCCTCACTGGTGACTGTTTACCTGTGAAAAGTAGAGGTTACATAATGTCAGAACATGTGGGATCCCACATCAAAGGAGAAGTCAACAAGATGCTTGATCTCGGGGTTATATAGCCTTCTACAAGTCCATGGTCTAGTCTAGTTGTTCCAGTACCAAAAGCAGGATCCAAGGAGTTGGGATTCTGTGTGGACTATAGAGCTCTAAATGCAGTCACTAAAACTGATGCCCATCCTTTGCCAAGGGCAGATTAACTGGTCGATAGACTTGGTTCAGTCAAGTACCTCAGTACATTTGATCTGACGTCAGGCTATTGCCAAATAGCCCTGAAAGACCATGCGAAGGAGAAGGCCTCTACCAGTTCAAGGTTATGCCTTTTGGATTAAAAAATGCACATGTTGCATTCCAAAGAATGGTCAATCAAGTTCTGAATGGGATGAAGGACTTCTGCATGGCATACTTGGATGACATTGCAGTGTTCAGCCCTACATGGAAAGAACATATTGATCACTTAGGATATGTTTTGCAGGCTCTTGAGCAGGCCTATCTGACCATAAAGGCAAGCAAATGTCAAATGGGTCAGAGCAAAGTGGTCTACCTTGATCATGTGGTAGGAGGAGGTGAAATAAGGCCATTGCATAGCAAAGTACAAGCTGTACAAAACTGGGCCATCCCTACTATTCAAACCCAAGTGAGAGCTTTCCTAGGTCTCAATGGGTACTACAGGAATTTCATAGAGAGCTATTGGACCATAGCTTCTCCCTTGAATGTGATCTCCTCTCCAAAATTCCCTAAAAAGTTTAGATGGAATGAGGAGTGCACTTAAGCATTTGAAAACCTAAAGAAAGCCCTTTGTCAAGCTCCAGTCCTCCTAAGAGCTCCTGATTATCACCAACCCTTCATTGTGTAGACCGATGCCTCCAATACAGGTATAGGTGAAGTCCTTCGTAAACTGGATGAGAAAGGTAGGGAGCACCCCATTTGCTTCATCAGTAGGAAACTGAAGGAACCAGAAACAAGGTGGGCAACCATAGAACATGAAAGCTTTGCCATTGTGTGGTCTCTGAAGAACTTCAGAGCATACTAGTATGGATCTACTTTTGTGATTCAGACAGACCACCAACCCTTGAGATGGTTAATGCAAATGAAAGGGGAAAACCCAAAACTTCTGAGAACGTCAATCAGCCTGCAAGGGTTTGATTTCACCATTGAGCACAGAGCAGGATGTCACCACCAAAATGCTGATGGTCTCTCTAGGATGTTTTTAACCGACTAGAGGTAGAGATTCATCCAGGAGTGGATTCAATCCTCCTTTCCCTTAGTCTGGAGGGTATGGGGGGAGTGTTAGGCAGAATTCTCCAGAATGGCTAATTTCCCTTACCTACTGAGTCCCTCAGCAGCTTTGCTGGATTTCTAGGATTTATTTCTTTTCACCTGGTAAGAGTGTGAGCCTTTTTTTCCACTCTTACATGTGTTTTTGCTGTGTGTGTTTTAACTCTCTTGTGTTCATAGACTGTGGAGCCTCACCTACTCCATAGGCATTATCTTTTTACCCTGTGTTACACAGCACCTTCAGTGCAGTGACACAGGGTTGTCTTTTAGACTTCCCAACTCAGACTCCATTTTCTGGGACTGACTACTGTCTCCCAGATCATGTAAAGTTGCAATTGACTTTATTAGTCTCTTTAAAATCCACAGACCCAGTGCAAACTATTTTACATAGAGTACTGGAAAGGGTTAATACTTATCCCTTTTTGTCTGTTTCTCTTTGAGCCTTGTTTCGCTGCCTTTTCATCAATACTTGGCTGGTGGCAGTGGTAACTACCCTATTTTTCCTACCGCAGTTATCTTAAAAAACCTTGGTATTGTTTTAGGCTATCTTGGTAGCCTCGAACTTAAACCCGCTGGGCCATATACGTTTTTATACAGTCCTGGCTGGGTTTATTCACCATTTCTTTTTGAAAATGTATTTCTCGTGTTTTACTCCGCACGCCAAACCAGGTTCGGTTCCTTTGTTCACCGTCTTCTTGCGGGCTTCTCCACAGAGGTCCTCCTTGGGCGCCTGAAAGTCTGGGTAGGCAGGATGTGAGGGAGGGGTTTTAGGACCCCTGCCATGGGTTCCCTTGGTAACCCAAGTCACACTCCTGTTTGATTGGCTAGGTGACTGTCCCACCAGGACAGCCACCCTGCTGTGTGATTGACAGCCAGGCTGTGTGAATGGGGGAAAACTGCATAAAAAGCAGGTCTCTGGGATTGAAAGGCAGAGTCGCCACCGGAACGAAAGAACCGATGAAGAGCTGACAGAAGAGGACCCCCTACAACAACTGAACCGCCCGGTGAAGCCCTGCTGCAGGTCCGAATCTTCAGATTCCAATGACAGAGAAGATCTACCAGGAATCTTCTTCCCCTGAGCTGGTGGAACCAACCAGTTCGCCCAAACTGCAAGCCAGGACTCCCTCGTCTGGTCGAATTTGTGGTACAGAGCTACAGTGAACCAGATAGCCAGGAAGGTCGGCCCCTGCTTGGGTTTTAAGGAGCACACCTTTTATTTGTTGCTTTGCTCTGCTGCTGGTTTCTTCCCTGGGCAGTGCAGGACCCTCCAGACTTCCTACTTCATGTCAGTCTCTTCAGGAACAGCGAGCCTGCAGGACCTGCCAGGAACGTCCGCCTCAGCTACAGCTTCTTCTCCATTTAAAGGTACTGCGCAAATCCGATTGTTTGTTTCGTCCAGCCGCGGTGAAGGTGTGTGAAACCTTTAGCCAATCCGAGGGCTTGTCCTTCTCTACTCTTTAAACTAACTTTTCTGCCAACCAACTTCGCCTGGAACTCTTGGCAAATACTTAACCGCGAACTACCCTGAACTGTGTGATCTTGAGCAAAAGACATTTGTCCTATTGACTTTGGCCCTAAGCCTTTTTTTATTTGATTCCATCAGTGTAGTTCCTCTTTCTAGATTGCCCTGCTTACTTACCGGTTGGTGCTGCTCAATTTGTATCTAACTTTGTCTTTCCCTCCCTTTTTAAATAGTTGGAGGGCCATTTTGCTCACACTTCATTTTTTAGCTTAACTTGTCCAGAATCTATTGGGAGTGGTGTGGTGTATTAAGAGTGTGATTTTGCAACTGCTTTACTTTAGTGAAATGTTATACAACTGATGTGTAAGTAAATGTATATTCTTTTATTCAGAAACCTTGAGTCAGTGTTTGTTTGAATCATAGTAATTGCTGTCCTTTGCGTAACTATTGATACTGCTCACTTGCTCTTGAGATAAGTCTGGCTACCCAGCCATCACTAACACTTTACTGTGTAGTACAGGCTTGTACCAAAGGTGAATTTGTACTGTCACTTGTAGTCTTAATTGTGTGTGGTGTTCCCAAAGGGTACTGTATATAATTCTGCCTAACACATGTTGAGACTTTTCTCTGTTTAATCCCAATACTGTGATTAGAAAGTAATATTGAACCAGTTGTGAATGTGGTTTCAAAACTAATATTTGTGACTCTACTCTAGCCAACTATACGGCAATGCATTCTGACAAGTGTAAATGACCACCATCTTTATGTTTTACTTACAGTACAGTTCTTTCATCTAATGTTTTAAGAACTGTTTATCCTTGTGAACTTGTTTTTGTTAATGATTAAAATAGTTTTTTAACAACTGAAAGTTATCCAAACTTTTACACCCTACCAGACAACTTTTGCCTCTATCTTCTATGTTCTGTATAACTTGTTCCGAGTATGCCATATATGTGTTGGCATAACTGGGAGCCATTGCAGTGCACAGTGATGTACCTGCTATTTGGATGAAGTAACGATCTGCAAACCTGAAGAAATTGTTGCTCAACATGATTCAGTAAGCTCAAGACAAAAACGTTGTCTGCAGGACATTCTGGTGGTGCCAAAAGTAACCATTCTACTGCTTCAATTCTGTGTTGATGAGGGATATTGGTGTTAAGACTGGCCACAACCAATGTAAACAAAATATCCTTGCCACCTTCAAACTAAGTTTTTTACATTTTAGTCAGGAAACAATTTGCATCCCTAAGGTAGGTCTTAGTCTTCTGCACTAGTGGCTGAATCACAAGGTCAATATATTTGGCTAAAGGTTCCAATAAACTATTGGTAGCCACGATTATAGGATGACCTGGGGGATTAGTCAAATTTGTATGGATTTATGGTAAGATGTACAAGACAGGCATTATTGGATGTTCATTGATCAAAAAAGCCTTTGTATCGTGGTTGATAAATTCGGTGCTCGCTGCATCATCCAGTACTGTCCTGGTGATTGTGCTCACTTGGTCAGTTAGATCACAATCAACTTCCATGTATGTATTTGTGTCACTTAGCTGGGTTTCAATTTCTTGTTTGTATTTGTCAAGATCCATAATATTCAAAGCTCCTCCTTTATCAGCTGGGTTTAGTATAATGTCAAGTTGCAACTATAAGTGAGTTAAGGCTTGCTGTTCTCGATTTGTGAAGTTCCCTCTCCTACTTTTTTGGAAAATATTTTTTTTAAGGTCATTTAATACATATCTTTGGAAAGTGCCCAATGTAGAATTTTGTATGAGTGGCATACATTTACTTTTAGGATGTAATTCCAGGTATTGGCTCTCATCTTCTGATTTGCTTGACTCTAGAGGGTCAAAAAATAGTTTTGGTTTCATCTTTCTAAACAGTCAAAAAAAGTCAATGTTTTCTTTTAACAGAGAACTGTTGAAGGGCGGAACAAAGGAGATTCCCTTGTGTGATGTTTTCTTCTGAAATTGAGTCAAATGGTATGATGAAATATTGACTATTAAATCTTCTTCGGGGGGGATGTTACCTTCCTTTGAGGATTTTTTCTTCCTGCTTCTTCATGTAGCCTGCCTCCATCTAAAAACAAACTTCCTGTGGCTGTCGCTAACCCCGATCACTCAATTGTATCACTTTGTGCAGATGGCCCTTGTCCCCCTTCTGGGGTATTGTCAGAACTCGCAAAGGGTAAACCTACTCAGCTTCTGCACTGGATACATCTGAAGAAGATGTTCCAGAGTGTGGTTTACGCAGAGCTCTTGTGAAATTGGGATTTGTTACTCTTGATTATCTATGGTAGTAGTATTGTTTCCAGGAATATACAATGTCTAGCTTGTAATCAAGTGTATCTCTTCCGAATGTTCACATTTTTTAGACTCAATTTCATGTGTGTAACAGTCTAGTTTTTGATGGATATCCTCTAGCATAGACTACAGAACATTCCTATCTTATTACGGTTGAACCCCTTCAATATTGTTCTGATAAATATGTTTTAAGCTTTATCCAAGTGAATGTACTGTAACAGCGCCACGATGCCTCAGGGCCGTTGTGTGCTTTATAAATTTAAATAAATACATAAATGGATGACAATTCTTCTTTAATTAGGATTGGTACGAGTGAAGACTTGCTGAGTTCAATGTTAGTTTCTATAGTGTGTAGTGATTATGCCAATTCTTCCATTGTTAATAGGATCGGATCAAGAGAGCACTTGTTGAGAATCAATCTTCATCTTTTTACAAATTCTGGGTCCTCTTTGCATAGAGTTGGTTCTAGGTAAATTCTTAGGCCTCTGGTGATCCTTTGGGCAAATGTTCTATTTTATTTACAAGTTCTTCAGGTTTTTAGTTTTAGTATGTTGTAGCTCATCGCCTCTAGTTTTAATTAAATTAAAAATGCTTACAGCTTCCTCTTCTGAGAAAGCTAATGTACCTGCTCTATTGGTAGTGAGTGCTTCAATGTGAGAAAAGGACATTGCTTCAAGTGATCACATTAGTAAATGGATGTGCAGCCCCTAAATGTTTAGCCAAAAACACTGAAATAAGATAATCGTATTGGGGGATGCACTGAGTAAAGTTTTCTAAAAAATTTGCAAAAATCTCTATCGTATTTCAGGTGCAACTGCTAAGGTTATCCCTGGCTAAAGAGAAAAATTCAAACAGAAGGAAAGTACTAGGAGTCATCCTAAATTATTCAGACGAATAACAGTGCACTTGTAGTATCCTATATCTTATAAATGATGTCTGAGTGAGTGCAAGAGCTGTGTTGGAATGCTAGTGGAGCTTGGAGTGTTGGGTGACCCAGGAATTCCAAAGAAGGTTGGAAACTTGTAGCTGGGCAGGGAACCAGGGTAGAAGCTACTGATCTTATCTCTCCTACTTTCTCAACTGAACCTGTAACTAAGAGAATAAAGTGTGTTCCTTTTCTACATACCTGGGTCAGCCTGGTTCCTGCTCCTTGTTGTTACTGGCCCAGGGTAGATTCTGCAGGGGGCAGGATACATCAGCACTCTTGTAGGGAACAGTCCCTTAGTCATTTCAATAAAGGTAGTTAAACGACTTTGAAAGTATAAAAACATTGTAGTTAATTTTGTATTAATCCATGTATTCTGTGCTCAATCATAAATTATAAATGTTGAAATTTCATAATTGTCAATACATAACATGCAAGTACTCAAAATTAACAAATCAAAACACAGTTCCTAACATAATTTGAACTGTTATAGCAATTCGTCTGTTCATTAAATTGTGAAAACATTAATAGATAATCTGAGTCCAATGTGAAAAACTCTGAATGTGCACAGTGTATGTTCCACTGTCCTATTGAGGGTTTCCTATCACTACACAGTTCGAGATGTAATCTCTTCATCAGGTGATATAAACTCAAATTCTTTCTGAAAAATAAAGAAAAGAGTTAATGTTTAAACTCTAATCTCTGGGCGAGTAATGTCAGCATAGCCTGTACATTTCGGTTGTGGTTTAAGTATGGTGAGGAAAAACTAACCTGATGTTCATGTATTACGTCACTACCACCATTATGGTGTCTGTTGAATGTCACTATAAACAGCTGAGCCCCAGCTGAGACTTGTCCAATCAGGACAGATGTTATGTAGTCCCTGTGGGATTAAAATATGAGTTCAGTTCAGTGGCTAATGTGTGGTAATGGTATCTAAGTAAAACGTCTCAAAAGTGTAAGAATGATAGATGTTAACCTACTTATGTCTGTAATGCCAGGCATCCAACTGTACTGTTGCTGTTCACTTTCTTCCCACTAGAGGGGTCGCTGCAAAGTGGATAAAACAACTCACTATTTTCACATTGACTGCTCTAAAGATTCTCTTGCAAGTGTTCTATTCTTTCTAATATCCCCCTAACTCTATTTCATACCTGGTCACTCAATTTGAAGAGTTCTGTCAGGGAAGCGCGGGCGGATACAGCTGCCAAAATGCAGCCTCCAGTCCTGCGATTGCTTAAAAATAGGAGAAGTCTCGTGACCTATGTGATACGTCTCTGGTGATACCTGAAATGACTAAAATAAAGATAGCCAACTTAATAAACGAACATGTTTGCAATTACTGAAGATTGATGCAGGTCGGTATAATATTTAAAGTACACTGTCTTGCTGTCCGGTCTGGCCTCGTGGAAAGGAGTTTTGCCAAAGATTACGGTGCAAGTGTGGAAAGCCACTCCCTCCTACCCAGCTTTCCCATATCTTCACAGGTGCACGTGCATCGCGCGCATTTGTGAAAGTACTGCAGAAGTACACTGCCTTGCTATCTGCTCGTATGCGACAGCAATAGCATAGCCTTGGATTGTATTGCACCCCACCTTTTCTTCTCGCCAGCTGTAGGAGTCTTAGGTATTTGAAAAATGTATGGCACATCATAATAACATCATAACAACCTGTGGAGGTTGTTGTCTCGTTGCCAGCTCGAGCGTGACTTTCTTAATCCTGAATTTCACGGTTTAAACTGCTATCTGTTAGTGGATAATTAGCAATTAGCTTTTTGAAGCTTTTTGAAGGGATTCTGTCAGTGTTGTTTTCGCTCTTCACTCTTTTGTAGTTTTGCGACCTGGTGTCGCTCTGTTTAAATCTTATAGCCCGAATATAATTACTGATTGAACGTTTTAATGTCTCTGTGAGCGAATAGTGATAAAGGAAAAAGGAATTAGTCTGTAAAACGCTTAGTTGTGCAGATAACCCTGGGTGAAGTGCACTGACCAGCATCTTTTCATCTTTAACATATTTCTCTCTATCTTAGACACCTGGCAGCTCGTACGTCTGCACGTTTGTAGCCAGTGCCCAGGCTATCGCATTCTGTCCTGTGCTGCGGCTGCCGCTGCTGTGTTATTATTTCAATTTACCACCATTTTTATTATAGCCTGCAGCATTCAGCCCACAGTTTGTAGATTCGTGTTGATAGATTGCCATTGTCAGCTCCTGACAGTGGTATTATTGGTTGGTTGTTAGTTTCTTTGGACATTTTGACTTGCTTGGTGTTTACCAACCTGAAGCAAAGTTCACAATTGCACTATACACGGTGAATATTGAAATATTCACATTGAACAACCTATATACAACATATTGGAGAAATTGGTATAGAAGTGGACACAAGTAAAATCTGCAAATAGAAACATAGAAACATAGAAGCACAGAATACATTGAAAATAGAGACTTGTAAACATATCCCTAAACTGACATGAAGTGCCCACTCCTGGAGGAGACTAAAACGAAGGGAGAAGTCAGCCTGCATGAGGTGTTGCGTGAAAGGCGTATATGTCTTCCAAAAATGATTATTAATGCAAAAACGTCTGGTATCTCTTGTAAATAGTTAACAGAAATCTTTCCCCAAAAAACTGTTTTGGATGTGCAATCTGAGAATAAGGCAGCGAGAGAACTGGTTGTAGATCTAACTAAACAGCTGGGATGTGTAAACTCCAAATTGTTGGATGATGTAATGTTGGGTTTTTCCAAGTCCCAGACTAGTGAGGTGAATAATCAGTCTGAGCCACAAGCATGTGCATGAGATAAGACATGTAATAAATGTGAGGGTGTATTGCCTAATAGGAATGGTGACTAATTAGGTAAGCAAAGGATGTGTGAGAAAGAAAGTACCATTATCACACCACCGGAGGGTCAAAAGGCACAGGGTGATAAGTTGGTGTCTGTGGTAGACGCAAGTAATCATGAAGTACAGGCAATGGTTCATAAAGTAAGCGTGTTAATGAACAGGTTAATAACTGTCTTGATTTGGGAAGAAGTGACTTAGAAGAATTAGACATAGAATATCTTGGTAACATAATAGCGCTATCAGCATCAGAAGTGACATCCACCCCAGGATTTGTGTTGGGTGCGCCCAGACAGTCTGGTAGCCCCTTAGTAAATTCCATTCCCAAAGCTAGTGATACATGGAAAGCATATCAAACTGATGGAGAGAGTGAATCAGTGTTTGGTTTCTCAATTAACTATGGGAAGAATGCCCCAGCGATATCCAAAGCTATCGCAGACCGAGTGAATCAAGTGATAATACAGATGAAAGTGCAAATGATAAAAGCATGTCGTCCGAATGTTTTATGCATTTGAGAATCTGTTGAAAACCCTGATAGCCAAATGTGAGGGCCTGGAGCAAAAATTGATATTCAAACATTGATGCTACATAAAAATCTGAATCCGATCCAGAAGATCACTTGTAATCGTAGCAGGTGTACATCCCCGATTAGATCTAGAGGGCAAATTGCACCAGAACCAAAGATGGAGGCTACGATAGATCCCATAGGTATGAAAGGAGTTGACAAGTAACACGTCTCAGAGGACAAAAGGTAAAAAGAGTAAAGACTATGTTCATGTAAAATGTAATCGACCACCTATAAAACAAGCCTTTATGTATTAATAAAGTAAAACTATGTAAATATACTTAAAAAACCAAGCTATTTCCAAATGCAACTGGGAAGTCCAAAGATGTGATAAAACCTGGTAGAACACAACCCGCAGTGGTAGAAGTCATTAATAGGGATAGAAAAAATGGTATTAACCCGGCAGTGTCTGATACACAGCAGAACATTTCTTATTTACCTGCCGATGGGGCCCAAATGGAACCATAAAGTATTGCCTCAGAAATATATGTCTGGGATAAACCTTTGGTTCCTACCAAGTTTCAAACTACAATACCATATTTATGGCCATAACACTCTTGGAACTATACTCGTAAAATGGGTGGTAGTAGCTATACATTAGACAATAGTATTCAGGTAAAAGCCTTACAAATGTCCCTAGTATGTAAAGAGGGTAACCGGAAGCCATTGAACAGAGTTGCGGTTTTATGCATACTGCACTCAGTTGTACCCTTGAGAACTATCAGATCACGCGACATAAGGATGGTCGATCAGGTGGAAGTTGCCAATACGTACATCTCCAATACATCAGAAACCACCTCAGAGTATGTGATGACATATGAAATTGACTTATTGAGATTGGGTTACTCATGTCAAGTGGTGTGAATACCAACCATAAAGCAACATCCATTAGAACAATTGAAAGTTTGCCCACAAGCCAGTATCCCACAGTCTAAAACAGTTGGTTCTGGCACAGTAGGTGGGAATGATGTAAGTAGTAACAGTATTTCTGGTAGTAAGAAAGTACGAGAGGCAACAATAAACGTTGCATCGTTAGCAAACTTAAGTAGAGAAAATGGGCCAGGAAAAGAAGATCCAGCTAACATAGGATACTGGAAGTGGTTACCCTTAGCTTTTAAGTCTCACTTTATCTCGGAGTATCGCTGATATTTCCCTCCTTTACACATGGAACACCAGGGGACATGCTCATTTATTTGATACTGAAGGCCTAGTAACTATGTAAAACAAGTTATTATTTGTGGCACTACAGGCGACGTGGTGCACTGATAATATTCAATTCGATGGGCGGTGCACTGTTCAGCAAATAGCAGAGAAGGGGCCTAAAGGGAGACCCAAAGGTGGACTGATGATATCTGTAACATCGCCGTGGATAGTAACCACGATAGGCAAATCCACCCCATATATATTGGCCACCATGCTATCCCACAAAAACTAGAGATACTATTAGTCAATATCTATGATCCACCAGGTAGGAAGGCCACTAAAGAAAACATCAAAATGGTAGATAATATCCTCACAAATTACGGGAAAGACTACCCGGTGTGGATCGTAGGTGATCTAAACGCAAAAACTGGCGAAATGGATAGTGCACAGGAAACACTGAGTAACTATGAGTCACTCTTCATCACCCGGGGGGAACTAATAAACAAGGGAAAGCTTGGGGTAAGATGATGCTAAAGCATGGTCTATCCATGCTGAATGGGTGCACTACGAGTGATGCTAATCTAGCATACACCCGGGTTGACAGACGATCAGCCTCTACCATCGATTACATAATTGCTAACACCGGTGGTCATGCATACATACTTGATATGGGCATTGTGAGTCGCGACGAGAGTGGCCACTTTCCCCTATGTGCTCTCCCAGATCTCCCTTTGGTAAGCACAGTTGCTCCTATTTATGATACGAATGGACAGATATATATATATAAATGAAGGCGAAAACCGCATCATGTGGAACACAACCAATCTAGATAAAGCAAATAGGTTGGCAACCCATATACTACCAAGGTTTATCACTGAGAGTCACCAGGTCACTAATAATAGTGAACAAATGATTATTCCAAAGTTTGGTGCGATGGTGGGAGTAATCAGCGATCTTGTCCGGGAGAAACTGACATATTAATCCTCAAAAGAAAAATCAAATAGCAGAACTGGTAAAGATACATGTATTAGTAAAGCAAAAAAGATCATGCAGAATGAGATTGCGGTGACAACCTCATATGCCAATTTTGGATTGTCATCGATGCTTGTATCCCAAAAGGTAAACTACATAAAAAATTCCTACAGACGCTGGCTTCGTAGACATTTGTACAGTTGTGAAGTCGAGCGTTGTAAAAATAATTATCTTCTTGCACAGTCACATAACTCTACAGGTATATGGGAAATGATTCTCAGTGTTAGGAAAAGAGATTTAACTATAAATTGCATCACATAAAAGGTATGGACAACTTACATAGGATCCACATTAGGACGTAAAGAACATAATGGTGACAATTTAAATAACTCTAGGGCTGCAGGTCCAGATGGGGTGTGCAATAGTCTATTAAAATTAGTCCTGGTATCGTGGACTACTGCATTGCTCATGTTATTCACAGAGATAGGAGTGCTCCGTGTGATACCTAAAACTTGGAATGTTAGCCACATTCTTATGGTCTATAAGAAAGGCGCATGGGACAATCCTGGCAACTTTAGAATGTTAGCAATGCTAGACATCCCGTCTAAAATATTTACACAGGTTTTGTTATAGGAGCTAAATGAGTGGATTAGTGCTAACAATATACTGCCAATAAACCAAAGTGGGTTTAGGCAAAGGTCAAACACTATGCATAATCTGGTTCTATTAACTTTGGTGATTAAGTACACTGGGAAAAGGAGAAAGTTGAGCGTCTACTGTGCTTTTATAGATTTCACAGCAGCGTTCGACTCAGTCCTTAGGAATCGCCTGTGGAAGAAATTAAGTGAATGGAACATCCCGTTAGGGCTGTTAAAAATGTTAATGCTGGGGAGACCACCATCGGGACTCGAAAGTAGAGTCAAAGCGCTGATAACCTCTTTATTTGACAACGCAAATCCCCCCGAGCTGGAAATTGACAGGATTCACAGGGCAGGAGGACGTCTGAGAGGCCCACGGTCAGTCCTCATAAAATGCCACTACTATAGACAGCGGCAGGAAATCTTACAAAGAGCAAGGGAAAAGCAACCAATAGAATTCGAGGGCTCTAATGTGAAACTCTACCAAGATCTCTCTGCAGCGACTCTGAGCAAAAGAAGAGCGTGTCGTTCCCTTACCATCTGGCTACAAGAACGGGGAACCCGCTACCGTTGGGGTCATCCCTTTTCCTTGTCCTTTGAATACGGAGGTGAGAGTTACAAACTCACTTCGGAGGAGGAGGAGGCCAAAAGGTCCCTTCAAGCAACGGCGACAGGCCCAGAAGTAGACGTCCACAGGAGACCCACTGGCCCCCTACAAGACACCACGCCTAAGTCCCCAAGAAGAGGCTGGGCTCCAGCAAAGTGGAAATACAAGCGGCTCAACACGTCCTGAAACAGATAGTCTCTGAGTTCTTTCTTGATTTTTTCTTCTCTTCTTTTTCTTTACCCATGCATCATCTGAAATGGGTTGAAAGGGGCTTCACAATACTTTAAGTACCAAATGTCCCCACCTTGCACAGGGACTCAGAGACTATAGTAGCACTCCCTGGGGACAGTCCACTCTAGTGTTTCATGTAAAAACTGCAAGGAAACGTAATGAGGAAAAGAATGTTAAAGTTTTGACTGTTTCACCGCAAGTTGTTCTCGCCGTTTAGTCCTTTAAGAATGTTCAAAGTTCAGATCATATTCCTGGAGAAGGGCCCCACCACCAGAGTGGCTCTTCTTTTTGTAGGGCGTCTCTTTCTTTGGGAAATGCTGACTCCGTTTTTTTCCAATGGGAGGGGAGGGGTGTAGGGTAAGGGACTCTCTCATCTAGGAACAAGGAAGCCTCAAATTTACGACCTCACATCTTTTCAACTGAAAGTATCCAAACCATTCGTACAATTTTCCACACGTGCTTTCCAGCCATCCACTAGTGACATGATGCGCTATGGTTCCACACTTGCTAAACAAACACCAATATGGCAACACATGATAGTGTAGTTTTCGGGTCCCTCAATGTTAAGGGTCTCAATTTGCCACAAAAATGCTCAATGTTAGCACGTCAATTCAGACTCTCGAGATTAGACGTGCTGTTTGTACAAGAAACTAAATATGCCCAGGGAGGGGAACGCAGGATCATCAGCAGGGAAATCGGAACACTGATTGGGCCTCTGGGACCCAGAAAAAAGTGGGAATTCGTATTTTGTGTAGGAGTTCTTTAGGCCTCCAGATAGAGATGGTACATAGGGACACCCAAGGTAGATATGTAACCCTGTAGGGAAAACTAAAGTCACGCGCGGTCACTCTTTGATCTACTTACGCCCCTAACTAAAACCAATTGCACTACTTCGAATCTCTATTTGAATTTTTGGGGGAATGGCGAGAGGGCACACTAGTGTGCGGGTGGGGGCCTTTAATGCTGTGGCAGATCCCGTTTGGGAATGGAAGTCAATAAAACAAGACGCCCACCCACCAAGTAGTCTACAGGGGGACAGATTCCGAAGCCAACTGAGGGAACATCATCTGATAGATTCCTGGCGCACAGTGCACCCAGGGGTGAGGGCCTTTACTTTTCATTCCCCCCACCACACATATTCCCATATAGATTACGTATTCGTGGGGGCGGAATGTGAAAGTGCCGTGCTCGGCACATCTATAGAAATTGTCGCCTGGTCTGATCACGAGCTATGCACATTAGACCTAGATCTGGGACCCTCCCATGTGGTAGAACGGAGATGGGCCTGCAAAAACTACCTCTGCAAGGACCCAGTGTTCAAGGACACTCTCTCCGACTCCATAAAATACTACTTCACAATGAATGAAATAGGTGGGATGTCACTGAACTTGTTCTGCGAGGCAGGGAAAGCCATAATAAGGGGAATCTTGATAGCCGAAGGGACACATCAAAAACAAATTAGGGTGAGGAGGGAAGAAGAACTCAACCGCGAGATCTTGCGACAGGAACAAGACCTCCGCAAACACCTGACACATGCAGACACCATTCTAGACCAGATCAAAGATCTCAGAGAAGAACTAAAAGACATCTGGAATGGCAAAGCACTAACACAACTAAAATATGTTAAACAAAAATTCTATGGAAAAGGCTATAAAGCTCATACAATGCTAGCCAACTGTCTACGCAAACAAAGAGCGGATAGGGCGGTATACAAAATCAATGAAGAACAATGCACAGCGCTCACTGACCCCCATGAAATCGCAAAACGCTTCTCTAAATTTTATACGACATTGTACTCCGCAAAGGGAGAAAGCTGGGGCCCAGAAATTGCAAGCTACCTAGCAAAACTGCCACATCCCCCGATAACACAAGAACATTTGGAAATGCTAAACAGCCTGATTACCACCATAGAGGTCCAAGGTGCCAGCCAACCTAAAAGCAGTCTCTGCACTGGGGAAAGATGGCTACACGCCAGCCCTTTATAAAACAAATAGTAACACTCTCACCCCTTTTCCCACTAAACTTTTCAATTAAATTCTGACAACAGGACAAGCCCCTCGGTCATTTACTGAATCAGTAATAATAGTGATCCCCAAGGAGGGGAAGGACGCCTCAGAATGTTCGTCATACCGCCCAATCTCACTTGTCAACGTGGACGCGCAGATCTATTCTAGTATTCTAGTCGCCCGCTTAGCCCAAGTCCTTCCCGAACAGGTTCACACTGACCAAGTCGGATACGTGAAAGGTAGGCAGGGGGCGGATAATATCCGAAAGACCCTAGATCTTATGGCTGATTCTAATGATGCAGAAGACTGCCTCATTCTGCTATCAGTTAATGCTGAGAAGGCATTCAAACGGGTCGAATGGCCCTTTCTATAGGCAATGATGAACCGGTCAGGCTTGGGCGAAGCCTGGACTCAAGGCGCCAAAGCATTGTATAGCAATTCCTCAGCTAAAGTCTCAGTTAATGGCATTGCCTCGAGTCCTTTCACACTGTCATGTGGTACGAGGCAAGGCTGCCCGCTATCCCCCTTATTATATGCCCTAGTGGTGGAACCCTTCACCCAGGTGGTTCGAGCCAATCCTCTAATTCATGGGATGACACGGAGGATGGGGGAAGAATACAAGCTAGAAATGTTTGCAGTTGATATCCTGTTGTACCTCACTTGACCGTTAGACTCAGACCCCGCTGTCTTTGATGACTTGAAGAAATACGGAGGAGTTTCGGGGTTCCAAGCAAATCTACAAACAACAATAGCAGTTCCCTTGAAACCAGACTCCGAAATTCCACCCCGTTTGGTAGCAGAGTGGGGCTTTCAAGTGCAAACACACGCTATTAGATACTTGGAGGTGGAGAACACAGTCCCCCTAGCAAATCTCTTTGATGCAAATTACATCCCCCTGTGGAATACTATTAAATATGATCTCAACAGATGGGCCAAATTACATCTTTCCTGTGCAGCGCGGTTCCCCTCCATAAAAATGAACATTCTACCCAGATTCCTATTCCTTTTCCAATCCATCCCAATGATCATCCCCGATACCTTCCTCAGAGATGTTAAGTGTACACTTTTAGAATTCCTCTGGGCAAATACGAAACCCAGAGTCCCGTACACAACTCTCATTCTGCCAAAGGAGATGGGAGGCATGGGATACCCGGATTTAGCAGAATATTATAGAGCCTCCCAACTTTGGATCCTTTCAGACCACCTGTGGGAAAACCCTGAAAAGCAATGGGTGTCCCTGGAGAACACTTCTTTTGCACCAGTCACGCTTGGAGAATGGTTATGGGTCCCTCTCTCTGCCATGCCCCAAAGGTTTCGAGAACACTCAGTCTTATCTGAGTTATGCTCATTGTGGCGTCCCTTGCGCCTCATGAAGGGGGTCACAACATGTCCATCCCCCCTGAGCTGTATCTGGTCTCCCCCATACACAACCACCTGAGCAAGGTTCTCCGCTTCCAACCCTGGTATGAAGCAGGACTGGTGAGAGTTGGGCAAATGTGGAGAAAGAGCTCCTACATTTCCAAGGATTAATTAGAGGAAGCCTTGCATGCGACCATAATTCCCCCCTTGCTATACCTCCAATTGTGAAGCGTCCTTAGCGATCCATGCTGGGGCTGTTCCCTTCAACTCCCTCTCACACCATTCAAACATATACTCAGCGTACCCCAAACCACTAGAGGCTTGATAGCCCATTTGTATAAAGCACTGATCGCTAGGGGTCATCTTGCATGCCCCACATCTGAAACCAAATGGGAAACAAACCTAGAGCTTGTAGTCCAGCCAGATGTGTGGAAAGCCATACATAGGCCTGTGTGGAGCTGGTCAGTATCTGTGCAGCATAAAATTCACAACGCACACCTTTTGACGCGATGGCACTACACCCCCCTACGGCTATCTAAGATGTTCCCAAGGACCTCCCCTTACTGCTGGAGAGATTGCGGGGATACCTGTGATTACTGGTACCAGTGGTGAAAATGTGGGAAAGTCCAGACATATTGGAAGGAGGTCATAGGGTGGATCCATGCAATAGATGGTATTACTAGAACACTCACACCGTTGTTAGTATTGTTTGGGGTTGAGTCAAATAGAGAGGATTCATATACAACACTCACGGACATGCCCCGAAACCTGTTGCTGGCAGCGAGAGTGTGCCTAATGATTTAATGGAAAAGTTTCACCCTACCCTTGAAAAGAGAATGGCTAATTAAAGCTCACTCAATCTATGAAATGGAAAGCCTCACTGCCACACTACTGGAATCCCGCACACAAATCGACTTGATCTGGCTACCCTTCAAAGAATATTACTCAGCATATTGGGACTCCCTCAAACTAATAGACTAACACTAATCATTGTGGTTTTAAGAACTACTTACTTGAAAAACAAGCGCACATTGCTACAAACAATTCTGGTCATACTGCATGTAAAGCTACTGTGGAACTGTAAATGTCTTCCAAGAATTACAACGTTACTCTTATGCCACAGAGGGGGGAGGGTACAGGGAGCGGGGCAGAGTGGGCATCCGGGGAGGGATAAAAAACAAGTTACGGTCTTATTATTGCCATTTGTCTTCAATGTGTTTAGATATGTGACCGCTACTGTGAAACTAACTTGTAACTCTGTCACACTTGTTGTAAAATCAATAAAAACCATTTTAAAAAAAAGAAATGTTAATGCTCCTATACTCTAATACAGTGGTACGCATCGGATTAGATGCAAAGTGAAAATTGTCTATCCTGATTCCCACTAGTTGCAGGGTTAAACAGGGCTGTATGGTTGCAGCCACTCTCTTTCATTTATACTTAACGGACATGCAACATGCATTTGTGATACCATCGACCTGCCCCATTAACGTTGGCATGTCGTGGGTAAAATGGTTTGCGTACGCCAACGATTTATTATTGTTGGATTATAATCCTGTAGGGTTAAAAAAGATGCTGAATGCACTGGCCGATTATTCTAAACACAAAAGGCTTACGCTTAATATAAGCAAAAGCAAAGTTATCTTTCCAGTAAAAAAATCCAAACAAATTAGTCTGGTCTGGTACATGAATAATGAAAAGCTGGTACAAGTGTGCCACTATAACTATTTCAGCGTAATAGTAGATGACAAATTAAGATGGGAGAGACAATGACTCTCAATTAGTGAAAAATGCAAAATATTGGCCAGTGCGATCAGTGTATTTGTTGGGAGAAACAATGTTTATTCAGCACATACTGTTTTAATGTTGTACACAGCAAATATTCGACCCATGCTCAGGTATGCCATTGAAATTTGGGGATACAAATATGTGACAAAAATGAAGAAACTTGAAGCCATGTTACTGCGCAAGTTATTGCGGCTACCAAGATGTATACCTACTGAATATTGTTATCTTGAGTTTGATGCGAAGAGTATTGAGTCTAAATTTATCAGAAGAATTGTTATGTGCTACATGAATCTCGCCACCTTAGCACATTATACTATTATTCCATATATGGAGGCATTTGAATGCATTGAGAACAGTAAAGAAATGGGCACAATTGGAAAAATCAAATATATGTACTTCAAATGGGCTGCTGGTTTTGTCAAAATCCAGAATGTAATCTCTACCAACAGTTTTAAGGCGGCCTCAAGAAGAAGTTGGCTATAGCTTGACAAGAAAGCTGTATTATAGAATTAGCAACGAAAGCACACATACTGCCAATATAGGATTGAACGAGAAATTAAACCTAAATATATTATGACCTTCCCAGCCCCAAGACATTTTGCTTTTACCCACTGATGAAATTTAATAATAGTGAGGATCTAGAAACGAAAAGTGCGTAGTTAGGTTTAGTGAAATCCAGGCGAATGTGCCGCTTATGCGACGATGAGGTAATAGAGTCCCTTGAACACTTGATGATATATTGTGAAAGTTTGTTGGAACTGCGATTTAAATATCTGAAATCTTATGATAACACGTCAGATATAAATAATCTTTCCAACATATGGCAACACTTTATGAAAGGGGATGATTGCAATCTTATTTATTATATGGTGTTATTTTATTTACGAATTGTGGAGATTTTCTACTGTTTTTTTAGAATTTGCAATCTTCATTTAATAATATGTGAATCTTAGAGAATAGTAGAAAGAACTTATAGTGTTGTTCAACCGAAACTAAAAGAATATCTAGGGCTTGTTAGCCTCTCACCTTGGACCTTGTACTATCCAAAACTTATTTAGAAGTGATGAATCTGGGAATATTAATGCTTTTAATTGTGTGATTTTATCTGTGAAACACTGTAGATGTTGTAATCAGTGTACCATGTATTGGAAAGCCTTTTAGAGTTTGTATTGTTATTGTTTGTATTATTTGTTGTATATACACAGCATGTTGGCTATAAGTATATTAATAATAAAACTTGCACTTGAATATTTAAAAATTGTACAGTTACACAAGTTCAATTCGTATGTGCATGCATTCCCATTATCTTCAGTAAACGTGTATGAATACACTGGAACGTATTGTCTCCTGTGTCTACACTGAAAACATAGTATTTCACTCACTGGACCATTACAATATTTGAACAGTGTCATGCTTTCTAGAGTCTCAATATAATGCATTTATGGTTAACTGCAGTTCAATCTGCTTTTTGTAATTGAAACCACAATGTTCTAGTTCAAATAATGATCATGCACAGAATTGGCTTAATAATACTGGTACATTGATTACAATATTCTGCAAAGTGATGTCATGCCAATGTTTAAACCTATATCATACAAATGTCTGAATACCGTCCATTCTTTAACATCGATAGATTCGGATATTAGAAGCAAACATGATACAAAAGGTTATCTCACTAGGTGGGGTTAAACTTCAGGTAAATCCAGTCATTTGGTACATATCATGACTATCCAAATTTCATGTGGAATTCCTTATCTTAATTAATATCCACTTTTAGGTTAGAATGTTTCAAACAAAGTATTCGGCTAGTATGTAAATTGTTAATCTAAACTTCACCTAATCTTGGATATTTTGTACTAGAGATGTTCTGCAGCAAAGGGAAAATGGCAATGGAAGTATTGTAAACAAATAATGTCTAGTCATATTATGTATTCATCCGTCTAGGCTTTAATGTTTCCAAGCGCTCAGTCCACGCTATCTCTTTTTGGTGTAACATTCTAACTAAGTCACCTCCCCTTCGAGGTTGCTTCAACTGTTCTAATATCACTACTTGCATTTGAGACACTGTGTGCCGAAATTCATTGAAATGTTGGGCAACTTGAGATCTGTCTGAATGGGTTCAAATGGTGGACTTGTGTTCTGTCCAACATGTCTTAGCTTTGCGGGTGGTTATGCCTACATAATAGATACCACAAGGGCATCTAATACCATATACATTTGTAGAGTTGCAAGTGGACGTATGTCTCAGTATCACTGGTTTTGCTGTCTGTGGATGATTAATTGTTTTACCCTTTATAATATTGTTGCAATGTTGGCAATTGGTACAATACCTCTAGAGGACTTAGATTTAGTTTTTGCTACACTAATATCCACAGTGTATTACCAGGTCACAAATAGATTGACTCTTTCTATAGGCAAAAATCTGCAGTTCACATCATGGTATATTCACGTCTCTGCAATTGGACACTTAGGTTGTTATTTTAGTTTTGCAGTACAGATTAAGAGAGGCTGTATAACAGGTTGTATACTAATTGACCTTTTCACAATTAACCTCGGGAGAATTGACCTCGGGAGAATTGACCTAATTTAGAAGCTCAATTAGGACATATATGCGGGGGGAAACCCCCCACAAAACCCCACCCAATCCAAAACCCCCTGCAAACCACCACCCAACCCCCTTATATGATTTATAATCCAAAACCAACCCAATACATATATAAAATAACTAAAATAATATAAAGGTCAATTGTGAAGAAGGTCAATTAGGACCACTATAATTAGGTCAATTGTGCAAAAGGTCAAGTGTAAAAGGTCAATTTGGGTAATACTGTATAACATTTGGTCACATTGGTGTGAGCGTTTGGTGACTACCCCTTGAGTTGTAGGGTCAGGTACGTGCTTCTAGGTTCCTGAGGTCTGTCCATCGGGGATAGACCAGGGTACGCACAGGTATTTTTCTGCATCGATTCCTTGGGGACCCTTTCCAACTACACACGAGGTGTACATCTAGAGATGTAGTTCATTGGTGAACTGTCTTGGATGGCAATATAGTTACACTGGGAGTTTGTGTTGAGATGAAAACTGTAGATCACTTGTGTAGCGAATATTTAGTCTGTGAACCTAGGGTATGTTGGTCTGCATATGATTTATCTCTGGTGGTGAAGGGGCATTTTTCTAATTATGGGTGTGAATAATATATGAGGTCTATTGATTTCTGTTTTCTGCAGTTTAGCTCCTGAAGAAGGGGACTGTTTCCCCGAAATGCCTTGAGCATCGAGTATACAACTCAATATTGAACATGTTATTTGTATTTGATCATTAAAAAGAAAATAGGTTTTTCAGCAGAACATCACTAGTCCTGTTTTTTTAAAACATTTGTTGTATATTCAATTAAATAATTTAGCTGATTTTCCGGCTGGATGGTCTGCTGTGGACGGGAGTGCCCATAGATTGGGCTCTTTTTCATGCAGCCTCTTATCTGCCACTCCTTACTTCTGATCCGGTAGCATTCTTTCCTTCACATTAGGTGGCTGTTGAGGGGACCAACCGACAAAGCTCCAACTACCAGCTAGCCTCCATATTCCAGCTGCATTGCTGCTTCCAGACTCTGCCCGCTTCCTCTTGTGCTATAGAATTAATGGAGAACTGGTGCTCTCTCTCTGGCCACACTGCATGTGGCCACCTGGTTGGCTTGTCATTATTTTCTACTTCCCACCTTTGAGGAGGACATCACTCCAGAACATTGGGAGTGGGGGTGGGGTGGGGCATGTGTTTCTAGATCCCCTTCGTTGTATCCTGCTTTCGGGAGCTTTTTCAGGTTTTTGTGGGGTGACATGGAACTCAGGCACTGGAGCTGCTTTATAGAGCTGCTAACGTCACTGTGCCCCCAAGTGGCCACCGCTTCTCCCTCTTAACATGTTTTGCCACTTAAAGCATTTACTTTATTTTATTTATTTATTGTATTTGTTAATATGCCCAAACCCTAAGGTATCACGGCATAGGTTATGGAGCAAAGGAGCATGCTGGTTACAGGGAGGCAGAGCATATACAGATTTACAATATATTCCAGGTATACACGCATAGTAGTAGTCACAATTGGTCACATTTGGCTTTATTTGATTACATTATATACACATAGGAGAAATAGATACAGCGATGGTCATATTTATCCATGTGAGTTTACGCTATCTACAGCATGACATTGGGTAAAGGCTAGAGGAAGGTTAAAATCTGTTAAATAGCAAAGTCTTTATGAGTTTCTTAAATTGGCTATGGGAAAGCTCATTGCTGATGGTGTTGTGGAGTGTGTTCCATAGTCTTGGGGCTGCAACCATGAAGCTAGAATCTCTGGTTCTTGAGCTTTTGAAATGTGGAACATGGAGTAGAGTGTTGATGTTGGACCTAAGGAGCCTAGTGGGTGTTTTAGCCATAAGGCAGGCTCTCAGGTAAGAGGGGGCGTTTTGGGTGATACATTTGTTCGTGGTGGTGAGTGTTTTACGGAGGATTCTGGCTTGGATGGTGAGCCAATGCCAGTCTCTCCTAGCTTGGGAGACGTGATTGCTTTTTTTTTGTTCCTAGGGCTGCTCTGAGAGCCTTGCTTTGAAGAAGTTGTAGTTTGGTAATATTTTTCTAGCATGAGCCTAATAGGAGTATGTTACAATAATCAAGTTTCGACATGATGAGGGCTCTAGCAAGTATGATGCAGTTGGATGTGGACAGGAATTGACGGCTGAGGGAGATGAGTTTGGCTGTGTAAGAGGTAGAGGAAGCTAGGGAACTGGTCATGGTGAGGCTTGAGACTAAATAAACCCCTAGGGTCATTACATGTTGGGAAATGGGAATGGTTATATCCTCTATGATGATAGAGGTATAGCCTTGTGGCAGTTTCTTTAATTGGGCTGGTGAGCCAACAATGAGGATCTCAGTCTTTTTGCAGTTGAGGCAGAGGCTGTTGGTAGCCATCCAGTTTTGGATGCGGGAGTAGATCTTGTTTATGGTAATGGAGTCCTGGTCTTTATTACCCGTCATTTGGATAAGAATCTGGGTATCGTCAGCAGAATTGGTGTAAATGACTCCCATGGCATCCAGGGCTGAAAATAGTAGCGTGGTGTATGCGTTATATAATGTGGGAGAGAGGTAGGAACCTTGAGGTACACCTAGCGGGACTGGTATGGGGTCAGCTGCTTCGTCGCCTATAGCAACTATGGACGTGCATTCTGATAAGAATGATTTGATCCAGGCAGTTGCATTTTTGGAGAATTGGAAGTTATTGGAGAGTGATTGACATAATTTATCATGGTCCACTAAATCGAAAGCAGCGGAGAGAACAAGCAGTAATAGGATACTAAGTTTACCTGAATCTATAATGGCATCCATTTGATTTTTTAAGTCAAGTAAGGCCGTCTCCGTGCTATGTTTCGAGCGAAAACCAGATTGTCTTTCGCCTAATAGATGGTTGTTTTCTAGGTGGGCTTGGACCTGATTGTAGGCTATTTTGTCAATTATTTTAAGGAGGAAGGGGACTGTGGTGATAGGTCTGTAGTTGGTGGGGATGGTAGGGTCTAGGGAGGTTTTTTTAGAAGTGGAGTTATCCATGCTTCTTTGATGTCAGCAGGTACCATATTAGAGATGAAGGAGGCACTAATGAAATTGGTAATGATGGGGGTAAGGGTTTGAGAGCAGGATTTGACTAGTTTGGCAGGGAAACTATTGCCTTTGCAAGCAGAGGGTTTATGAGAGGCGATCACTTTACTCACGATCTCCTGGGAGACTGGTGAGAAGTGGAACTGGGTTGTTGTGTCAGGAGCGTTGGGTTGGGCAGTAGGTGCCGGGCTCATGTGTTTTTCTAGTAGCTTTCTTTTAGTAATAATTTTGTCTTGGAGGGAGTTCATTTTTGAGGCTAGGGCGTTCTGAATGGTGGTACACCAAGCTTTACTTGCGATGGCTATGCATGGGTGGGGGGTGGGGGATTCCAATTATTTTAGGATGGAGAACAGTCCTTTGCTGCTGGATGCTGCATTGGCGATACGTGTATTAAGAGTATTGGATTTGTGTGTAATGATTGCATGTTTGTATTTCTTAGTAAGCGAGTGGAGTTCTGTTTTGGTTTCCTCAGTGGGGTTTTTCCTGATCAAATGCTCTAGGGCTCTTTTGTTTCTTCTTAATTCTATGAGTTCATCATTGAACCAGGAGTTACTGTGTTTAGGTTTGGGTAGTTTGGATTTCAAAGGGGCGCCTTCATCAATCACAGTTTTTAAGCATGTGTGGTAGGACTGGGCAATGACACGTGTATTGGAGGAGGTTTTGGGTTGTTATAATAGTAATTTCTTAATAATAGGGGTGAGTTTTTCTTGAGTAAGTTGGCGTAAGTTTCTCAGTAAAATTGGGATGGGTGGAGGGGAAGCAACTGTTTGGGGTTTGTTGGCCGATGTATTAAATTGGATAAAGAAGTGGTCGAACCAGAAGGTGTTGCTGATGTTTTCCAGGGAAACTTCAGTGTTCAGAGTTAGTATCCAGTCAAGGATTCTCCCTTCGGTATGGGTGGGTCTATTAACGATTTGAGTGAACTGCATGCCTTGTAATGTAGTGTGGAATGCTGTGGCTTTATGGTCTTGGGGGCCATTGAATCCTAGCTTTATGTCTCCTAATATTATACCTTTAGTTTTGGGCTTGAGCAGGGGAGTAATGAGTAATAGGATTTCAATTTTTGGGTGGTTTGCCGAGCTAGGTGCTCTATAGAGTAGCAGAAGGTTGATGGTAATTTTAGCGTCTGTGGTTAATTTGAGGGAAAGGAGTTCATAGCCCTTTAGGCTGGTGGTAGTATTGATTCTGAGCTGCAGGGAGGATTTGGCAATAACGGCTAGTCCGCCTCCCAATGTAGTTTGTCGATCAGTTCTGAATATGGTATAACCATGGCTAAGGATAAGAGTGGTCCGGACGCTGGGTGTATCCATGTTTCAGTTAAGGCTATGAAGTCCAGGTGATGTTCTCGGATAAGATTATGTGCTTCGGTGGCATGTGCCCCTAGTGAGAGCACATTTAAGAGTGCTCCTTTAAGGTGGGTGCGTTAGGCGAGTCACACGTGAGGGGGGTGCTGGCAGAAGCTATGTTAGCTAGAGGCCTTGCTTTAGGCTGATTGTGTAGTGATTTGATAGTGGCTAGGATTGGGTGTTTTTTTAAAGGTGGTGTGGGCAGAGATGGTTGGCAATTTGTTTTCGTTCCCTGGTGGGAGGGGACACTGGTGTGTATGCGAGGATAGTCTGTATATGTTTCTTGTGCGTTCTGGTTTGACCGTCTAATTGTAATAAAAAGTTATTTTACAACCCATATTCTAGAATATGCAGCAAGCACATTGATTCACCCTCCAGCCAACATCTTTTGGATATAATCATGCTCACAAAAGTTGTATGGGGAATTATCTAAGATCATGCTACTGCACGGAAGGCATGGTATTAACAGTAAGACAGACACAAGTGATCACAGTTCAAGGGTGTTTATTGAACTTGCACAACGCCTGTCTATACCTAAATCTTCAGATAGGAGCAAGCTACGACCATCAAATAATAATAATGCAGTCCTAGTGGAGTCTTGTCAAAATAAAAGGGCCTATACTAGAAAACCCTATTGCCAATCTTTACCACTAATTTACAAATAATGTGGCGTAATGTTCATGAAAAAGAAAGAAGTATTCACAAAATAAAATGTCAGGATGCTCAGGCCATTGGTGTCCCATCCTCACATTTTCAGCACATGGCAAGGTGGGTAAATTGAGCAAAGTACACACTCTGGCTTCTGCGGCACAAGAATACAGTTCAATTTTCTCAGTTCAGGCCCTTCTGTCTCCAAGACTCTTTACTTCTTGCAAGCATCTTGACGCAGAGGGCCTGCTGTATCAAAAACAATACGCAAAGTTCTTTTCCTTTCACCAGTATTCAACTTGTGATCCCTTTCAACACAAAAGTTCAACGTTTTTCCCCCTCTTCTGGGCTCTAATCCCTCTCAATATAAGGTTCAGCGTCAACATTGGATCCCTTTTCTGAGCTCAGATCCCTTTCAAAACAAGGTTCAGAGAATTATTTTTCAGGTGACTCAGGGTTCACCCCGGATCCCCCTCCGCCGGGCTGAGATCCCTTCGTTTTGTTCAATTAGTCTCCCTCAGCCGGGCTCAGACCAATTGTGATGAACATTAAACTATCGAAGACTTTTTAATGTGCACAGGGTTTAGCTTGACCCGTTGCATGACCACTTCAATCTCAATATTTCTTTCTCTCACACTAAGCATCAGTTGGAGACTTTCGAATGAGCACCCACGTGGTACCGGACCACTCTGTGTATGGTATCTTTTCTTGGCCTTCCAAAGTTCAATTATAAAGTTCAACTACTTCCTTTGGCTTCCAGTTGTATTCGCGTCACTCATCACAAACGCTTCACACACTGTTCTCTTTATACAATGTTGCCACTTGCAACCTTGGTTCAAAACACAAGCTGGTTTGGTATGAGTCTCCCGACTCACCGCTGTGCTGTCTTTTTTGACGCTGCTTTGTTGTAGGAGCCAAGGACTGTTCCATGACGGCAATCGCCCCTCCCCACCTTGGTTATCAACGCGGGATAGCCTCGGTACCTCCGACCCACTGTGCAGGTTTGCTCAGCCTTAGTTCCTGGTCTTCGGTTCCTTACTTTCCAATGCTCAAAAGTAACAGTCTTTACAGGTCAAGGGTACTTCCCTCTGTGTAACCCTCTCTGGTCTTGCTGTCTTTCTCCTTGTATTAAACTGCCATCTTGCAACTGCTGTTTCCTTGTGTGTTTTGCCTCTCTCAGAGTGTGCTTTCATGCTCTGCATTTTATCCGTGTGGGGAACTGTAATGGAAGCCAGGTGTGTGTAATGATCCTTACTTTCTGACCTTGCCTGACCATAGTGTTGGGACATGTCAGGTATACAGCTTTGGCATTAGTCCGTTGTCGCTCGCAGTGAACTGTCCGTGAGAAAGTGTTCCTGTCAGAAAAAGGGGGGAATGTGTTACAAGGAACGGGATACTGCGTCTCACCCTCCAGTGTCCCACTTCCACTCCACAAAGACCCCTCATCCAGGTGATCCTCCCGCAGTGGTCCCCCAGCAACTGGATCCAAAAGCGATGGCCGTGTCCTGGCCACCTGGAGGACAGATCGCCGGGGACTAGTGGGTGAGACACCATCAGGTTTCTCACACTAACAAGATTCTTTTATAGGGAATAGATTTAAAAATACCAGTCTTTCGCTCCCAACCCTGTACACATAGTGATAGTAGATGACCTGATGGTTGACCCTGGCAACAGCCCAGAGAGTGAAAAGGTCTTATCACAAAACATATGCCACAGAAGGTGTTTCCTTCAAGACAGTCTTTGTCCTTAATACTGATTGGTAGAAAATGACAATGACCTCAGCAGTCTTTTGCTCCTAAATGCTTATTGGTAGAAAGTGACCTCAGCTGTCTCCTGCAGCATTTGCTGATTTGTAGGAGGTGGGCTGAGCAGAGGGTTGATACTATAAAGGAGACTGGTTTTGAGAGAGAGAAGGCTGTTCTTAAGCAGGCTGGAAGAAAGCAAAAGGCAGACCAGAGGCTGGAGGACCAGTAGCAGGCCGGGAGCTCCCTTCATGCAAACCAATGCAGGGGGAAGGGAGGAATCCACCTCCCTTTTCTGGCTGGAATTTGATGGCCATGAATTTGCAATATTGGACCTTCTGAATCTCAGAAAAACTTTTTCTCTCTGAACAGAACTATTTTATTGAGGGGCTACTTATTCAACAGGTATGGTGGCTCCCGCCTCCATTTCATCCCCCTACCTTCTAAGGAATAGTGAGTATGAATTGTGTTTTACCCATCTTTTAATATCACATCGGTAAAGAGGAGAGGTACTGAGCATTAAAAGGGAAGATATTTTTATGACGTGCCCAGCGAGATCACATGAGGTAGACAGTTACCTTTGAAGAGGCTATTATGTTTTTGAAATCACTGAATGAATATCTGCATGTTCTACATGTCCCTCATTTATTTCATAAGGGATGTTGCTCCAGATCTACCAATTGCAACACCTCCCACTGACATGTAATATCATGTTTAAACTTGTTTAGAGCTTGATATTTGAGTGCTATTTCCTGTCCGAGAACGCATTCATGCAAGCACAAAGACATGTTTTTTAATAGCGAGAATTGTTTGAAAATACAATTTAATTACATTCAGGTAAGGCGAAGTGAAAGGGTGCACCATACATAACAGAGAATTACATTTAGTGTTGGTGTCTGGAACAAGCACCAATCTTCTAGAACATTGTAAAACAAAATATAAACAACGTTGCTGAGATGCACTCTGGACAGTCTGGGAAGTGTGTCAGGTGCCTCGACTAATTATCGTAAACAAAAACTGCATGTACTAGCTAATAAAAACAATGCTTGAAAGAACTACAACAGAGATAATGGATGTAAGTAGGTTAGAGGTTAATTAGTGACTAACCGTGACACACTAAGGTTGCATTTCATCTCATAAACTAAGTGAAAGGATGAAGTAGTATGCTTTTGGCCTTAACGGCTCTGACAGCTTTTGCCAGATGCTGACTGTAGAGCTGCGTCCTGCCGCTGGCACCGATTGGTATGAAATGACAGTGTCCTCAGGAACCTTTGTCTTATTACTGGCTGTTAGAAAGTGACAATGACCTCAGCAGTATGTTGCTCTTAAATGCTGATTGGTAGAAAGTGACCTCAGCTGCCTCCTGCAGCTTCTGCTGATTGGTAGGAGGTGGGCTAAGCAGAGGGCTGAGTGTCATGATTCCTGCCCCTCATGTCCCCAGCCCTCCAGGATGTCAGGCTGGAGCCAGGCCACTATCACCTACGTGGCCCTCAAGGGCCTCTCCATCCCTCCAAAGACCCACCTGGATTCAGACTTGGCTCTTGTGGCACCAGACTCACTCACTCCCATAGGATAACATTGGGGATTGGACTTGTAGTGCATTGATGGGGACAAGATGGATGCCGCCACCTATTTCAGTTCCCAGAACTGCATGTGCAGTCTAGTCTTTTGGGTGTGGCTCAGCCCAGAGACACCTGGGATACCCAGAGACTATTTTAGCCACGCCCAGGCTGAGAAACATGCTTTGTGTTTTCTGCACCTGCAGCATGACACTCGCCGTGTTCGGATCGGTCTCCAGTAGGCCTGCATCTTTCTTCTGCGCTCAGCTCCTGCAAGAACAAGAACACCGTTAGGAACAGGCTTACCATGCGGCGCTTCTGCCCATCATTCATCGCTCCTTCTGTTCTGCGGGAATCTTCGCCGTTGTCATTCCGATCCCGGCACGCCGCTTCCTAAGGAAAAGGGAAAAGAACAGAAAAAAGGCATTAGTAAGCATTCAGCAAATCTTTGTTTATTTTTTAAAGACTGTACAAGCTTCAAACTCTTACCTGAATCCCAGCCGCTCTGGGGGAACTCTGTCTCCGGAACTTCTCATCCATTTGCAAGAGGGAAAAGACACTCCAGGTTAGCGTGGATCTAGAGGCGCCGCATACCGTGCTTACTCACCGCATTTCTTCTTCATAACCGGCACCCACGCTGAAAACGTAGCGGCACCTAAAAGACACAGGAAAAGAACTCAGTTCAATACAAATACGAAAGGGTCGCATTGCGCATCGCGCTCTCACTCACCTTCAGCGCTACTCATCTAAGCAGCATGTCGCCATCCCTGGACGCCGGCCATCATCTAAGGAAGGAAAGGAACGAAGTTAGAGAACTGTTCAAAAGACTCATTATACTTACCTGTCGGACTCTTGTAACTAGGCAGCAACGAGCCTGCTTCAATCAACGCACCCCTGTGCTGAAAGCAGGACGGAGAGCACACTTTCCAAGAAAACAAGGCCCAGTCTTCAGTCGAGTAGACTCCAGGGAAGGGTTTGAGGTCGTAAGAGGTTAGAACAGGCTGAGTGACGTCCCCATGGATACCAGGTGAGCGTTACACTGAGACTATAAAAGGAGCCTGGTTTTGAGAGCGAAAAGGCTGTTCTTAACAAGGATTGAAGAAGATGAGAGACAGACCAGAGGCTGGAGGACCAGAAGCAGGCTGGGCGCTCCCTTCATGCAAACTAATGCAGGGGGAAGGAGGAATCCTCCTTTTTCTGGCTGGAATTTGATGCCCATGAAATTGCATTTTTGGGCCTTCTGAATCTCAGAAAGTCTTTTCCTCTCTGAACAGAACTATTTTATTGAGCAATACAAAGGACCACCTGAAATGCAGGAAACTACTCAAAACCTCCACCACAGAACCAGAATGAATCTGGAACCTCCAAAGCCAAGAGACTGAGAGCTGTAAAGATTAGCTTGCGCCGCATCTGGTAAGAATTGTCAATGTCACCTTGCACCACTCCACAGAATTGTGAAGATTAGCATTGCGTCACATCTAGAAAGAATTGTGAATATTAGCTTGCGTCACATCGAGATAGAATTGTGAAGATTGGTTTGCTTCGCATCTGGACAGAACTGCGAATGTCAGTTTACACAACACCTAGACATTATTGTAAAGATTAGCCTCTGTCACATCTAGACAGAACTGCAAAGATTAGTTTGCTTTTGGCTACTAATGATGGCTAATGTCCAAACGTGGCCATGCCACATGGTTTTTTGTCTGTCCTTTCGCCTGTGAACTGTGAAAATTATCTTGCATCACATCTAGATATAACTGGGAAGATAGTCTTGCATCACATGTAGATAGAATTGTAAAGATTAGTATGCGTCACATCTAGATATAATGTTTGGAGATTAGCATGTGCCACATCCAGATAGAATTTTGGAGACTTGCATGTGTCACGTCTAGATAGAACTGTTATGACAACCATGCATCACATCGAGATAGAACTCTGAAGATAAATCTTATGTCACGTTTAGATAGAACTGTGAAGATTAGCATGCGTCACATCTAGATAGAATTATGGAGATTAGCATGACTCGCATGGAGATAGAGTTTTGGAGATCAGCCTATGTCACATCTAGATAGAATTTTGGAAATCAGCATGCGTCACATCTAGATAGAACTTTGAAGATAAGCATGAATCGCATTTGGATAGAATTTGGAAGTTTAGCATGTGCCACATCTGGATAGAATTATGAACATTAGTGTGACTGGCATCGAGATAGCATTTCAGAGATTATCATGTGTCACATCTAGATAGAGTTTTGGAAATTGGCATTCATCAGATTTGGATATAACTGTGGAGATTAGCATGAGTCGCATCTAGATAGAATCGGGAAGTTCAGCATACGCCACACCTAGATAGTGATGCCATTAACCAACCCAACTAAAAATCTCACCCCTCTGCATACACCTCTCATACTCAAACCAAACACAACCATTCCTCCAAGAACAACAAAATGCATGCACTTCACTACACCGCAACAACAAAACAAACCACACATTGTCTCACACTACAGCACATGACGGCAACCAACCGAAAAGCATGCTTAAGCTCAGAGAACAGTGTTAACCGAACTGATGCTGCCAACAGCACATCACAGCTCTCTTGCTCTTATCCCACTCAGTCCTACTAACCAACCCCACCTTCTCAGATCCTCCGGAGAACCCCGGGACCACTCTGGTGCTGATAGTGCATGGTATAACTATCCTTTAACATAACATAACATTGAGAAGGACTACCTATTCAACAGGCATCCAGGTGCCTGCCTCAATTTCATCTCCCTAAGGCAAAGTACGGATGAATTGTGTATTACCCATCTTTTAATATGACATTAGGAAAGAGGAGAGGTATTGAGCATTGAGAGGGCAGATCATTTTATGAATTGCCTAGCAAGATCTGTTCATTTAGACAGTTACCTTTGAAGGAACTATTATGTTTTTGAAATAACTGATTGATCTTTAGTAGACATATGAGCAGGTCTTTAATACAATGATAGATGCTTAGTCCAGAGTGACCTTTTGTATATTAAGTGTGTTATGTTTAGTGACTATAATAGTAGCAATGTTTCTTTATTACTTATTTCTCATAATTGTACTTAATACATGAGAGTGTAAGAAGCATTCATTGAGTGTTCATTACTCAGAATGTTGCCAGAAGCATTTAAACATGAACTTTAAGAGTGGGCGTCTAGATGAAGTACTGTGTATTGATATGTTATACATGGTGCATGTCTTTAATTCACACACAAAGGGTTACTGGAAGGTTTGAGCAGTGGACCATCACAAACAAAAATTTGACATTAATAAACCACTCCTGGGCAGATTAAAGACATTAGCTGCCTACTGCAGGAGTTGCTGACTACTCTCTTTACTGATGCGCAGTGTCTGGTGTATGCTTTGCTCTATCTCTATTCCTACCACAGCCCCTGCTGGGGAGGGGGCCTTGGACATTCCCATAGAGGTGGAGGAAAGGCTCTGGAGATAGAGGGGATAAAAATCACACCACTACATTATTTGTTTAAAAAACCCTGTAATAAATTGCACATTAGTGTGTTGTATCGACCGATGTAAATCCCCAAACTCCGATTCTTTTTTTGAGCTTTTGAGGACGTCATCAAAATGCTCTATGGTTACCTTTTAGTTGAGTTAAAAGCCAAAATTGCAGAGAAATATATATTGCTCACATGACTGTACGTTCCTGACATTCTTGCATTATATGTCTTGAAGATACCAAGGGTCGGTTATAAAAACAGAAGTTTACGCACATAAACACAACTTCTGAGTGATGATTTCCCTTTCCTAGTATGTCATGCTGACTATGGAGAGAGATCACTGTGTTAAGCCTCTTTACCATTGCTTCTCCACAGCAGAGAAAAGCTCTCCTCAGCTTCGCTTCTGATCAGTTTGTGAACACCACTGCAGATAATTCCCACAATATCCTTTAAGGGAATGTACCGCTGTCTCCCAAGCAGTTGCACTGTTTGAAAGGTACAAGAGAGCTGACCAAGAAGCCTAGAAACAAAAGAACCTCTCTTAACACTTAAAGAGAATGGTAAAATAGTTAGGGACTTTAGAGGAAGTCTGTTGGGTATATCCATTTCACTAATCACTGGCCTTTTAATGAACTAGGCGATGGAGCAGACTGTCCCTAGATATCAGATGGAAAAATATGCATTTCAAGTGCTGAAGTTCATTGCATGTCAAGTGCTGAAGTTCATCGCAACATTTGTAGAACAATGAGAAACCAAACACATTCTGGGATGACAGCATTCCATAAACCCACAGACATGTCTTAACATGATAAGTGATTCTTCAGTAAGCTTCCCTACAGAGGTATCTTGGCTGCGTACAACAAGTGAAGTGCATGAGTGAAGTACTAGGCCTCATCCTTTACGAGCCCTAAGCTGCCCCCACACAACACACACCATTGGCATTGACTACAAACACTGATGTGCATGTTTGTGAAATGCTGGGCAATATTAACTGCTATTACCAAAAATATACCAAAGACAAAGAGTACATGACTATGGCTAGCTTGTTTTAATGCATGGCATAACGCAAACTCACGCATTATGTAAAAGAAAAAGACGCCTAGAGAAAGGGGTGGATTAACTCAATGTGCCCTTCAAGTGGTGGGTAACGCCGCCAACCTGGGTCTTCCAGAAGACTTAAAAATAGAATCTTTAAATACACAGACACCATCAGCACCAGCTAACAAATGTCCATGGACTTACAATTGACTGTAGTCGGCACAAATACCTCAAATGGAACATGACCTTGGTGCTCTGGATGCCTGGCATGCTAAAATACTAAAATAATGTTTTCATCATGAATCATGATCTAAATATAAGAAGTTTTTTTTTTTTAAATGAGGATTAGCATAGGTTATCCTTTAAAACTGGTTGCCTGCCTGAAAACAAATTACCAACACCTATAATTTAATTCTCATTAAATCTGTAATATCATAAATAAAAAATGTTTAACGTTAATAAAAAATACGGTTTCAGGTAATATTATCCCCACCAAAAATATTGTCGTCGGAAACAGCCACAGGCAATATTTTTAGTGGGGATAATATTAGGGTTATTTGGGAGCGGGGGTGTCCCACGCTCCTTTTAAAATAATACAGGGGTTGCGGGGGTGTCCCCCGCTGGTTCCATGCCTTAATGTCGCCGCAAAAACATGGCGATATTTTTGTATGGCGATATTTTTGCGGGGATATTAACAACATGGAACCAAAATACATGTTTCAGCATGTGTCTCCGCTTGTATATAAAAGGATGCATATTTGTTAATATATATCACCATGAAAAGCGTCTGTCCATTTTTCATGGAGAGCGAGGAACATCGGCAGATGCTCAGAACTGTATTTGCCCAATAAATTGTGTGTTCATGATGCATCACACCTTGTATATAAAATCATTGCATTTTTACTAAACAAAACAAAACTATTACTGGGCTACCCTTCTTTTTTTTCAGAAAATCTTTAGGATGGCCTTAGAATACATAAAGATTCAAAATGTTTGAGCACGCTGTTCCCAGAAAAGGAAGATACTTTTTCTTCACCTTTCACTGAAGACCGATGACTGGTTATCAGACGTGCACACGTGCACATGCCTCACAGAGGTTGTATGGTGAATCGGTATCAAAGATTCCTGGACATATCTCCCAGATGTATAGTGACATATGCAAATGTGGGCCAAGACTCTCCTTTAGCCAACATACCTTCTTTCTTTGGAGGCAGGGCATGGCCTTGAAAAAGAAAATCAATATTTAGATGTTTTAATACCTTGATTTCTGGATGTGCCATGACATTGATATCAAGGTGTCGCACGACATTCAAATAGGTCAACCTAGGTGACAAAAAATGACTTTGGAAAGAATGGCATCGAGAAAAAAGGACCTCGAAAAGAAAATTCAAATAAACACTTTTTTTTTAAAGGAACTATTGAAATGACCTTGAAAGGGGAAATGTAAAAAGTGGCATGTGGCATGTCTATGATGTAACCTGTCAGTTTGATAAATGGTAGTCCAATATAATCCTGCCGTTCTTAAATGTACCCAAAACGTTAGCTCTCTCTTGCAAACCCCCACAAACGCGCACGCAGAGGATAAAAAGGTGCGATTCGCTAAAAACGTATTACTAATTATTAGAAAGACCACCGACCAAATGCCTTTCTGCATGGACTCAGGCCAATGCATGTCCTACAATGGGGGCATCAGATGTGTGTAAAGTGCTTCGTGGAGAGCATCCGTTATTCATAGGGGCGGGGGGGGGGCTTACTCCGCAGCCCATTCCACTACATCGTATTTGCTCTTGTGTATATCAAGCACAGTGAACGGCACACAAGAGCTCAGGGTCTTTTCGGACTTCTGCCTCGCTGATTTGCTATTCCTACCTTTTCATGTGCAGCTCTGCAATCAAGATGTACAGGTGACGGCCCATTTAAATCGTTCACTTGCAAAGCACGCCCTTCACTCCTAGGTGGAGGGCAGACCCTGGTCCTCCGTGCATTTGGGTGCGGGGTGCCAATGGCTATATAGGCGTTGGCCATGTTCCATAATGACAGACGGAGACACAGGTAGAGACACACATGGTAGCCCAGATAGATAGACGTTGTCAAAGAGAATACATTTGTTAATGCACACAATTCTCATCAATGCAAGCATCAGAATTTTGCTGTTTGGAAATTCAGTTTTCAACTTAGCTTTGTTCCATTTCACTATCATTTGAAAATCAGAATATGAGTAGTACACTACAAGACATGAAAAAGCAGGACGGACTGAGAAGGATTGAAGGCAATCGTATTGGGATAAATAAGAAAACTCTCCTGATGAACCACGTGCGTTAAACGTGGAGAAACACGTGTGAGGGACAAAAGAGATATGGTTATTTGAAGAAGAAAGTTTATGTTTGAAAGGAAATAAAAAACAAAGATGTGCATAACCAATCAAAGATGGATCTTTGTATGATTTAAAAGTTCAGAAAAGGAATACCGGAAGCGCACTCCAAGGAAGTATACAGTTAAAATGAAAAAATAGTTATCTGCGAGAACGAACATGGCCCATTGACCTGTTATTTGGGATGGTTCCCACCCGACAGCCCACAGCCACACTTTATCTCACTGTACTTTTCACAGACGGGAAATATCTATATGAATATCAGTCTTCCTCTCTGCCCACATGGGCCGTCCAGCACCAAAATGTTATGTCAATTCCCTTCGGAACAAGAGTACCAACAGCAACCCCATACACGTGTTTCAGCCTTGTTGGGCCGCATCAGTGAGGTGGAGCTGTGCCTCTCTGAGCACAGTGAGCAAGGGGTCCACGTCTGGATGCCCACGTCTGATTGCCATAGCACTTAGGTGCTGGACTGCCCATGAGGGCGGGACAAAGACTGATATGCAAATGGATATTTCCCATCTGTGAAGGGTACAGTTAGGACTCTCGAGTGGGTACCTTCCTAAAGAACAGGTCAATGGGCCGTGTTGGTTCTCGCAGAGGGGCGCCTATGGACTATTTTTTTTTATTATTTAAGGGACTTAGGTTTAGTTACCCTAAGTTTCCTAGGGTCAGCCAGACGTGGAACGCTTGCTCATTGTGCTCAGAGAGGCACAGCTCCACCTCACTGATGAGGCCCAACAAGGCTGAAACGCGTGTTACCGTTACCACCACTTGGTCCAGCAGAATTACTGCCAGATTGCAAGCAATGGTGGCGCAGTTAATCCCCATTTTCTGAGAGTCCATTGGACTCTATGGGGTATTTTTGGTGGCATTTCTGCAGACAGAATTACCGCCACGCTAATTCCACAAATTTTGCAGATTTTTGGCAGAAAGTGGGAGGTTTTACCTCTAGCATCATCCTGGAGGTGAATTCCCCACTACATGACCATGTTATGGGGGCCATACTCGTAGTAGGATGGAGCAGGGAAGGTGGTGGTAATTCCATTACCACCAAATCTTTTCACGCACCGCCATACTCGTAATGAGCCTGACGCCATCTCCACTAAGGCTGTTGCAATCCATGGCCACCTACGTTTAAGAAGCTTGGGATAGGAAACGCAGACAGTCACTTGGTGGACAAATGTATTTAGTAAATAATTCAGGCTGTTGTTCACATTTTCAGCATTGCGCTCCTAGAAGGCCAATAAGGAGGGGCAACCATTAAGTCATGTTGTTCAGAAAGGAATTGCCATAGCATTTCGGTGCTGGACTGCCCATGGGGGTGGGACAAAGACTGATATGCAAATGGTTACTTCCAATCTGTGAAAGGTACAGTGAGCTAAAGTGTGGCTGCGGACTCTCGAGTGAGTACCTTCCCAAAGAACAGGTCAGTGGGCTGTGTTCGTTCTCGCAGAGGGGCGCCGATGGACAATTATTTTTATTATTTAAGGACTTAGGTTTAGTCACCCTAAGTTTCCTAGGGTCATCCAGACGTGGACCGCTTGCTCACTGTGCTCAGAGAGGCACAGCTCCACCTCACTGATGAGGCCCAACAAGGCTGAAACGTGGGTTACCGTTACCACCACTTGGTCCAGCAGAATTACTGCCATATTGCAAGCAATGGTGGCGCAGTTAATGCCAATTTTCTGAGAGTCCATTGGACTCTATGGGGTATTTTTGGTGGCAATTCCGCCGACAGAATTACCGCCATGCTAATTCCACTTATTTTGCGGATTTTTGGCAGAATGTGGAGGTTTTACCTCTAGCATCATCCTGGAGGAAAGTTCCCCACTCCATGGCCATGTTATGTGGGCCATACTCGTACTATGATGGAGCAGGGAAGGTGGTGGTAATTCCATTACCGTCACATTTTGTTTTTACGCACCGCCTTACTCGTAATGAGCCTGTGGCCATATCCACAAAGGCTGTTGCAATCCATGGCCATCTACGTTTAAGCTTGGAATAGGAAACACAGACAGACACTTGGTGGACAATTGTATTAAGTAAATAATTCAGGCTGTTGGTCACATTTTCAGCATTGCGTTCCTAGAAGGCCAATAAGGAGGGGCAACCATTAAGTCATGTTTTGGTTCTGTGGCCTGTGACGGTGTGAAAAGGATACTGCCGCATTCAGAGTGTGCGTCTCTACATCTGAGTGGTGGGGGAAAGAAACTGGCATGGAGCAAGAACATTAACAAGCCTCTGGGAAGCTTGTGGGGCAGGGCTTTAAAAGAGCTGGTATGGTTTGGACAGAAGTGAGTGGGGATGTGTCAGTAAAGAGCCATAGAAAATGTTATAGAAAAAAACAGGTCTCTCTGTTTTAACCACTGGTTCTCTGTGAATGTACAGAATGGGAATTTGTTATTTAGCATAGTGACTCATGAAGCTTAATGTCTATTTAAACAATTTTCAAGTGTATTGAAAATCTGCATTCATTTGTATTGATATGTTTTTCAAGCATTTTCTTTCTTAAAGTTGCCTTTCAGCATTGCAAGCTTAAAGTCACCAAGGTTTTAAAACAGTGCTGACTGGTGGGTATTTGCTCGGTTTTGTGTGTGGTGTGGATGTAACTTACTTCTTATAATCATTTCGTTCAGATTGTCTGTCTGAAAGCAAGGAGGGGCATTTCTGGGAAAACCTCTCAGAGTCATATATTTTTTGCAGAATGGTTTGCAGTTCCTGAGCAATCTTACAGCAAGATTCCAACTCTGGATTGTATGCGACAACCAGTGGCACTCAATTTTGTGCGTCTTTTGCTCTGTATTACAGGAGGTTGCTGCAGGGGATTCCTACTGCCCCGTGGATCTGCCTGTCCACAATCCTGCAGTTATATCCGTGGTTTTGGAAGACAGATCTCAGAACTTGTATGTTTTTTTCTCGTGCAATTGTGTCTGAGCATATTTGGTTGTACCTTATTGCGTGGCTGAATATTGTGACATGCTTTGTGTGGGTTTGGTGGAAGCTGTCACTCTTCAAATAGCTGGTATGGTCTGTTGGTTTGCGATATACTGTGGTCTGTAGCAAGACCATCTTTTATTGTTATGGTGGTGTCAAGGAAAGGTACTTTTTCAGGAGAGGTTGATGGTTGCATGGAATTAATTCAATCTTCTGTGGAAGCTTATAAGGTCCTGTTACGGAGCAGTCCAAATAAGGAGGATACCATCAATGTATCACAGATACTTTAGTGGTCTGTAATCACAGGTGTCAAGGAAATCATTTTCTAGCTCTGCCATTAATTGGCATAGTGCAGCACAATCTGAGTGCTCATGGCCATCACTATCATTTGGAGATAAATATCAGTGGCAACTGTAAAATAATTGCGGGTTAAGATGAATTCTATGCATATAGTCACTCGGATCGGTGGCACCAGGAGGCAATAAGGTCTACTGTGACCCTGCAAAACTGCAAATATTTGAATAATTATGAATGACATATACCCGTAAGAAGCTGATGATGTTTTCTAATGAAGAAAAAGGTAAGAGGACCCAAGTTTGGGATCCTCCCGTCCCCTGCACACTTACTACATACGTCCAATGGGCGTTCAAATATTTAGATATTCAAAAATCATACATGGTTTAAACAACAATTTGATAGACAAAATGAATTGCGAAAAAAGGCACTGTTGCTTAAAAACAGTGATTTATTACATACAATATAATTAGATGCGAAGAAGAACACATAATGCAGACAGTGGTGTCCAATGATTTTTTGGCCGACACGTGTCGAGGATTCCCTCTTCTTCAAAAGGGTCTAATTTGACTGGTAATTGAAATTCAAAGAAACAGAAATAAAGTAAAGTAAGTTGATGTTTATAAAGGACTGCTATAAACACAGATAAAGATACAATAGTCAGATATAGAGCAATTGAGCCTGAATTAGGGAGGATTGTTTGACAATATTCTAGACCCACTGTGTAGGTTCCCAATATAGCCAGATGCCCAGTCGAGGTACCATGTCTTAAGGTTTTACTGTAATTATTATAGAGTAATTGAAGACAACAGCTACTCAAGTATGGAAAATGAGAGACATCAGATGAGTTATCGGTAAGTGGCTTCATGGTAAGAAAACACTGTAAATGTATAGTGTTAAGCAACCTATGAGAGGTAACATATATGAGTAATTTGGACACATGGAAATGGTACACTCAATATAGTAGAAAATGGGCAATATAACTCACCGTTGAACGGTGGAATCTTCTTCGACTAAACACGTGAAGGGTGTTGAAACGTGTTTTCTAATGCACAATAAATAAGTGGAAAATAAGGAGAAAGTTTCCACAAAACAGTATTTTGGGACTAATCTGAGGAAATCTCTGCTGAAGAGCCACTGAATGAAGGTGGTGAAACACCAGTAGAGAGATGTAATAAGACAAACCATTTTGAAATTAAAAACCTCTACGAGAAATATTTGGAAGTGAAAGTTGGAAACAATTATCATCTGGGAAATTGAAAATAAAGAGATTGAGAGAAAAACTGAAAAATGTGACTATGTTCTTGATTTACTAAAAACTTTGGTTTATAATCAGTTGGTGCATAGGATATACCCTTGGAAATGAAAAACATTTGAGCTATTTGGCAGTTGGAATAGCGGTATATACCAATGATGACAACTGCTGAACATGACTAATTGGTAGACTCACTGAATGGGTAGTCCTCATTGACTGTACAGGTAGACAACTGCATATGGCTATAGGGTAAGCAAGTGGATTGACATTTCCGTGAGCATTCTGGCAAGCCTCTGTGCCATCAATGTGGCAAATGCTGGTGTAGAGTGACTCCACATCCATGGTGGCAAGTAATGCATCACTTGGGAAGGGGCCAACAGTGCTCAGTTTGTGTAGTAGGTCATTGATGTCCTGGATATAGCTGGGAGTGTCTCTTACAAGTGGCTTCAAGATATTCTCAACCCAGCCAGAAATGTTCTCAGTTAGCGTGCCTGATCCAAAGATGATTGAGCATCCAGGGTGGTTCCCTTAGTGTGTCTTGGGGAGCATGAAGAATGTACTGTGTATCCGGTTGTCTGGTACAAGGCCCTGAACTATCCTGTTGCTTGATGTCATTTGGGAGTGCCTTTAGAATCTTATTGAGTTCTCTTTTATAATGTTTGGTTGGATCTTCCTGCAGATTTGTATAATATTTTGTGACAGAACGTTGTCTCTGCTTTTACTGCATATAGTCAATAGTGTTCATTATGGCAATAGCTATTGCTTCATCTGCAGGTTTGATTGTAATACTCTGATTCTTGTTCAGGGATTGAATAGCGTTCTGTGGGTGTCCGCTATAAGGCTGTTTAATGCACTTGTCCAGTATGGCAGGTGTGTTGCTCTGTGTCTGAAACTTTCAATGAATGGGTCCAAATTTGGGTTGCATTCAGGTTCAGGGGTCCAGTTGGAGTTCTGCTTCTTTACTGTGCTTGTGACACAGTTACTCACCATTCGATTGCTGGCTTGGCTGGGTAATTTAGAAAGGGAGGTAGACAGATAGAGCATCCTTAAAGAGCTAAAAGCAGAACTATGCTTTGCGTGTGTAAACTTTGTGAACTTTGCGAGTATTGAAAGACCCCATACAGAAGTTAATGCACACAATCTTAAAACAGTGGGCTTTTCAAATCACATTTTTTTTTATACATAATGTTTTTTAACAATGCACTTGCAATTCATCATATAGATTCTCATTCAATTGTTGAAGTTGTTTCCTGTTTTTAATTTGTTCAAAACATATTTTAGAATGTTAGTTTCACTTTAACTGAAACAAAGCAAATTAGCAATTAAACTGCAACAGCATGAATGGATATAACTTGTTTATTGACGATGCAGACAGAGCTTGTCCGTTTGCGCACTTTATTAATAATCTAAAATCAGTTGAAGTCGGTCCTCCTTCCCTTCCTTCTCTTGCATGCCAATAGAACAAACAACTTTTCCTTTCCGTTCAGGGGACCGCTTAACTGTGCAATCTCTTGGCAACCGCTGTGATGAGGGCTGCACCCTTTCCACTGCCATCTTCCGAGAGCATGAAAGTCACATCACAGGCTGGAGCCAATTCTTTCACAGTTTCTTGTAAGATTCTAGAAAAACTAAAAGTTGAACACACGTTTAGAATGTTAGCAGTTCTATTTTTTTAATTCATCCGTAACTCATGGCAATAACATTGTGCATTGTAAATTATAGTGTCAATACATTGTTGAAGTAGTAGTGTAAGTGTGTGTGCGGCGCGAGTGTGCCTCGGCGTATGGAATGTAGAAGGCACAAATGGAGCATAACTTTTGTATCAAATACTAAATAAATAGAGCCTGTGTATGGAATGTAGAAGGCACAAATGGAGCATAACTTTGGTATCAAATATTAAATAAATAGAGCATGGGCTAGGTAAGAGTATTTGGAGCCAGATACATACACAATTAGTTTGTGAGATGGGTAGTTATAGACAACATAAAGGAAAGGAATTACAACACCAGCTGTTCCTCATCCAGCAGCATAAGTACATATGTATGAGTCAAGTCTATATTAATTACTCAGAAATATGACATTGAACAATTCAACTTCATCCACTGAATAGGTCTTTCTCAGATCACTAAATAGTTTTAACTTTGACATGTTCCATAAACCTACCTTTGTACCCACCTTCTGGAAACAACTGAAACACCTTTCCTTTGAGCATCTATCTCTGTGAGTATACTTCACCCCTTTACCTATTGGCATTTTACATGTGCCTGGCACACCTGGTCCTCTCCTTGCCTTCTGGTTATCCCAGGTCATCGCAATGGTTTTGGCAGAACTGCCCAGGCAAGTTTGGGACTCTCCAAACCAAAGAAATTACCGGATCCATGAATCTCTGTTTATTTCCGTCCCTTCGTCCCTGTCACAACCGATGGTTTGGTATGCTGCACTAGCAGCTATCAAAATACGCATGGGAAATCCTTTGCGGTCCCTTGGCCCTACATGCTGGAACATGAGCAAGTGACATTTAAAGAGTAATATTACAATCCACTTCCAAGACGTAGGTACTTGTTCTAGTATAGGTATAGGATTATCTTATTATGGCAATTACGAGGAAGGTATGTGGGTTGTGGTATGAATGCAGCAATCAATGGCCTAATGGCCTCATTACGAGGCTGGCTGTAGCCGTGCCCGCTGCCACCAGTATTTTTATTTTTCCGGCGCCCAGAAATTGTCCATTACCGGGTCATTATGGCCTTGCCGGACCCAGTATTTGTCCATTCCTGGGCACTGGAAAAGATTCTTCCCCATTCCCATTTGAGCCCTATAGCGCTCAAATGGGAATGGGGAAGCCGGATGCCCCGGCACCATTATTAACGGTGCCGGTGCATCTGACATGCTCTGCTCGCGGGTGCCGGTACAGCCGCCAGGACAGGACTGGCGGCCGCAATGGCACCCGTGTGCAGAACTCATAGTTTGCCGGTCCGGGAATTACGGTACTCGACATGCTTACCGGTACCGTAGTTCCCAGATGGATTGGCACTGCACACCGCTGCATACGCAAAACATAGATACAGAAATCAGTCACCAAGAAAGTGTACCATGCCGGTTATATAATGGGTTTAGAAGATGAAGATCGACCTGGTTTTCAAGTGGGATAATGTGGCACCTTGTATTAGGGGTAGTACTCGAGATGACAAAGCCCTTTGGCTTTTTGTCAGATTAAAGTGATGATGTGAACTAGCAGTTTCAGTGGGTTTGTATTTCATTCCATAGATGCGAAAACGTAATTGTTTCAATTCCATGACATATTTTCTTTCATAGTCCTATACCAAGAAAAGAAAAAAGGAATATCCCACAAATGGGGTTTTAAATTTCAAGTGCCCAAATGCCAAACAATACACAATTGCCAACACGTGTTTGGACCTCAACTCTGGATGAGACTCAGCGAGTCTCTGGGTCCTGGAATGAAATTTTGCAAGACACCAGTTCACTGTTTACAACCCTTGTTACATGCAGCCAGCTCTGCCGTAGCGATACGCGAGGCAGTGCTCGCAGAGGCCATCTTGGTGAAGACAAGAAGTGGACTACGGCGCAGCCATCTTGGTGTGGGTATGGGGCAGTAGGAGATAGATGCCACGTTGTTGCCGTGCAACAACAATCATAAAGGGGTGAGAGACACTATCGAGATTCCAACGTTTCCATCGAGGCTGCCACAGGAATCTCGGTAGAAAGGAACAGTACGTCCCCTCTTAACGCACCTCCCCACAACTAGTGATCCCCACCCCTGGGTTTCTTAGGGAACATACAATGAATGAAGCCTGGCTAGTAAGGCAGGAGCAAACCCCTTCTTGTAAGATATCCAAGTACGATCTTGAGGGCCATAACCCACCCAGTCGATCAGATACTGAACCGATTGCCCTCTATGTCAGGAATCCAGAATAATTCAGACCTTGTATTCCTCTTGAGTTCCCACAGTTAGGGGACGGAATAGCTGTCAATTACAATATCTCCTGGAACTGGTCATGGGTTTCAGTAAGGATACATGGAAGACTGGGTGGATGTTGTAGTTTGATGGGAGGATGAGTTCCTTTTTTTTTTTTTAGGGTTGATGATCTTCCCTATGGCAAAGGGGCCAATATACTTGGGTTTCCATTTGTGCCCACAGGAAGGTATATGTATGTTTTTAGTTGATAGCCAGACCTGATCTCCTATCTGGTATTGAAAAGCTCCAAGTCTTTTGGTCTCTGCATGTCTTTGTGTCGCTTCCTGTGCACATTTAAGGTGTTTGGTGGCTTTTGCAAATCCCAGTTGTAACAAGCGTAGTCATTCTGTTGCGGCCGGAATGTCTGACATCATGAGGTTAGTGAACGGACGAGAAACAGGATATAAATCATAA